>NC_143030.1:25828342-26147092 GCF_057628025.1 Oncorhynchus mykiss
AAGGCCATTTAGTTGACTAAAATGGCCCACTGTTTTCGTCATTAACTACACTAAATCATTATTCAACTGACAAAAATGTGACCAAGACTAAATTATATTTTAGTCAAACTGACTAAGACTATACTAAACCTAAAAAAAGAGTGCCAAAATGAACACTGGCCTTAAGTCAAATGTCTTTATTGATATGAGTCCAACTGGAACCTCGATTAAGAATATCATTGACTTAGATGACAGCACAACAATACATGACAATACTACTCCACACCATACATCTTCGGTGTAACTGCTGACAGAAAAGTTGGGATAAGAAATCACCACTGTATTCACATGTTAACCCAGTGCATATCCCAATGCTAGTGTGACCGGCCAGTGTACAGTCGTGGCCAAAAGTTTTGAGAATTACACAAATATTAATTTCATCAGAGAACCCCTTTCCGATTGTTTGGGGCATCCGGAAAAAAGCTTGTCTGGAGAAGACAAGGTGAGCGCTACCATCAGTCCTGTGTCATGCCAACGGTAAAGCATCCTGAGACCATTCATGTGTGGGGTTGCCTCTCAGCCAAGGGAGTGGGCTCACTCACAATTTTGCCTAAGAACACAGCCATGAATAAAGAATGGTACCAACACATCCTCTGAGAGGAACTTCTCCCAACCATCCAGGAACAGTTCTCCCAACCACCCCAGTCCTCAGCCGTCCAATCCCTGTACCTTTTGCAGAATAACAGTCTGTCCCTGATGTTTTTCCTGGAGAGAAGTGGCTTCTTTGCTGCCCTTCTTGACACCAGGCCATCCTCCAAAAGTCTTCGCCTCACTGTGAGTGTAGATGTACTCACACCTGCCTGCTGCCATTCCTGAGCAAGCTCTGTACTGGTGGTGCCCTGATCGCACAGTTGAATCAACTTTAGGAGACGGTCCTGGCGCTTGCTGGACTTTCTTGGGCGCCCTGAAGCCTTCTCACAACAATTGAACCGCTCTCCTTGAAGTTCTTGATGATCCGATAAATGGTTGATTTAGGTGCAATCTTACTGGCAGCAATATCCTTGCCTGTGAAGACCTTTTTGTGCAAAGCAATGATGATGGCACGTGTTTCCTTGCAGATAACCAAGGTTGACAGAGGAAGAACAATGATTCTAAGCACCACCCTCCTTTTGAAGCTTCCAGTCTGTTATTCAAACTCAATCAGCATGACAGAGTGATCTCCAGCCTTCTCATCGTCAACACTCACACCTGTGTTAACGAGAGAATCACTGTCATGATGTCAGCTGGTCCTTTTGTGGCAGGGCTGAAATGCAGTGGAAATGTTTTTTTTGCAATTCAGTTCATTTGCATGGCAAAGAGGGACTTTGCAATTAATTGCAATTCATCCGATCACGCTTCATAACATTCTGGAGTATATGCAAATTGCCATTATACAAACTGAGGCAACAGACTTTGTGAAAATGTATATTTGTGTCATTCTCAAAACTTTTGGCCAAGACTGTAGACAAACCCCGACAGGTCATTTCTCCACTGTCAGAGTTCTGTGACATCAGAGTGTACAGTGTCCACCAGTAAACATACCACAACAGGTGCTCGTCGTGTGACACAACAATGCAAATTGCTGCTTCGTCCAGACCCGTAACCCAGGCATTATGAATAGCCAAGGAGCTGGAGGGTGTTCAGGTGCAGGAGTTGCCACTGACCTTCTCTGGCACTTTAGATATGGCAGTGATACTATATCTACAGCAAGAACACAAGTCAGCTCCGTAATGCTGTCAGCTCCAAACCATGTCAACTCCATAACTCAAGCATCAGGTGAGGTATAATATTAGATGCATGGACATACCTAAAGTAATAGGGACGACATAAGGTCTCAGCTGACACTGATACTTATTTTATTCAATATAACTGTGTCACTTGTGTATTGTTGGCACAGCAATATTAGGTTACTGTACTAATTGAAACTACATTCAACTCTAAAAATATTTGAGAAATACAATGTGGTGGGTACAATTACATCATGTACTGTAGATTAATATAACATACTACTGCAATAACGCTTCACATTATAAAGCTGTAGTAAACCAACTATAAATAGACTGCAGCTAGTTATGGAGTGATACAATTACCACTGTGCTGTGATAAAACAATATAGGGTAAAAGACACACAAACATGTGGTTATTAGTGGAATTAGTAGGATTTGGAAAAAGTTATTCGTTAAAAGGCGAAATCTGTGATTGCTAAATCATTTTTTTTACTTTTCAATTAATGATATACGTGTATCCATGAATTCTTGAAGAATATACCTTATAAATGCATCATGAGCTCAGTTCAACTTGTAGCGGTATTTATTACAAACTGTCGTACCCCATTAGAACCCAAAGTACAAGACTGTTTTACTCCATTGTTTGTAAAGAATGTAATTATAAACAAACACTGTAAATATTTAAAACATGGATAATTTGGCATACATAGCTGTGTCTATGAGAGTGGTTACATTTCTCCAGGCTAATTCCTCAGCAGTTTATCGAAAGAGTAGCGGCTTTGTTATTGTTTGAACTGCAGATTGCCCTTTTAAACAATATCCAGCACTGGCAGTCAATTGCTTATGGTCCGCGTAGCACCTACTGAAATGGCCAGTGTTGTTTAAATGGAGGTTCTCAAGGGGAGTGGAGGCCAAAAGGTGTGCATAGTTATTCATACAAACCATTTATATGCCAGCAAATCATGCAAACGCAACCATCACTTTTCATGGTAGTGAATCTGCTTTGTTCTTTATTAAACTCTCCATTAAATTGTATATTGCACAAATGACCAAAAAAGTGTTTTGAAGCAAAATGGTTTAAAGATATTTTATAATATATCAATTCAAATTAATGATAAGGATCTGTAGTCAACTTTCAACAAAAGAGTAATTGAAACATTGCTTATCATTAAAGCAAATAACAACCATTTCATGGCATCTGTATCCAGCTAATTAAACAACTAAAGCCTCGATTGAAAGCATTCCCCTGGTCACACTTTGTTTGGATATTCCAGCTGTAGATGCTCTACAGATGGTCATACTATCAACAAACTATCTGTTGATAAGCAACTGCTTGCTAAGGTTACGGTTAGGGTAAGGTTTAGAATACGGGTTAAGGTTAGGGTAAAGGCTAAGTTTATGCTTAGGATAAGGGCTAAGGTTAGGGTTAGTAGATAGTCTGTAGAGCATCTACTGTACAGATGCACTATCCAAATAAAGTGTTACCATGTGTGTGGCTACATACGCCGGTGCTCCATTTGAACAAATGTAAAGGGAACCCCTACAGAAAAACTAACTGGTTGAGGTTCCTAGACCCCATAAAATGGTTCATTAATATGAGGGATGTAATAAGCAGAAGTGTGTCATAAATTGTTCACAAAAGGCCATTTATACAGGAATAATTCTATATGTTTCAATGGGGCAGAGAGACGAAACTGGAAAAATGACTCAGTACAGATAATGGCATACATTGGTGTGAAAATGAAATGAACAGATTTGTACTTTGTTATTTTTCAAATATCCCGGTAAATGATACATAAGCATATAAGCATTTACTGCAAATTAACTCTAAAGTGGTAAACCGCATTCTAAACAAAGAAGGCATTCCAAACAGAACATGCCCAACAAATAACGTGTAGGTCTTATATAACATTTACTAATGACATTATTCCCAATTTCATAAACAAATTATACTGAACAAAAATATAAACACAACAAAGTTTTTCTTAAATAGATGAGTATTTATTTCATTTAACTAGGCAAGTCAGTTAAGAGAGAATTCTTATTTACAATGAATGCCTAGGAACAATTGGTTAACTGCCTTGGTCAGGGGCAGAACGACAGATTTTTACCTTGTCAGCTCGGGGATTCAATCTAGCAACCTTTCGGTTACTGGCCCAACGCTCTAACCACTAGGCTACCTGCCGCCCCAGTTACAGTTCATATGAGGAAATCAGTCAATTTAAATAAATAAATTAGGCCCTACTCTATGGATTTTACATGACTAGGATACAGATCTGTTGGTCACAGATACCTTAAAATAAATGGGCCTTACAATGGGCCTCAGGATCTCGTCATGGTATTTTTGTGCATTAAAATTGCCATCAATAAAATGCAATTGGGCTCGTTGTCCGTAGGCTATGCCTGCCCATGGCCAGAAAAAAAAGCCATTGCTTAAAGAAAAAAATAAGCAAACACTTTTGGTGTTTGCCAAAAAGCATGTGGGAGACTCCCCAATCATATGGAAGAAGGTACTCTGGTCAGATGAGACTAAAAGTGAGCTTCTTGGCCATCAAGGAAAACGCTATATCTGCACAAACCCAACACCTCTCATCACCCCGGGAACACCATTGTGAAGCATGGTGGTGGCAGCATCATGCTGTGGAGATGTTGGGAAACTGGTCAGAATTGAAGGAATGATGGATGGTGCTCAATAGGGTTGAGATCCGGTGACTGTGCCCGCCACTCCATTATAGACAGAATAACAACTGAATGCTTCTTCTCTATAGTTCTTGCATATTTTGGAGCTGTGCTTTGGGTCATTGTCCTGTTGTAGGAGGAAATTGGCTCCAATTAAGAGTCATCCACAGGGTATGGCATGGCGTTGCAAAATGGTATGATAGCCTTCCTTCTTCAAGATCCCTTTTACCCTGTACAAATCTCCCACTTTACCACCACCAAAGCACCCCCAGACCCCCACATTGCCCCCACCATGCTTGACAGAAGGCGTCAAGCACTCCTCCAGCATCTTTTCATTTTTTCTGCGTCTCACAAATGTTCTTCTTTGTGATCCGAACACCTCAGACTTCGACTGTCCATAACACTTTTTTCCAATCTGCCTCTGTCCAGTGTCTGTTATTTTGCCCATCTTAATCTTTTATTTTTATTGGCCAGTCTGAGATATGGCTTTTTCTTTGCAACTCTGCCTAGAAAGCCAGTATTCCGGAGTCGCCTCTTCACTGTTGATGTTGAGACAGGTGTTATGCGGGTACTATTTAATGAAGCTGCCAGTTGAGGACTTGTGAGGTGTCTGTTTCTCAAACTAGACATTCTAATGTACTTGTCCTCTTGCTCAGTTGTGCACCGGGGTCCTCCCTTTCCTCTTTCTATTCTGGTTAGTGCCAGTTTGCGCTGTTCTGTGAAGGGAGTAGAACACAGCATTGTACGAGATCTTCAGTTTCTTGGCAATTTCTCACATGGAATAGCCTTCATTTCTCAGAACAAGAATAGACTGACGAGTTTCAGTAGAAAGATATTTGTTTCTGGCCATTTTGAGCCTATAATCGAACCCACAAATGCGATTGCTCCAGATACTAAACTAGTTTAAAGAAGGCCAGTTTTATTGCTTCTTTAATCAGGACGACAGTTTTCAGCTATGCTAACATAATTGCAAAGGGGTTTTCTAATGATCAATTAGACTTTTAAAATTATAAACTTGGATTAGCTAACACAACGTGCCATTGGAACACAGGAGTAATGATTGCTGATAATGGGCCTCTGTACACCTATGTAGATATTCCATAAAAGAAAACTTGCCTATCTACAAGGACATTTCTAAGTGACTAGAAACTTTTGAATGGTAGTGTAGGTGTGCCAAGCTTTTAGCGTCATACCCAAGAAGAGTCGATGGTGTAGTCACTGCCAAAGGTGCTTCAACAAAGGACTGAGTAAAGGGTCTGAATTCTTATGTAAATGTGATATTTCCATTATTTATTTATTTTATTTTCAAACATTTCTAAAAACCTGTTTTTGCTTTGTCATTATCGGGTGTTGTGTATAGTAGATTGATGAGAAAAAATAACAGTTTAATCAAGTTTAGAATAAGGCTGTAACGTAACAAAATGTGGAAAAAGTCAAAGGGTCTGAAAACTTTCAGAAGGCACTTTATGGCATCACTGACAGTTGTCTTGTGAACATCTCTGTGTTCTGACAGTTCT
The DNA here is from genome assembly GCF_057628025.1 of Oncorhynchus mykiss. Lineage (NCBI taxonomy): Eukaryota > Metazoa > Chordata > Actinopteri > Salmoniformes > Salmonidae > Oncorhynchus > Oncorhynchus mykiss. The sequence goes on from NC_143030.1 coordinate 25,834,284, forward strand.
CAGTTCTCTCTGACTACCATAGGTCATATATTTAATGCCCCCTAGCTGCCATGATAGTAATCCATTCTGAGAGGTCCATTTGTAACCTAACACCATTTTCCAAAATAAGCTCTTCCATTTGCTATATTTATAGCCTCGTTACCCAGAGTGACCTCTGGCGACTGCTTTCCACAAAAATCATGTTCAGCTCTCCTTCCAAGCATAACATTTAGGCATTTATATACAGGCAATTACCAGGGACGATCCCCAAGGACTCTCTGACTATTTAAACAACACAGCTGTTTGAGGCTAACTGTAAATAACACTTTCCCATGCCTCGTAGGATTCTCAAAACAGTCAGTCCAATGAATAATGAAAGGAGAAATTAAAGTGTGACATTGGATTCATTGAATTGAGTGTGAAGTTAAATGCTTACGGGACAAAACTGCTAAATGTTCAACCTTTAACCAACTGCTAAAGGTTCAACCTCAATTTTGCTTTGTTGCTCTGTCCCCAACTGCCCGAAAACAACACTCTCTTCACTGGTTATTGCTCTCAGATCACATGTTTTCCTGTGTACAATCATTGTGTAAATATTGTTTAAGGACACACAGCATTATTATTACTATATTGTTACTTGTTATTTGCCATGGGATGTTAGCCACTGACTGATCTCTCGTGGACAGCTTTGCAAGAGTTTTACTTCTGGGTAACCAAGATTAACCACTGACAACAAACACACCAGTCAATCCTGTTTTAGATAATTGTTCACTTTTGGGTGGGTCACAACATCTCATCATTTACTAAGAGGTGAATAACAAAGTTGATGACAGTGGAATAAAAAATTAAAAAGTTATTTCAAGGGACACTAATTTGGACAAAAACATGTATTTCCCATATAGGAGTACTGCACATAGCCTTGTCTAGTCAGTCATAACCTCTTCCCCAGGCTATTGCACATTTGGGCGGAAAGTGTCTGGGAATGAGATTAAGTCACCCACAACACTGATGTTTGTTCCTCTACTCTGGCACTAGAGGGCAGTGTACAGCCAATGTAGGGGAGCACAGGTCATAAACTGCATGAATATAGATTTTTCTCCCAACAGGGAATAAAGCTGGGATAAATAAAGTTGTCTCTACTCCCTTTATAAAAAATAAATAATTGGCTATTGATTAAAGGTAAAGGTCCAAGCTGTTAAGGTGCAGCTGTTTATATTTCAATATCAAATCATTTATGGGTAACAATTCAGTACCTTACTGTTGTTTAATTAAAATGCAATAAATTGTTTAGAAAAAAAAGCTTCTTAGAAAATAGCTATTTCCCAAGCAAGAATTTTCCTCAGACTGTCTAGGAGTGGTCTGAGTGGGGAGGGGGAATCTATCTTTTATTGGCAGAGAGGTTTGGAACTGTCTTGTTCGTCTATTAACTAATTTGCTACCTGGTGAGGCAGGCCAAAACTCCATCCCACCAAAATAGAATGAAATTGCAGGGTGTCTTTTCAAACGGCTTTTCCACTAAAAGGGCATTATCATCATTTTCATAATTTCACAGAATTATTCCAATCTAATAGTGTGGCAATATATATATATATATATATATATATATATATATATATATATATATATATATATATATATTTGTATAACGTTTTGGACTGCACTGGGCCTTTAAACGCCCACACAAGTAGGAATCCACTTTTTGGATGGTCAGAGTTTACCCATGATGTTGCACAACCATGTAATTCAATAAATCAAGTTTTAGTCGAAGTATGATATATTTTTGGCTTGAAGTGACAAATCCGAATGTGTGACTTTGGATGTTTCTGTGAGTCTTGTGTGTCTTTTCCTATGATATGACATGCAAGTTCTTTTCAGCCTACGTTTCGTTTCAGGGCTGGGTTTTATTTAAATGTTACCACCCACCAGCATGGCAATGTTTATTAATCATAAACACCTACAGCAAAGTTCTTCCTATTCGTGAGTCAGAGAGCCCAACAGCTCCAACAGCTTTTCTCTTTAGCCTACAGTTGGGTTTCCACTAGATAAAAAAGCCTACAAGTCCAAATGTGCTATATCATACAAATGAATTAAAACAAAAATTAGCTTTTTTTGTCTTAATTTAAGGTTGGCAGTGTGGTAAGGGTTAAGGTGGGTGTTAGGTTTAAAATCTGATTTTAAGAAGAACACAATTTTAGAAATAGTCGGGGTACATGACGTTTCGTCTGTCTTAAATAGTGACGACCCTACCCTTCCATGCCTTACCATGGAGCAAATTCAAATAGTGGATGCAAACTAATGTTTTTGCACCTCCCCTTTTTACCAGCTAAAAAGTTTCACTTTTTTTAGCTAGTTTGCATTAAAAAAATATGACCATAAAGCTCCTCCCGTCGCCACAAGATGAATGATTTTGACCACTAACGTTTTAGGCAAATTCGTTTAGCATGGCCTGGCGCCCCAGGTGTGCATGTTTTGCTAATTTTCGAAAATTCCATTGATCCTAAGAAAAATCTCCATCCACCCGGGGCACCGGTCTATACAAACTGAACTCGCTCATTGATTTCATACAGGTTCCAAACCGTTCATTAGTTAGGCTATCCATGTTACCGGAGTTATCGTGGATTTGCGGCCGCAATTTATACTGAACAAAAATATAAACGCAACATGTAACAATTTCAACGAGTTTACTGAGTTACAGTTCATATCAGTCAATTGAAATAAATTCATTAGTCCCGAATATGGATTTCGCATGACTGGGCAGGGGCGCAGCTGTGGGTGGGCCTGGGAGGGCATAGGCCCACCCACTTGGGAGCCAGGCCCAGCCAATCAGAATAAGTTTTTCCCAAAAAATGGCTTTATTGCAGACAGAAATACTCCTCAGTTTCATCAGCTGTCTTGGTGGCTGGTCTCAAATTATCCCGCAGGTGAAGAAGCCGGATGTGGTGGTCTTGGGTTGGAGAGGTTTACACGTGGTCTGCGGTTGTGAGGCCGGATGTGAGGCCAAATTCTCTAAAACGACGTTGGGGGCAGCTTATGTTAGAGAAATTAACAAAAAATGATCTGGCAACAGCTCTGGTGGACATTCCTGTAGTCAGTACACCAATTGCACGCTCCCTCCCTGAAAACTTGACTTAACAGTCCTGTCTTGCTGTGAGATGCTACCCCGCTCTTCGCTGGCCATGGCAGAACACTGACATTCCTGTCTTGCAGGAAATCAAGCACAGCACGAGCAGTATTGTCATTGTCATGCTGGACGGTCATGTCAGGATGAGCCTGCAGGAAGGGTATCACATGCGGGAGGAGGATGTCTTCCCTGTAATGCACAGCGCCCCAGACCATGACGGACCCGCTCAAGAGTACAGGCCTCGGTGTAATACTCATTCCTTCAACAATAAATGTGAATCCGACAATCACTCCTGGTGAGACAAAACCATGACTCGTCAGTGAAGAGCACTTTTTTCCAGTCCTGTTTGGTAAGAGACGGTGGGTTTGTGCCCATAAGCGAGGTTGTTGCCGGTGATGTCTGGTGAGGACCTGCCTTACAACAGGCCTACAAGCCCTCAGTCCAACCTCTCTCAGCCTATTGCGGACAGTCTGAGCACTGATGGAGGGAATGTGCATTCTTGGTGTAACTCGGGCAGTTGTTGTTGCCATCCTGTACCTGTCCCGCAGGTGTGATGTTCGGATGTACCAATCCTGTGCAGGTGTTGTCACACGTGGTCTGCCACTGCGAGGACGATCAGCTGTCCATCCTGTCTCCCAGTAGCGCTATCTTAGATGTCTCACAGTACAGACATTGCAATTTATTGCCTTGGCCACATCTGCAGTCCTCATGCCTCCTTGCAGCATGCCTAAGGCACGTTCACGCAGATGAGCAGGGACTCTGGGAATCTTTCTTTTGGTGTTTTTCAGAGTCAGTAGAAAGGCCTCTTTAGCGTCCTAAGTTTTCATAACTGTGACCTTAATTGCCTACCGTCTGTAAGCTGTTAGTGTCTTAACAACTGTTCCACAGGTGAATGTTCATTAATTATTTACGGTTCATTGAACAAGCATGGGAAGCAGTGTTTAAACCCTTTACAGTGAAGATCTGTGAAGTTATTGGATTTTTAAGAATTATCTTTGAAAGACAGGGTTCTGAAAAAGGGAAGTTACTTTTTTGCTGATTTTAGTTACATTTAATTTACATTTTGGTAATTTTGGGACGTTCTCTTACTGGTTTGACATTGGGAATGTTCTCAAATAGTTCAAAGAATGTTAAGAAACAATGTTCTTCTGTAGGAATTTCACTACATCAGGATAACATTTCCAACAAGTTTCCTCAAATCAAATCAAATGTTATTCGTCACATGCGCCGAATACAACAGGTATTGTTGTGAAATGAAATGCTTACTTACGAGCCCTTAACCAACAATGCAGTTTGAAAAAATATGGCTAAGAAATAAAAGTAACAAGTAATTAAAGAGCAGCAATAAAATAACAATAGCGAGACTATATACATGTATCATGGTTCTATTTAAAGTAATGTTCTTAAATTGTTCCAAGAACGTCAAGAAACAATGTTCTTCTGTGGGAATTTCAGTACTTCAGCATTACATTTCCTATGGTTTCCTCGTGATTTTATTTAAAGGCATGTTCTTAAATTGTTCCAAGAACATTAAGAAACAATGTTCTTTTGTAGGAATTTCAGTACTTCAGCATATTGTTTCCTACAGGTTTCCAAGTGGTTCTATTTAAAGTCATGTTCTCAAATTGTTCAGGGAATGTTAAGAAAACTTTCCATAACAAAACATAAGAAACTTTTGTTACGTTCAGAGAATATACAAAAATATACATTCCATTCTCAGCATCAACAAAACTCTCTCTATCCTCTATCTTGTTAAGTGTGTTCAGGTGTGTTTGCCGTGCCCACTAATTGGCCACATCTGATCTTAATGAGTGCTTGTTTCTTTTAAACTGAGGTCTGTTGGAATAGAATAAAACGAACAGCTTTTTATCTGTAAAAAACATGGCATGCCATCCTGGTGACGGAGGCAGGTGGCTAGTGCACTAATTCCGCGGATAGAGAACAGAAGATTACAGGTTTTAATTTCACTGATGCCGTGTCACAATAAAAAAACAAATGTGTTTGCATGATTAATGCTTAAGGAAATACATTTCCATGTGTCTTATCTGTGCTTTGAGTTCAAAAAGGTTAACCCAAAATATGCTAGCTGTGTTATTAAGGCTTATTGAAACATTTAGTGAATGTTTTAAGGAAGTTATTCAAAAACCTCAAAATAACCTAGAATTTCTGTTCTCAGAGAGTTAATAAAACCTCTCAGGTAAACTTCAAAAGAACCAGAGTAAAACATTCTCAGAACCTCCCTGCAACCTAAAAATAAATGTTCCCAGAATAGGCTAAATGTTCACTTCTGTTCTCAGAATGTTTAAAAAAAACATCAGGAAACGTATGGTTTTGTTCCCACAACCAATGTGAAACCAAAAACATACATTCCCACAACTTCCAAGGAACCAAATTTGCCAGCTAGGCTGTTTCTCCTAGCTGTCACTCATTCTGCTTACAACTGTAGCCCAAAATGTATTGTGCTGCCTTGCCTACATTATGTTGATCTCAATCCTAGCCACCTGCCTCTGTCAGAGTCAAACCAGAGTTCCCAGTCTGTCCAAAATAGTATCAACATGACACACATATACCGTACCATAATAGTAATATACTTCTACTCCTACAAAAGTACAATTTACAGTACATCACATTATCAAACATTTCAGAGCATAAAGCCAAAAGGTGAAAAGGCCACTACGAACAGGCCACTACCTGACAATCTGTGATAAAAACAAGACCTTGCTATATATATACAGATATGTTTTATGGGTTTCTTTTATGAGCTGGTAACCATCTGATAAAACAGTGTGACTCCAGCCTGGGTTTTAGGAGCAGTCTGTGTGCAAACAGGGCCCTATATGGAGGCCTCCTGTGAGCCTGTGTTTGGACTCTCTGTGGGAGGAAAGTCTGTCTGGACCACCACAGCACCATTCCTCCCTCCCTCCTCCAAAAAAGGAGGGGAAACCTTTCATTTCTTTTCCCTCCTAAGCCATAGTGATAGACACAGATGTCAAACAATGTTCTGGACAGGACTGCTTTGCCACTGTTAAATATCAGCCATAGATTGCTTATAAAATGTTCCTCAGGGTACGCTATATGTTCAGCTTCAATTGTTATTTCTTTTTTGCTCTTGGTATAGAAAGATAAGCATAGGAAACACTCGCTTATTAGTGTTCATAAGAGTGTTCATATTCGTATTAGGTGAACAATAGGTAAGTAAAGAAATAAGACAACAGTAAAAAGACAGTGAGAAACAGTAGCGAGGCTATATACAGTAGTGAGGCTATATACAGTAGCGAGGCTACATACAGTAGCGAGGCTACATACAGTAGCGAGGCTACATACAGTAGCGAGGCTATATACAGTAGCGAGGCTACATACAGACACCGGTTAGTCAGGCTGATTGAGGTAGTATGTACATGTAGATATCGTTAAAGTGACTATGCATATATGATGAACAGAGAGTAGCAGCCAAGAGGGGTTGGCGGGTGGTGGGTGGCGTGACACAATGCAGATAGCCCGGGTTAGCCAATGTGCGGGAGCGCTTGTTGGTCAGGCCAATTGAGGCAGTATGTACATATGTACATGAATGTATAGTTAAAGTGACTATGCATGTATGATAAACAGAGAGTAGCAGCAGCATAAAAGAGGGCAGTGTTCAACACAATCTTGTGTAGTTACAATGTTGCATTTACCATTCATAAAGATTTTAACAGTAACACATTTTATATTGCCAGCTGTAGGGCTAAAATGAGACGATCTATGCGCACGGCCTGCTTGACTGCTCCTCTCCCAATTTTCCAACATCATTTTTAGTGTCTTAAACACAACACAAAACCACAGGAAATACATTGTGCATTGAAGACATAGCTTCAGGCAGTTCCTACTCCATGCAGCTTTAAGTAATGATGTTTTTAAATCTCAGGCAAACACATTCCATCTGTCTTACAGGTAACTATGGAAGTGGGTTTTGCTGTATAGATTCATTTAATCAATAAGGCAATGAGTACAGTATAGAAAAACTCAACTTTGATATCAAACACTGATTGACCACCACAGTGAACTCCCGCAGTCACCACAAATGAATGGACCGAGCCATTTGTCTCTCTCTGTAACAACTCTGCGACTGCAGGGAATGCTTGAGAAAAGCGTATTTGATAGTACAGCGTCTTTATCAAGCTCATGTGGTCTACCATTAGGACTAATGCACAAGTAACAAAAGGCCTCTATACTCTCAGGGCAGGTTTCCTGGACACAGATTAGGACAAGTCCCGGACTAATAGGATGTTTCAAAGAGATTCTCTACTGATCATGCTTTTTAGTCTAGAAAACCGTTCAAAAGAAGGGGAAAACGGCTCTGATCCAGGGGCGATATTCCACAAAATATGGGGAATGACTTTACTGCCCTCTTCTGAAATGACTTCCGTGCGCCTCAAATTCAAAGACAGAGCTATGGATGCCAGGATTGGCCATCCATGATATCCAAAATATACACTGCTCAAAACAATAAAGGGAACACTAAAATAACACATCCTAGATCTGAATGAATGAAATATTCTTATTAAATACTTTTTTCTTTACATAGTTGAATGTGCTGACAACAAAATCACACACAAATTATCAATGGAAATCAAATTTAGCAACCCATGGAGGTATGGCTTTGGAGTCAAACTCAAAATGAAAGTGGAAAACCACACTACAGGCTGATCTAACTTTGATGTAATGTCCTTAAAACAAGCCAAAATTAGGCTCAGTAGTGTGTGTGGCCTCCACGTGCCTGTATGACCTCCCTACAACGCCTGGGCATGCTCCTGATGAGGTGGCGGATGGTCTCCTGAGGGACCTCCTCCCAGACCTGAACTAAAGCATCTGCCAACTCCTGGACAGTCTGTGGTACAACGTGGCGTTGGTGGATGGAGCGAGACATGATGTCCCAGATGTGCTCAATTGGATTCAGGTCTGGGGAAGGGGCGGATCAGTCCATAGCGTCAATGCCTTCCTCTTGCAGGAACTGCTGACACACTCCAGCCACATGAGGCCTAGCATTGTCTTGCATTAGGAGGAACCCAGGGCCAACCGCACCAGCATATGGTCTCACAAGGTGTCTGAGGATCTCATCTCGGTACCTAATGGCAGTTAGGCTACCTCTGGCGTGCACATGGAGGGCTGTGCTGCCCCCCCAAATAAATGCCACCCCACACCATGACTGACCCACCGCCAAACCGGTCATGCTGGAGGATGTTGCAGGCAACAGAACGTTCTCCACAGCGTCTCCAGACTCTGTCACGTCTGTCACGTGCTCAGTGTGAACCTGCTTTCATCTGTGAAGAGCACAGGACGCTAGTGGCGAATTTGCCAATCTTGGTGTTCTCTGACAAATGCCAAACGTCCTGCACGGTGTTGGGCTGTAAGCACAAACCCCACCTGTGGACATCGGGCCCTCGTACCACCCTCATGGAGTCTATTTCTGACCGTTTGAGCAGACACGTGCACATTTGTGGCCTGCTGGAGGTCATTTTGCAGGGCTCTGGCAGTGCTCCTCCTTGGACAAAGGCGGAGGTAGCGGTCCTGCTGCTGAGTTGTTGCCCTCCTACGGCCTCCTCCACGTCTCCTGATGTACTGGCCTGTCTCCTGGTAGCGCCTCCATGCTCTGGACACTACGCTGACAGACGCAGCAAACCTTCTTGCCACAGCTCGCATTGATGTGCCATCCTGGATGAGCTGCACTACCTGAGCCACTTGTGTGGGTTGTAGACTCCGTCTCATGCTACCACTAGAGTGAAAGCACCGCCAGCATTCAAAAGTGACCAAAACATCAGCCAGGAAGCATAGGAACTGAGAAGTGGTCTGTGGTCTCCACCTGCAGAACCACTCCTTTATTAGGGGTGTCTTGCTAATTGCCTATAATTTCCACCTGTTGTCTATTCCATTTGCACAACAGCATGTGACATTTATTGTCAATCAGTGTTGCTTCCTAAGTGGACAATTGTATTTCACAGAAGTGTGATTGACTTGGAGTTATATTGTGTTGTTTAAGTGTTCCCTTTATTTTTTTGAGCAGTGTAGTTTTAACAATGTTTTTAGGCTGTACAGTGTTAGTTTACGTTTACTTTGTTTACAAACATGGAGTAAAACAATTGTATATTTTCAGTTCTGATGGGGTACGACAGTTGAACTAAGCTCACATACAAGTTATATTCTTCAAGAATCAATGAGTACATAGCATTAATTTATACATCCAAATATGGATGTAGAAACTGCAGATTGCCCCTTTAACATTGACATTTACATAAAGGGAGTCAGAAGGTCTTTATATTAAGAAAACATTTACTCTGGTCTTTGGACGACGGGATTGACTTGATACGCAGTGACATACTGTATCTCGGTAATTGGACGGCCCAAATAACCCTATTCATTCACTTACTGCCATCTGTGTAGACTACGTAGGATGGTAACTTGAGGGTAACTGTCAGGATTTCTGGATTCAGTATGGACACAGAATCAGGTTAACTTACAGTTCTTATCTCATAGGATTTAATCATGTTGGAATAGCATCACTAGTGCTTTCAAAAGAGCTGTATTTGAATCCCAACTATATTATTTATATTGTCATAGCAATCCATACTAGCCAAGGCCAGAAAGTAGCCTTCATGGATGAATTCCCAGGGAGTTCTTCATCTCATGTATTTTCCCATGTCTGTCTGTCTGTCTGGAAACTGATACCATTTCAAGGGGCTGTAGAAATCAAAGGACTCCGTTTGTCACAACCCCCTGCACTGTGGCAGGAAATGCCACCTGACAGTAATTGATTAATCAACCATGTGTTTCAAGCACAGTGAATGTTACTCTTTAGGACTATGACCATGAGAGATAGGGAAAGGGAAATCGCAACATCCATGTGGACTGAAAGTGAGTTTGGTGTGGTGCAAGTGTTGTAATGTTTCATTGTATGATTAATTCAGTAGCCAGACTGAACCTGAAAGTACTAGTTTGGTCTCTTTATGCTTTTATCAGAGGTAGGCCTTTCCTTTGGAGTTACAGTCCCCTCCATATGTATTTGGACGGTAAAGCAAAGTGTTACATTTATCTCTATACTCCAGCATTTTGGATTTGATATCAAATGTTTCATATGACAAGACAGAATGTCACCTTTCATTTGAGGGTATTTTCATGCATAGCTCCAGTGATGAACAAAAACTGTGATAGCCACGCACAGACCTCTGCGTTTTAAGTCAGTAGCCCTAATAGATATTATTTTTCTGTAGGTGTTTTTGTCTATTTTTCTCCAACGGCATAAGGACGAACACAGTGGTCAAATGGTAGAGTAAGTTCAAATAACATTTATTCAACATGCTGACTTGTAAAGGGACTGTTCTGTCTTCATGAATCCATATGTTAGCAACGAGGGGACAACTCCACACTAGGAAGCCTAGAGGCCAGCATCGACTTAACATGTTTCACAAATTCGGTGTGGCAGGATGTGGAGACACCGATGTGTTCGAGTGTAATACAATTTCCAGATGCAAAATACTTCTAAATTCAAAGTAATTAATGTAGGATTGTCTTTACAGTGAATCAGTTAAGGAAATTAAATGAAAATAGACCATGAATAAAACCAACAAAGAAATATCCCTTACTTATTGAAATGAGGCTGCATTTCAGTCAGGCCAAAGAGTTTCTGCACTTTTAAAAAATGAAGTGGGTTGTGACTTCACCAAGTTTGTTCTCCCAAAAACTCAGATTAAAAAACATCTTCCCATATATGGATAAGAGCTTCTTGAGTGTTACGAGACCCCCTCGCACTGTGGGCCTACTGCATGTCAGTACGTTCAACAGTCACTTTCTCTTCAGAAAGGGAGCCCTGCTCACACAATCCAACAGAAGCTTTGAATAACTCCAATTTATCAGATATGAAAGTGCCCTAACTCTGCTAGTGGAGTATTTCTCACAATCTTGGTATGTTAGCTTTTAAAACTTTTACTGACAGCTCTTCTCCCCACTCTCTGCTCCAACCCTCCTCAAAAAGACTCAAGACAAGCTTAAAGTTATGTCTTCCAGATGACTCGCTGTTACCACGAGGTCACTCTTCAGATATCCTCGACTGAGGCATAGACTCGCAAGAGATGTCATCTATTGCCATTTCACAACGGTACAGGCAAATATTTGACAGTTAAGCCAAAGAAGACATTAACACAGGGCTTATATAACAATGTGCTCAAACTTTGGAAAGACCCTCTTTTGGAACTTAGCACCCTTGACCCTAAAATACTGCAGTTTAATCAAACTTAATTTGTTTGACAAATCCAAAAACGAGTTCAATGAGGATGTCATGTGCAAAACCCTTTTCTTGAGGAGTGGTGCGTGTTTTCATTCCACTTCCCTACAAATTTAATTCAACTTTAATTCAATTTGCCCCTATTCCTTATGCTACATTAGAAAGGTCTCATTCACAGCTGCCTTGCCTAAAAAGGCCTATTGTTGCTGTCTGATGTGAATTAAGCCAAATTTCTCTACATCAGTCTTTTTTGGAATGTCAACACACTCCCCAATTCTGAAAAGAACAAGGTTTAAAACGAGACTATTTGTCTAAAAATGGAAATCCAGTCGTTTGACTTGTTTATAGATGAACATTACTGGAGTGGCTGTGGCCGAGTGAGGCTTATCGTGGATGATATGATACAGCAGCATTGTAATACTGTCAATCAAAAGCTATATAACTTGCTCTGCCCTAAATAAATTAACTAAATCAATTGAATGTCAACATCAAGTAATAGAATCAAGGATGACATTAGTTGAAATTGAATTACACAAAAAGCTAACGTTCTCTAAATAGCCACATGTCAGTGCAACGTTGCATGTCCAGAAATCTGTGTATGTACTGTATTTATGTTCCGTTAACATTTCAAATAGAACAGGACCAAACTACAAAAACTCACTCTGAAACACATATACCCAGAGGCTAGCATAGGTTTATTAAAGCAATGAAGTTACGGTAGCATAGTAACTGAGTGTTTGTCCAGAAAAACAAAGATATTCCCTTTGATCATGCTCCATGACACTGAACAAGTGCCAGGCACTTAAAGCTCGGTGATAGGTGATTCCTCCCACTCGCTTTGAATACCAACCTGACTTCTATCAGATTCTTCTGACCTTTGTGTTACACTGCAATGCTGTTTTGTTGAAAGGCCACTGAGCATATGGGTAAATCAATAATTTAATAGTTTAGGATTGACCTCAATTAGTAGAACACATTCAGACAAAGTCAAAAGGCTGAATTAAACTATTATAATATATTTTATATAGAGGTAACTGCCAAAATAAAGGAAACACTTGAGTAAATGAGGGTTCTGGTGCCTCTTATGGTGTGGGGTGCATTTTACTGAGGGGGTATCGTACAAAGCAGGTTTGAGGAGTTAGAGGTAACTTTGGTGGCTCACCTTCTAGCCAGCTAAATTTCTATGGCAACAAATCCTTCAGAACTAAGCTGCTCCAGGCCAGGCTAACTCCACTCACCCAGAATGAAATGACTGAGGACCAATGAAATCCGATTCCCTCCCTCTTGAAAAGATTGCGTCATCCACAGGTGGCTGGTGTCATCATAATTGGGGAGGACGGGCTCATAGTAATGGTTGGAACTGAAAAATTGGAATGGTATCCAACACAAACACATGGTTTCCATTAGCTCCATTCCAGCCATTATTAACTAGCGTCCTACCCTCAGCAGCCTCCTGTGGCATCATCATCACCTTCATTTGTTGAAGACTACTGATTACATGTTTTATTAATCAAACTGTTTTTAAAAAAAAAAATAACACAAATGTAACACTTGTATCAGGAGTGTTTAAATGTGCTTGTGCATTGATAAGCACACCAAAGACAGCATTAAAGATAAATAATAAAATAAAGATGGCACTTTTAAGCCTATTTAACACCATAGCCTGATGAATTTGCAAAATAACATTTCATTTTCATTTCAGCACAAATTAAAATGTGGCACTGACTCGCCCATGGATTCATGTTTCAGCATTGTCTCAATGAAGAGTCTAGCGTTCGACTAGTATCGTGCAATATGCACAAGCAGTTATAAGTGTCACGATTGTAGTAAGGCTTGGACTAAGGTGCAGCATGGTACGCGTACATTTTCTTTTATTTAAATGAACACTGAACAAAAACAACAAAATACTGACCGAAACGTGCCGCTACTGGTGTGCACACAGGCAACTAATTGTAGACAAGATCCCACAAACACAAATGAGGACATGGCTACCTCCATATGATCCCCAATCAGAGACAACGATAAACAGCTGTCTCTGATTGGAAACCATATCAGGCCAACATAGACATACAAAAAACCTAGAGGACCCACCCTAGTCACTATCACACCCCAACCAACATAGAGAATAAACAGCTTACTATGGTCAGGGCGTGACAATAAGCCTGCAAGAGTTAGCGGCAGGAGGACAAGCAAAATCCATACTCGTAGTATGAATGAAGCCTGAGTTAGGAAAGTGAAGCTAACTGAAGCTGGTTAGCTTTAGAAAACCCTGAGTAGATCTAGGTTGCTTTGTAGGATACCCCTGTGGTATGGTTTAGGTCCACTCAAGGTAAACACATACATACACAGCCATTCTGAGTGAATCATTTCTATCCTGATAGGAAAATGCCCCCATCCACAGGGCTCGCGGTGGCCCAACACTTTAAGACACTTTGTTGGTGTTTCCTTTATTTTGGCAGTTACATGTATATTATATGTTATAAAATATGTCAGAGTTCATAAAATAATTGATTTTCATTTATTGGGGGGATTTTTTGGCACACGTTTTTGATGTCACAGGAATGTATTTACGCTCTCTCTATGGTTGACAAGTTGATGACAGATTTCCATAAACAAGACCTGGGGAGTGTAACATTCCAACACCTGGAGGAGAAAATTTGAATTATTATATGAGCATTCTAGCTTCAAAGTCTAACAAAGTAATGGCAGTAGCCTTGTGGTTAGAGAGGCAGGTCAGTTCCCGCCCACTGGGCACAGATGTCAATTCAACACCTATTCCATGTTGGTTCAACGTAATTTAATTGAAATTACGTGAAAAAAACATTGATACAAACATTGTGTGCACAGTGATCGGAGGGTTTTCAGTTCACAAGTGAAGCAGTTTTGGCTATTTCGGTCAGGCTTGATGTAAATGCTTTTCACATGGTATCATATGATTTACAAACAGTCTTTGTAAAAAAAATGTTTTGATAAGTAAATTAATAAATGTTTCACTTGAGGTTAAATAAATCATATTGCTGCTCAAAGGGAGCATTATATATCTATGAAGTGGACAGCTCTTTTAAAATGTATTTACAACATTCTATTTAAGGAATTATGCCATCTATGAAATGCTGTACAGTGTACGTTTCTGTAGATAAATGGAGGGGCTTCAGTAAACTATACTCTCATGATGAGTACATTTGCCTGAGACCTGAACACTTGTGTTAGCTCCCTGAATAGTTCAGTGGGCTAACAGTCTTGTGGCACACTTTGGGCTGATTTCCAGGACACAGACTAAGCCTAGTCCTTGAATAAAAAGTAAGATTCTCCATTGAGCATGCTTTTTAGTCCAGGACTAGGTGAAATATGTGACTGGGAAACCACCCCTTAGTGCTTAGTACTTGGTGACATCATCAATCCTGTCAAAAAAGGACCTTTCAAATAGTTGAATTCTTCAAAAATGTAGTCCATATGTTTGGTCCATATGTTACCAATGTCATTCCCTGGAGTTCCACAAAGCAAAACCAGGCTCTCCCTAAAACAAAGGATGTAATGACTAAGAGTCCCATAACCCAGTAAATGGCTACAAGTGAGATTTGGGTCAGTGATGTGGGTCCACTTAAAATTTCAATTAGGAGAGAGTACCCCCACAAAGCTTAGGAACCCTAAGTTATTTGGCCATTTGAGAGTTAGTATTTCATGATGAGATAATAAAATATTTATTGGTTCAGCCTTTTTTATTGGGCTGCCTATTAGAACTTTTAGTGCAGGGGAAAGCATTGCTTGCAAGTTGTCCTCCTGGCCAGAACAAATCAATGCCGCAGAGTCCTAGACCCCCTCTAAGCTACACCTTGACCCCTTGCTGGGGGGCTGGATGTGGTTGATGGGGTACCAATCTATACCATCATTCACAAGCATAATCATTTTCACTTCCTTTACAATGCACTTGCCATAGCCTAGTCATTCTGATCCATCAACTGTCTTTGGATGGCATTCCTACATAAAGCATCCCTGTGCTTTAAGGGTCTGTTTATCCTTACGTGATGCTTCTTAGGTAGCTCCATGTGTGGCCAATGAAGGAGCGGATTGCCTTTTGGTAAGTATCTCTGTCAAAATGGGCTTACTGTTCATTCTCTAAGACAGTAGTGTACATAGTAATGTGTAGCCAAGTGGCCACTGTTCCTAAACATGAGGAGGATAGAACGTGTTGGCCACAAATGTGACCAAGAAAGTTATGCCATTGGGAAAGGCACCATTATTCCAGCTGGATACAATTACTAACATGTAGAAAGTAATAGGCTACAAATTAGACCAGCTACTGTATGAATCAACATGTGGTTAGCTGCACAATTTGGCCTATAGGCTTAAATTAAACTAGATTTAACACATCTACCATTTTCGATTGAGACTTATCTAAATAAAAGTTCCCATCCAACAGCTTTCCATCTTTTCCGTTTTGTTTAGGTTTTTATCACTCCGTGACCCCTGAAGGCACGGTCTCCACAGCTCGAGGATGTTTAGGTTCCTAATTAAATTTTCACTTGTGATAACTGATAGATCGCGCTGCACGCCACAGTCCTCGAGCCCTGACCATATAAGGGTCCCCAGGAATCATACCATAAAAAAACCCATCTCCGACACACCAGAAAAAAAGGGGAAATCTGCCCGTCTCAAACACACGTTCTCTAAACTCAAAACATTTGCCCAAATAAAGAATTTTCAAAACAATTAATTCACCATATGAAATGTAGGCCACAATATCAACCCTAAAGATCAAAATCATTAGGATACCTGTCTCAACTTCGCATCAAATAACCTACATGTCCAGCGTAGCTAATGGATTCATTTCCAAGTCGCCACTGTTCCTGAACATGAGGAGAAAAAAAACTTGTTGGACTAAAGCCGCATTGTATGACATGTAAATGCACGTTTTACATGGTTCAATAAAAACATTCCACAAATAAACGCGAGACAAAACAAACTTGCAATGCCACAAATCCGTTGACCTATGTTATACACTGCAACGCCAAAAGCATAAACAATTAACAAAAAAATACTTCAAACTAATTATGTTTCTACCTGATAAACCTGCAAAGGTCGGTAGGCATCCCCCTCTCCTTGGCAGAGACTGAAGCCCCAGGGCGCGCCTCCGCGCAATGTTACACAGATATAATCCCCAGTGCCCATGCCACACGCAACAGGCTCCCACCAAAACCGCTATCATCAAATTGTCCGGAGTTGGACCAACAGGGCTCTAGGAAACCAAGAGCAGTACAGTGCAGTATAATTCCCATCATCTGCAAATTATCCCGATTCCAGCCTTCTCGTCCAGCCCGCTCTGAAACGTCATTGCACATTGCCCCGCCTGCTCATCTAGTTGTGCGCTCTTGGGAATGTATTGTAGCTGCATTTGTATGGGGCCACCGTCGGGGTTGAACTTCTCATACAGTGTAGCTACAATAAGCTTTGATATCTCAATTTAGTTTGTGTCGATTATGCTGGCTGTTTTCTAGTCAAATGTATGTGTTGGCCTATAGCCCATTGGTTGAAAGGGATTTAGCCTAATTTTTTATTGTGTATCCCTATAAATCAGTTGATTACTTGCATTGTAAATATAAAAATAATATCTGATGACTAGACAAATAATGGACTATTGGAACCTAACTTTGCTTCTTGTAGTCCAAGGACCTTACATGCTCTTTTAATCGGTGTGAAATGGCTAGCTAGTTAGCGGGGTGCGCGCTAATAGCGTTTCATTCGGTGACGTCACTCGCTATGAGACCTTGACGTAGTTGTTTCCCTTGCTCTGCAAGAGCTGGGGTTTTGTGGAGCGATGGGCAAGGATGCTTCGTGGGAGGCAGTTGTCGATGTGTGCAGAGGCTCCCTGGTTCGATGCGAGAGGAGGGACATAAACATGACTCTTTTCAGAGGCGAATTGGCTCTGGCAGCCAAAACAGCCAAATACTCCATCCACACACAGGTGTTTGGAGACGCAGATATAGCTAATTAGCACAGATGCCACCTCTGTTTTCCATAACATGGAAATGCTCTGTAACATGGAAATGTGGCTTAATATGTGTAGTAATTTAACCTTCTGTTTTTTGAAAATTATTTATCGCTGAGCGTTGGGGCTCTTAACAAAACTCCCCCAGGCAGAAGATGGGCCCATTGTCAATAGGCGCTAAAGGTTGTTAACGTCTATGAATGGGTTGTCAGTAAGTGGTGGCCCCTGGAACATTCTCGAGTATGTGCATGTGAGGTACCCAGGATATTGAGTGTACGGTTTGGCAATAGGCCTACCTATACAATATAATAAAATACAATATAATAGCCTATAATAGAGAGACTAACTCTTGGCAATAGAACATAGTAGAGACATTGCATTGATAGGGAACTTGTCTTGTGAATATGCAGGCCTACAAAACACAAGCAAGTGAATAAACACAATGCAGTCACATGTAGTCTACAAATATGCAGAGATGCAAACCATTGAATTCAAGTGCTGATTGTATATTGATACGCTTTATGTTTACACATCAAATACAATCTGCACCTAACCTGGAGTTGGTAGGACTACCCTGTTGGGACTGTTATGATCCAATTGGCCTGGTCTCAATTACATAGACATTGTTGATAAGCCGTTTTAGATCACCTGATAGTGGATCTATTCCAATTGCTACTGCCTATTGAATGGAGAACGAAATCAAGTTTAGATAGGCCTACTGCCTAGTTTCATGCTGCCTAGTTTACATTATGAGCAGTTGATTGCCTGCTTGACAGATCAGAAATGCACACATTTCTAGAGTTTTATGCTACGCAATCGGCGCAATAATATTTGTCTACGCTGACGTGTTGGGTTTCCCACAGGTTGGTGCATGCGCATTTACCACTGGGAATTACAGCGAGTTACGTACGGACCGGTGCTGTGTTGGAGTTTGACGTGGCACTCTACTTTGACTATCAGGAATTCGTAGAGAAGAGGACTCGGCAGGTACTCCCCAGAATACAGGTAAATAATTAAATTAGTCAGAGAAGCCGAATGCGTTTTATAAGAGGGTATTTCACTGTCTGTTGTAGGCATATTAAAATACATTTTATACCAGAATGCTTTCATAGCTAGCTAACGCGTTAGCAATTTCCGTGTATGAACGACACATTTTGTTTATTTGTAACGTTAAATACACCGCGCACACACTAATCACAATGGTGCTGGATAGATGGATATGGTTTCGGGTGGTGTTAACAACCGATATATTTTCATGCAGTTGATAAATAATGATGTATGTCTGGTTGTAACTGAATGGTAGCTAGGCTACCTAGCCTAGGTCCTGGGTTGGTGAAGCTCAGCTTTAAACCATCATAACGGTCTTTGACGTGGCAATTCTGGGTTGTGGCTGAGCCACTCGTCGTACATTAGCCTACGTTTTTAGCCATGACTGTTTCTTTTGATATTTCTGTCTTCATTTATGGATCCCCCCCTTTTATTTTAAGTACTTTGCATTTGATATGAGTCGCAATGCCAGACAGCTGTTTGTGGCCTTAATATAGCAATATTTGACAGCTGTTGTATAGGCTTGTGGAAGTCCATCAGGTCAAGCTCAGGTTGTTCTAAAACTGGAAAAAAAATGCAGCCTTACCGAGAGATTTAAGGACAAAGAATAGTTTACAAGGGAGACCAATAATTCGTTTAATCCATTATTATGAATTGCCTATTTGGAGAAGGTGACTAAATTATTTAGGCCTACTGTATGTATTTATTTATAACCATTGGACTTACTGAGAGGCCTATTGCTCAATAATGATTTCACCAACACTGCACATGAGCTTGTGAAGCTAGGCCTGAATCAGTCATTTAATAATTTGAACCCCAATTAAGAGAGA
The DNA here is from genome assembly GCF_057628025.1 of Oncorhynchus mykiss. Taxonomy (NCBI): domain Eukaryota; kingdom Metazoa; phylum Chordata; class Actinopteri; order Salmoniformes; family Salmonidae; genus Oncorhynchus; species Oncorhynchus mykiss. Next base: position 25,853,501 of record NC_143030.1, read on the forward strand.
CTGTATCTACCTACAATTTCTGCTCCAATATGTCATTAAGCAACCATTACACCGGCTTTCATCAACCAACAGTTGTAAGAAATAATATATATATATATATAATAGTGTAATTACATTGTGTTATCGCATATATTCATCTTGAGAATATTATTATTATTTTAGGACCATTGTTGCAGGAAACTGACTGACAACAACAGTATAAATCAGTCACTTGTAGATTAGTCTATGTTATCAAAGATGGAACTCTCTTATCTCCTAATAGTCCAATGTTCTTGGGTCTTGTTACACGTGAGCGTTGACGTTGTTTTGAGGTCAAATATTGCTTGTTGGCTTTGCCTGGTGGAGAATACCACTTATTTACTTTGTACTGGAGGAAAGTACTGATGTTCGGTATGAGGAAAATAGTGAAGACAACAAGGGATATTAAGTGTGCAGTCTATGAAAAATCTTCCCATGGGCAAGGTGACAGTTGTAGGTTGGTTTGTGAAATTCTGTGAATTAGAGCTTTTGTAATCTCATTATTAAACTCAAACTACTGCTTTGGCCCTTCAAGTCAAGACTACGAGAATGCTAGACCAATAGACACTTTGTTAAATTATCTGCCTCGTCAGGTAGCAAAGTTCCTTACTCTGTGCTTTCATCTTTGCAGATCGTTGGATCTCTGCCATTTTGTAATGAGAAGACCTTAACAGCACAGGATGAGTCAGCAGGGTTATGTTGCCACACCTCCCTATTCCCAGGCCCAGCCTGGGATGGGGGGATACCCAGCCGGGTTTGGGAGCGCGCCTGCCCAGCCCCTCTATAGACACTATGGGGGACCACCTCAATCATTCCCCGCCCCACCAACAGGTAAAAACACGTGCCTTTGGTCTCCCATTCCTCCTGTGAAGTCTTCTGTTTAGCTTTTCATTTAACAGGTCTGATCTTGTCAGTTGGAAAGTGTCCCGTAGCAGTCATTCATGAACAAGTCAAGCGATGCAGCTTCAATTAAAATGACAACATTTAAGACTACGGATATGTTATTTTCTGCATGGCCATGCTATTTCCTAATACATTTTTTTTTTGCTCATGTGTGTATTGTACTCTGTATGTAATGTGTGACCGTAATGTGTGATGCTTTGTGTATAGCCATGCTATTGCCATAGCATTTTGATTAGATGTTTTGCTCAGGTGCATGATTTGTATATAATGTGTTACCATAAGAGAATGCTTTACCTTCCAGGTATGATGAAGCCTGTGTCGTCCCCTTCCGGCATGCCTCCACCACAGGTCCCCAGCCATTACGGCTCAAACGGCCAGCAGAACGGAGCTCACCCTCAAAGGTAACAGAGCTTCCTCCACCGAGCAGAGTCCATTTACTACAATAACATTGTTATGGCCAATTCTACCCTTCTCCCTAAAGTATGTACTTGATCTGTCCACTCTCATGGAATTTGATTTCATTTAAAATGAATGGACTGGTGCAATACATATGCTAGAAACGCCCTCTAGCCAATGTTAACACCAAATTCATTGCTTTCAAACCCATGAGTGGGAGGGAGATAATGCACACTTCAGGTAAAGAATTGGAAGGCAACCATCTGCATTCCAATACTCCTAGTACATTCCTTCTTCCATTTTCTTCATGACAAATAGGTGAGTTGGTTTTCCTCTGTACTTTCAAATCAGTAATGAAGGAAAATAAACAAGGAAGCTAATTGATACTATTGGAACAGACTAAATATTTAGCTCTTTGTTTACTTTCCTCCAGCTACCCTGCCCCTCCGTATGGACAGCCACTTCAGTCCCCCTATCACAGCATGGCCCACCAGGGCCCGCCCCCAGCACAGCAGCTCACCAATCAGATGGGTGCCATGAACCTCGGATATGGTAATTAACCACTGTAGAACTCAAGACTGATGTTTTAAGGATGGTTAGGGCATCCACTTTAGCTGGTTAACAAGATGCAAACCAACTCTCAAACAAGTTAAAAAGTAAACTGCCTTGTTGCCCAAATAGTAAAATGGAAGCCTTTAGGTAGATCTACTATTCTTTCTAGTGTTAGTCTATATATATTCAACAGAGGCACCACAACTTAGGTACACTAGCATGCAGTATGTTATTGTTAAGGCTTCATTCATGCAGTGTGTTGAAAGTGGATCACCCTCCCCTTGCTTTTCCTGCAGGTCCAGGGCCCGTGCAGAGCCCTCAAGCACCTCCCACCTCTCACCTAACCCAGCAGCAATTCCAGACTGCCCCTCCCACAGCCATGGGACATCCACCCATGGGCCCCCACTCGTCTCAGATGGCTCACCCACAATCACCCCTAGCTGGTCCAACTATGGCAGGGCCCCAATCTATGGGTGGCCCCCCACCCATGGGAGGCATGGGTAGGCCCTTCCCTGGCCCACCCCCTCCAGGTGCTGGGGGCTTCCAGCAGCCTGGGCCTGGAGCTGCTGGACCACCAGGACATCCTCAGCAACTACAAGGTACAGATAGCACAGTAACCTGGAGCTCAACAGTGGCCATTTCAAAGCTCACTGTGGAACTCAAGCTTATTGTATTGAATGCGGCGAGGAGTGTGCACAAATCGCTTTTGGAGGACTGTACCGCTAAGTGTGTTCTTGCCAATAGGATTGCACCAGGTACAGGTCACCAGAGCCTTACACTGTGGAATTGTTTGTGTGTCAAAGGTCAATTTGGGGGGCAGATGGCGGGACCCGGGATGGCGGGACCCGGGATGGCGGGACCCGGGATGGCGGGACCCGGGATGGCGGGACCCTTCCAAGGTGGGGCAGCCCAAATGGCCGGCCCACCTCAGAAAAAGCTGGATCCTGACTCCATCCCTAGCACAGTGAGTCCATATTTAATTCTCCCGTGACTTCATGTCTTTGCATACCAGAATGCCATTTCACATGTTTCTGAGCTACCTCCAGGCCAGTATTTCCTTTAAAGGCATTATAGCGTGGACCCACACTATACTCTTTAGAAGATTTGGCTACTTAACATACAGTATGGGCCCAGGATAGACATGTTAGCCTATCCCCCCCAATTACCCTGTTGATCATGTTTTTTTTTGTCTTATTTGGGGGAAATATATGACTTACAAATAATGACGTCAACCCTGTGTCCCGTAGTTAAAAACAACATTTTTGACTGATTGTGGTTGGGTTGTTGTCAGGCAAACGGCAACAAAGCAACAGCAGCATGTGAATTTGTACAATACCAATCTGTGTCCTATACCACTCGCAGCCAGCAAAAACAGAGTGGAACTGATTGAAATCATTCACCCAGCCTGACTGTTTGTCAAGGAAATGGCTCACCACAGTAGAAGCTCTTTTACCAACAATGCAACCTCTTTTGGTTCAGACACAAGTCATCGAGGACGACCAAGCCAAACGAGGGGGACAGGTGTACACTACGAACCTCAGGGGCCAGGTGCCCCCGCTGGTCACCACTGACTATACAGTACAGGACCAAGGTAAGGCACAGGAATACCAGCGTACAGTACTACAAACCTGTCGGTGTCATTAAACAGAACTAAAGGACACAGCTTTACTTCAACACACTTCTGAAATCCGTTATTGCTTTATTTCCAGTCCATCACTAGCACACCTGACTCAACTAATCAAGGGCTTTGTGATTACTTGACTAGTTGAATCTGGTTTGTTTGTGCTGGGATGGAACAATGTGGTGTTCCCCAAGGAATGAATAAGTAAAACGTGACCGATGGCTTTGGACAACACCGTAATAGCCTTAGTTCAATTATACACTTTTTAAAGATTTTTTTAATGGCAACATGGGGAACATGATATGGGTGTATTCATTAGTGCACATCGTAGCAAACTAGCAAAACGTTTTCGCAACGAAAATTAGTTTCTTATTGGACAAGTTCAGGTAGGTTCCTCCCCGTTTCGGACTGTTTGCTTCCGTTTAGGTCGAAGTGAATACACCCCTGCTCTTCATCAAACAAATAACTCAGGAAGCTATTACTATTAACAGCTCTACTTCAGACACAAACAGTTATTTACAACCTGATGAATCTTTAAAGTTATGAGGGAAGAACTGAATGATATTGTGAAAATGCAAACCTGTTTTTAAATTGTATTTATATTTTTTCTTGAAACAAACCAATATTATTACATTCTTTACCAACTTAATTAAAATATATTTTTTATTTTTTAAACGGGATCTGTTTCCATTTCTTCTTCCCCTTTAGGAAACGCCAGCCCAAGGTTCATGCGTTGCACCACCTACTCTTTCCCCTGCACGGCTGACCTGGCTAAGCAGTGCCAAGTTCCCCTGGCCACCATCATCAAACCCTTCGCCACAGTGCCAAAGAATGAGGTAGGCACTAGCCTGTATGTATGTTTGCAGAGATTATCCACATTGTTTTATGAAGTCGGACAACTAAGCCGCTTATGAATTCTGAAACCAATATGTTTAAACCCAAACACTACATAGACCTCAGGTACATAATTGTAGAAATGTTTAGGGAGGGAGACACTAGCACTTTTTTTTGTTTTCCTCAGAAGCTCAATGACTCAACATTTTTCATTCCTTATAAAATTATACTTTGTCCAAGTGCTGTAAAAGTTTGTGTCCCAAGGACAACCTCGATGTAATCCTGTGTGGTCCCAGGAAACCTGCCTTAGATATTCTTCCCCTCGCCTTGTCATCGGCGCCAAATGCCCTTTTTAGGCGATGTTAATGTAGCTTTTTTCTGTCTCATAGAGAGTGCTAATCAGCTAATGTCAAGATCTGCAGGGACCACAGAAGATGAAAGCGGTTTAACAAAGCGCTCATGTCAAGCGCACTGCCATCTCAGGTTATCGCTCAGTGTCCAGACAGTGCTAGCACGATTCCCATAGTAGGAAGTTAACGTATGCTAAAGCCCTGCATGGATTCCAAATCAAACGGACTAGCATTTTATCAGCATGTAGCATTATTGTTTGGAATTAATGACTTCACTGCACAAGCACTCGAGTGTTAACATTAAAATCTTGTATCGTACATGTACTTATTATAAACAAATGTATAATAACTTCATGTCCTCTTTGGATGAACTCTTCTAATAATATAACTACTTGGCTGCATTGATGTCTGTCTGCAGTTTTATGGCCTTGGAGCCCATGTGAAACACATACTGTTGTTTTGTAAAAGCCTCCCTTCAAGAAAGAGGAGAAACCAAGGTTTTTGGTTCTGTTCCCTGAACCGGTTTCTTCCTCTGGTTAAAAGTCTAATTGGAGTTTCTCAGGATAGATTTGGATTACATTTACGCCTAGTAGTGACCATCTTTTAGACAATGTTTTGGTTGTTAGGCTACAATGTTTTGGATAGTATATCACCTTCTGTGGTGCTAATAAATTGTCTGAACTCATTTGAATGAGGCTTGGCTCTAAGATTTTATGCCCTCAAATAAATCTTCTAACTAAGGCTATATTTGAACTTTGTGTGTAATGTGCACAAAGTTGTTTGTTTTCGTTAGTAAATGTTTGTGAGTCTACAGACTGTGCATTTTTAGAGGCAATTTGTACCATATGTTCCCATGGGTTTGTTTGTGTGTGTTAGTGCTGAGCGATTAGTGCTTTTTGAGGTCGGTTTTCGATTATTGAAAAATAATCAGATTTAGATTGTTTTTAGACATTAAATGCATCATACATTACGTGGGTTGAATGCCGTAACACAGAATAGAACAATTAATAAACATCCCATGATGGTAGTGACTACCCATTACTGCTTATCACTTATTAACCCTAATTTATTCACATTACTTTAATAAATGATTTCAGTTTTAAATTACATTTGTTTAATTAGATGATTTTATTATTTATTTCCAATTTATCTCTATAGAGCTGCTGCCTATGCTGTCAGAATACATATATTTTTTTCTTGTAGTTTTTCAAAGTAAATAAGACATACTTTTATGACTGCTGAATACCAACTATCTATAACTTAGTTCATGTATTTTCAGGTAGAGATACCTCGCGAAGAAACTGCTCTCCATCCCTCCCGATTGTGTATTGTTCTCTCTTCTCTGTCTGCTCCTACCGTAGCAGGTGTAAAAGAATCACACAGACTGGACAAGTAGGCGCGCAATGGACTATCGTCATTGTAGTTAATTACCACATTTTCTGCGCTAAACTATGTTGAATATTGGCCTGTTGGAAACTATAACTGCCTACTACATCGCACAGTTCGGGCTTGATCTGATTTATCTCCAGAGAAACTGCGCATTAAACTCACAGAAAAAAAACCCAGAACAAAATGGAATTCAAATAATTGATTCAAATAACATTGTTGGTCAATTAGTTGTTTAAAACCCAAAAAATAACCAACGTTTCAGTTAATCGCTCAGCACTACTGTGTGTGGGCTGGATAAGCTATAGGAGCACCTTTACCATCTTTATTCCTACACATCCCCACCTGGCAGGAGACATATTTCATCTTTACATTAAACAAAGCCTTATCTGGCAAGAAACATTCTGCAATAGACACATGTAATGAGTTCAGTAGATGTACCATGCAGGTATTTACATGGCCCATGAGATTGAGACGTTTTCAAGGAGAGAATCTGCTTTTTGTAGCATGTCGGCATGTGTTGAGTTGCATGAGAATAACTGTTTTTGAAGGTATAGATGAGATCACCGACAATTTTAAGATGAAATGCTTTATGATCTTGATAGAACTCACACTTGTTTAACAGGGAAACAACTTCACACTTGTAGACTGTTGCACTGTGTTAGGTTTTGTTTTTTTCCCCCCACAAAGGCTATTTGTTTTTTTAAAAGGTTTGAATGCAAAATTGAACAGGTAGAATGATTATCTAGTGTTGCTGAACCTAGGGATGAGGCATGAACTGAGGCTTGGGAAATTGGTCTGAGTACTAAAATGAGAATAAAGTTGACATTTCAACTTTCAAATGTTACCACAGAGATGGTTGGAGGTCCACACATCAGAGAATGTTGACTTGAATGGGAATGTTTTTAACATTCTACTATCAATCATCCAAAGAAACCTATTGAAAACATAGAAATATAGAAAATAAATGACAATTTTAAGTTGACATTTGATGGTGGGTGGACCTGCGGTCATCTTTGTGATAGTAATTAGAAGTGAACATTTTACATTTCGATGGTGTACCAGCTAAATTGCAGTGGTCTGAATGGATAGGTCCATTCTATTAATTATATTTCTATGATTGAAATGACTTTAAGAGCATGTTGTGTCTCAACCGATGGCGGGCAAAACACATTTTTATTTTCAGATAACGTGAAATTTAGTCTAAGCTACAACGTGAAGGAAAAAAAAATAAGAGTTAACACATTTTTATATAATTTACATTAAAGGTTATAAAAATGACAATTTGTATTAAAGAAGTTTGACAACACTGTTTTGTAAGCTTTTAAATGCTATCAAACTCAACCGTTTATCTTTTCCAGTGATGAAGACATGGATGTCTAATGAAATGGTGGGGTATGCAAAATGGGTAAACTTTTATCTCTTGAATGTTTTGGCATTCAGGTCCAAAAAGTTACTTTCTGAGCACTTCTACAATGGGCAAATATTTTTGGAAGGTTTCATTCAAAACAAAAGGGGTGCTGTCAAAGTGATTGAATTCAAATGGATTTATCCAGATAGCACATGGGCACAGTGTTATAAATCACTCTGTTTGACAAGGGTTAAGGGTTTGATAAAAGTTCTATTTTTGACTGTAACCTTGCATCCTGGTCCTGTTTACTGATATATATTCATTTGGATGCTTCTGTTGGTGTATAGCCAGCTGGTGCTGTTCTATAAACTGGTTAAGATGAGGCCAATGAAATGCATTGTAATCATCATGGTTAACCTGAAGCCTGTCTATTTCACACAAACTACCAAATAAGGAATCATCTATCTGTACAGTTGACTATAGCCTACAGTTGACTCTAAAACAAGCATGTGTGCGACTGCTGTCGTGTGTGTGTGACCACTGTCTTATGAGACTGCCTATCTCCTCTGTCGTCTGGCCCAGACTCCTATGTACGTCGTGAACCATGGTGAGACTGGCCCAATCCGCTGTAACCGCTGCAAGGCCTACATGTGTCCCTACATGCAGTTCACGGACGGTGGCCGCCGCTACCAGTGTGGCTTCTGCAACTGCGTCAACGAAGGTACGTCCACCCGTAACAAGGATGCCATGCAGGGCCTTACTGAGTCTTAATGGTCTGTGGATAAAAATAAGTTAAGGATCTGACCAACCTTCTTTTTTTCTTTTAAGCTCAAAGCTAGAACAGGTTTCTTTAATTTGGGTAACCAATATCTGAATGATTGTTTTTTTTGGGGGGGGTTATTCTTAATATTTCAGATATAAGTTCCAACCAGTGCTGTGCTTTCGGTTAATTTTGAACCCTCTTTTCCATAGAAACAAGTGCACTCTGTTAGGGAACACTGCCTGAGAAAGACAGTAAAGGGGGGTGATTGCTAAGCGGAGGCAATATTATGTTTGGGTTTGTTTTTGTCGCCTCTGCTAAAACACATTATTTTGTTCTTTCATAGTGCCAGCCTTTTATTTCCAACACCTGGACCACATGGGCAAAAGGGTGGACTTCTACGAGAGGCCAGAGCTGTCGCTGGGGTCCTACGAGTTCGCCGCCACCCTGGATTATTGCAAGGTACGCGATGCCCTACTATTGCGGTTTTTCTGCCTTTATAGTGAACCGTATGTATAATATTGCTTTGTTTCATTTCATACAAATCGATAGGAATTGGTGGAATATCTAGTTTGAATGACATTTATATGGATGAAAAGTAAATTAAGTAGTGGTATACGTCACCAATAGACCTAATAGCCTACAATGTGAATTGACATGGGGGAAAGCTGTGACGATGCACGGAGAAAACGTTCAATGCTTGGCAAGAGTCTATCTCCTAAAAACTTATATAGACAGAAAGTGAAAGTTATTAGGGTCTCCATTCCCAGTGGTCTTTCTGAGGGGGGGGGTCTATAAAGTGTTTGTGTGTGTATAGGGAGGAGGTGCTCACCTCTTGGCAGACACTGCATTCATTCTTCATTCAGGACCAAATGATTAGAAGGAAGCACAGGCAAAAGCATGTTCTGTTACATTGAGACCACTGCATTAAAGCCAAATGAGATCTATATGTTCTCGATTTTGTTGCGCTCTGCGGGGTTTTCTTATCTTGTACATTATGGGTAGAGGTAGGTGGGGGATAACAACTTCACGTTTCGCTACTTAAGCCAACGTGTTACTTCAATCTGTTTATTAATATTTAGAAATGTAGTCCTAGACAGCTTTTATCAAAAGCCTCGAAGGTAAGCTATGTCATAGACTGTTACCACGGAAACAAAACAATGGCGTGCTCATCCACATTCCTAACATGGAGGGCAGTTGGATGTTACATAGTCTTTCCTAACGGCTCCAAGATCCAAGCAAGCTGTAAGTTTAAACACAAAGAAAGTATTGAGTGTGGTGGAGGTATACACCGGGCAAAACATGAGCAGAAGAGGGAGTATTTGGCAAAAATTAGAGTCCATTGACCAATGTAGTTTTGATAAGAGTAGCCTACAATTTCAAAGGTTAGGGGATAAGTGGCTTCAGTGTAAACACTTCTTATGGGAGAGGGAGACGGGGAAAAAACATGAACGGAAAAGGAAAGGGTTTGACCTAAAATTGGGGTACATTAATGAATGGAGTATGATTTCAAAGGCTAGTGGGAAAGTGACCTCTGATTCAACGTCTCTGGTGTGTTCATTGTTATGTGTTTGACATTTACATTTTATGTTTAAGCAATAAGGCCCAAGGGGGTCTGGTATATGGCCAATATACCACAGTTCTTATGTGCACCACGGAGTGCCTAGATGCAGCCCTTAGCGGTGGTTTATTCTCAATATACCACAAACCCCTGAGGTGCCTTATTGCTATTATAAACTGGTTACCAACATAATTAGAGCAGTAAATATTTTGTCATACCCGTAGTATACGCTCTCATATACGCTCCAACCACCCGATTTTATAATAATATTTTTGTCATTAAGCGACGCTCTTATCCAGAGCCACTTACAGTTAGTGCATTCATCTTAAGATGGCTAGATGAGACAACACATCACAATCGTATCAAGTACATTTTCACTCAAAGTATGCATCAGTCAATGCTAGTGGAAAAATAAGTGATATTTTGGGGGGGGGGTGTCGGGCACCATGACTCATTTAAGATACTCTTCAAAGCGGTAGGGTTTCAGACGTTTTCAAAAGATCCGCAGGGACTCCGCTGTCCTGACTTTAGGGGGTGCCGGGACAGAGAATAGATTTGACTGGGCCCGTAGGGGTGGGAGGGCCAAGAGACCAAAGGTGGCAGAATGGCGTGCTCGGGTTGGGGTGTAGCATAGCCTGTAAGGAGGGACAGTTCCCCTTGCTGCTCTGTTGGGAAGTACCAGGATCTTGAAGATGATGCATGTTTCGACTGGAAGCCAGTAGAGTGTGCGGGTGACATGGGAGAACTTAAGAAGGTTAAACACTAGGTGGGCTGTGTCATTCTGGATAAGAGCCCAGGCAACAGAGAGTTGTAGACTAGACGGGAACTGACAAGTGCCTGGATTAGGACCTGCGCCACTTCCTGTGTGTGGAAAGGTCATACTCTACAAATGTTGTAGAACATGAACCTGCAGGAGCGAGTCCCTGCTTTGACATTTGCAGAGAATGACAGGGTGTTGTCCAGGGTCATGTTAAAGTTCTTTGCACTCTGGGAGGGGACAACGTGGAGTTGTCAACCGTGATGGAGAGGTCTTGGAGCGGGCAGGCCTTCCCCAGGAGGAAGAGCTGACATCCGAGCTCTGATGTCTGCCAGGCACCTTTGGCCAAGGTCAATTGTGTTGATTTTATGGTATAATTGAACAATAGTTGTGTTTGTGTTACAGGGTTTTAAAACTGTATTTAGACAGTCAAATACATTTGACATTTTAAATATCTGCAAAATATGAGCAAATAAAATAAACAAGGTGAAGTAACACTAGTTGAATTGAAGTTGTAAATCAAAATGTCCTCGCTCTTTCTCTATCAGAACAACAAGCCAGCCAGTCCTCCAGCGTACATCTTCATGATTGACGTGTCCTATGCCAACATCAAGAGCGGACTGGTCAGACTGGTGTGTGATGAGCTGAAGACCCTGCTAGACAACCTGCCCAGGTGCACACACACACGCACGCACACACACTATCAAACACTGACCTCTCATAGTCAAGGAATGGAACCTTGAACGGCCTGCATTTAAGCACTTTATAGAAACTGTCCCAGCATCTCTCTGCCTACAGCCTAGCTCCAAGGTCTTTTACATAAGATCTGCCAAATTGGAGTGATAGAGGTCTTTGAGACCCACTACATAGCCTTGGAGGTCACAGTAGGATTACCTAAGTGGTGGCCAAAATCAGAGTCCTTCATACAATGCTGTGCCCTCCAAGGTAATTGGATACCATGCTAACTGGTGTCTCGAGGCAGAGAGAAATTACATTAGATTTATGGAAGTGTTGGTTTTCCATACCCCCATCACCCATAATGTGTAGCTGGGTGGTTTGTTATTTGGGTGGTGGGCTGTGATACACTGCCAAATAAGGAGGTCCCACAAGTCCAAGGCAAAGAAAAAAGCATTAAGCCAAGTATTCAAGTATCTCATCGGTTGAAAATTGTTGCCTGAAGGTTGCTGGGTCTGGGTTGGTGGGAGGGGGGAGATGCTAGGGGAAGGGAAAGGAGGAGGGCGGGCTAAAATGGAAAATGTTACTGTGCAGATTCCAACCTTGAACCCCGTCCAAAACACAAGAAGTCAGCTGCACAGATGGGTCTGATTTTGGCTGTTTTATGTGGGTTGCCGGCGAGGAATAAAGGTTTTGATTTACCACTGAGAAACAATGATATACTTCACCTGGACTTTCCTAAAATAACTTATTTGGAAACTCTCTCTCGTCCCTAGCCTGCAGGACATATTGGTACAGAACCCTTACATCACCCCTGAAACCGTTAGGTAGTGCTCTCTAAATAAGCCCTCTGTTTTTAAATCAGACTTTTCTTCCCTGTTCTCTGTTTTGAAGCTTTTCTCTCTGCTACATTTAAACTGATGGAAAACATGTTGGACACCCAACACTTATACGGATCAGCGATGCTGCCGAAATAGCCACATTTTTGCCTTTAAAATAGCCACATTTTTGCCTCTCGCTTGCTAGTGCGGAAACGGGGCTCGGAGAAAGCAAAAACAGGTGTAGACTAAATCCTGTGGCATTTCTCTGTCATCTAAATATTTCATCACTGATACTCGGAATGAAAAGAAGCAATAACAAGCCTGCATTGCCGGACTACTTCTCCTATCAGTTCTTATGAATGATGTAGATAGAAGTCCGCTCTATGGGACTTTACATTGAGTTGAGGTACATGTTCTGTATTGCTCTTGCAGTGCTCAGAAATAAAGGGAGACAAACCCCAGTTTCCCCTTGTCAGACGGGAATGATTTTAGATACAGGCCACAGTTCAACAGACCTACTAGTCCCACAGGCCAATTCCAAGTGCTCTGGTCTATGTCACACTTGGTCAGGTTCTCTTTCTGTGCTATTGCAGCTACTTTCCCTCTAGCCTCGTCAAAACAGAGGTCTATAAAGTAGATGTATTTATTTTTTCATCTCGACTGCATTGAATTCTCCAGTCCATGAAAATTAAAGCGAGATCTGTAAAGGGAGGAGAACAGTCATATATTTCCTTGACAGTTTCTTATTAATGTAATTGAACTTCTGTTGAGGTGTGTGTGTGTGTGTGTGTGTGTGAGAAAGAAGGAAATTGTTGGTGTAGTTTAATGTGCGAAAAAGTGTGTGCTTAATTTAAAGCATACGAGGCCCCTTGTTTCCTTCACCAATCAGTACTTTGCCCTGAAGAAAAACATCCCTACGCCTCTCTCTCCTTAGCCCCTCCAGCCTCTCTAAGCCTCAATACCCCACTACCCCTCCTAGAGAAAAAGCATAGTCAGGACCTTCTGAAGTGTAACTCTCCAACACACTTGTTCTCTTCTTCCCACTCTCCTCTGCTAATAAACAATCCCATATTCTGTTATTCCACTTTTTTTCCGTGGATGTTTGTGTAAGTTTGTTTGGCGTGCCTGGGTAATGGCCCTTTTAATTTGCTTGAGTGGTGGCTGCTGCAAGAGGTGCCCATACCCGGGAATAAGACATTTTTTGTTTTGTTTTTGCAATTCTGCCCCCAGGAATGTTTTTAGCGCATCAGTTGCCTACCCTAAAAATTCACTGTAATTTATAGGGCGGGAAATTATTTGTGATCCGTTCATATCAGGAACACTGTATTTTGAAAAATCATGTTTAGAGTAACACTTCAGAATAGCGGACATATTTGCTGCTTATTTGCCATTATGTCTAGGTGGATAAACGACTACAACAACTAAGTTGTTCATATATGCTGTAACATAGTGCCCTCTAAGGACCAGAATGTTTAGTAAAAAAAAAAATCCCTATTCTGACATACTCTCTCCTCGTCACCTGGTCCCAAATCTGTCTTTTAGACAAATATGATCAATGACATGACTATAATTCATGACTCACGTCAGGCTACTCTCTCTTTCTTTCCATCTCTCTCTCTCTCTCTCTCCATTGACACACACACACATCCCCTACTTTTCCTCTCTTCCTCCCCCACAGAGAGGATGGTGCTGAGAGCTCGATGGTGAAGGTGGGCTTCGTCACCTACAACAAGATCCTACATTTCTACAACGTGAAGAGTGCCCTGGCCCAGCCCCAGATGATGGTAGTATCCGACACGGCAGAGATGTTCGTCCCGCTGCTCGACGGCTTCCTTGTCAACTTCCAGGAGTCGCGGGCAGTCATCAACAAGTAAGAGAAAGAGCACATACTTACATGACAGTTGATTTGAGTATTGATCCTTTGATGGCATATCTTCTAATATTTAGATATGTTAGTTAGTGTGTATGAATGGCCATAGGTAATGTGAGGAAGCTGAACCTCTTGGAGAAGGCATTGCCACTCTTTAGCTTATGTAGCCCAATGGAAGCTCATCGTTAAAAAAACAAACAAGATCTCTGCACACTGCAATCTATGCTCCAAAGTCAGACAGACAACCTGATGAACACCAAAGGGTGAAAATCTTGTCTGGATGAATCTCACTTTGGAGTGCAGTGTGTTAGTAGTGGTCGTTTTCTTTTTCCTAAGCGTATACTTTGTCTTTATCTCCAGCTCCTTCTCAAAGCCCATGGATGTGCATCTGCAGTTGAAGTTGGAAGTTTACATACACTTAGGTTGGAGTCATTAAAACTCGTTTTTCAACCACTCCACAAATTTCTTGTTAACAAACTATAGTTTTGGCAAGTCGGTTAGGACATCTACTTTGCGCATGACACAAGCAATTTTTCCAGCAATTGTTTACAGACAGATTATTTCACATAATTCATTGTATCACAATTCCAGTGGGTCAGAAGTTTACATCCACTAAGTTGACTGTGCCTTTAAACAGCTTGGGAAATTCCAGAAAATTATGTCATGACTTCTGATAGGCTAATTGACATAATTTGAGTCAATTGAAGGTGTATCTGTGGATGTATTTCAAGGCCAACCTTCAAACTCAGTGCCTCTTTGCTTGACATCATGGGAAAGTCAAAAGAAATCAGCCAAGACCCCAGAAGTCTGGTTCATCATTGGGAGCAATTTCAAAATGCCTGAAGGTACCACATTCATCTGTACAAACAATAGTACGCAAGTACACTGCTCAAAAAAATAAAGGGAACACTAAAATAACACATCCTAGATCTGAATGAATGAAATATTCGTATTAAATACTTTTTTCTTTACATCGTTGAATGTGCTGACAACAAAATCACACAAAAATTATCAATGGAAATCAAATTTATCAACCCATGGAGGTCTGGATTTATAGTCACACTCAAAATTAAAGTGGAAAACCACACTACAGGCTGATCCAACTTTGATGTAATGTCCTTAATTACGGATGCAGGAACCAAATCAGCGGAAATTTCAGAGCGCCACCTATAGTACTCGATAAAACTCAAACTTTCATTAAAACACACATGCAAGGTACTCAATTAAAGCTACACTCGTTGTGAATCTAGCCAACATGTCAGATTTGTAAAATGCTTTTCGGCGAAAGCATGAGAAGCTATTATCTGATAGCATGCACCCCCCGAAATACCTGAACGAGACCTAAACAAAAGATTTAGCGGTAGCCGGCGCTACACAAAACGCAGAAATAAAATATAAAACATTCATTACCTTTGACGAGCTTCTTTGTTGGCACTCCTATATGTCCCATAAACATCACAATTGGGTCTTTTTCCCGATTTAAATCCGTCAAAGTATGCCCAAAATGTCAATTTATGAAGGCCGTCTGATCCAAGGAAAATTCACCTTTACAAGACGCAACGTCACTTTTTAAAATTAAAAAAGTTGCCTATAAACTTTTACAAATCACTTCAAACTACTTTTGTAAACCAACTTTAGGTATTAATAAACGTTAATAATCGATCAAATTGATCACGGGGCGATCTGTATTCGATAGCAGCAAGTCTTGAAATCATCGTCCATTTTTTTCACTTTCATAATTTCCTGGGTGCACCCCAAGACAGGAAGTGCCTATACGTCATCCCACCAAGGATAAACTTGCAATGAAATGCCAGTACTGGCGACATCGTGTGGAAGCTGTAGGCGTTGTAAACGGAATCTCATCTATTTTCTATCGCCTTAGACAATTCAAAGACTGGCGAATGAATATTTTTTGTGTGTTTTTGGTGAACAGTTTTCCCTGGGATTTTTACTCCTGAACACGTTCTGTTATAGCCACAGACATGATTTAACCAGTTTTAGAAACTTCAGAGTGTTTTCTATACACACATACTTATCATATGCATATACTATATTCCTGGCATGAGTAGCAGGACGTTGAAATGTTGCGCGATTTTTAACAAAAAGTTGCGAAAAGCTGCGAGAATTCGCATAATCCGTAACAGGTTTTAAAACAAGTCCAAATGAGGCTCAGTAGTGTGTGTGTGGCCTCCACGTGCCTGTATGACCTCCCTACAACGCCTGGGCATGCTCCTGATGAGGTGGCGGATGGTCTCCTGAGGGATCTCCTCCCAGACCTGGACTAAAGCATCCGCCAACTCCTGCACAGTCTGTGGTGCAACGTGGCGTTGGTGGATGGAGCGAGACTTGATGTCCCAGATGTGCTCAATTGGATTCAGGTCTGGGGAACGGGCGGGCCAGTCCATAGCATCAATGCTTTCCTCTTGCAGGAACTGCTGACACACTCCAGCCACATGAGGTCTAGCATTGTCTTGCATTAGGAGGAACCCAGGGCCAACCGTACCAGCATATGGTCTCACAAGGGGTCTGAGGATCTCATCTCGGTACCTAATGGCAGTCAGGCTACCTCTGGCGAGCACTATGAGGGCTGTGCGGCCCCCCCAAAGAAATGCCACCCCACACCATGACTGACCCACCGCCAAACCTATCATGCTGGAGGATGTTGCAGGCAGCAGAACGTTCTCCACGGCGTCTCCAGACTCTGTCATGTCTGTCACGTGCTCAGTGTGAACCTGCTTTCATCTGTGAAGAGCACAGGGCGCCAGTGGCGAATTTGCCAATCTTGGTATTCTCTGGCAAATGCCAAACGTCCTGCACGGTGTTGGGCTGTAAGCACAACCCCCACCTGTGGACATCGGGCCCTCATACCACACTCATGGAGTCTGTTTCTGACCGTTTGAGCAGACACATGCACATTTGTGGCCTGCTGGAGGTCATTTTGAAGGGCTCTGGCAGTGCTCTTCCTGCTCCTCCTTGCACAAAGGCGGAGGTAGCGGTCCTGCTGCTGGGTTGTTGCCCTCCTACGGCCTCCTCCACGTCTCGTGATGTACTGGCCTGTCTCCTGGTAGCGCCTCCATGCTCTGGACACTACGCTGACAGACACAACAAACCTTCTTGCCACAGCTCGCATTGATGTTCCATCCTGGATGAGCTGCACTACCTGAGCCATTTGTGTGGGTTGTAGACTCCGTCTCATGCTACCACTAGAGTGAAAGCACCGCCAGCATTCAAAAGTGACCAAAACATCAGCTAGGAAGCATAGGAACTGAGAAGTGGTCTGTGGTCACCACCTGCAGAACCACTCCTTTATTGGGGGTTTCTTGCTAACTGCCTATAATTTCCACCTGTTGTCTATTTCATTTGCACAACAGCATGTGAAGTTTATTGTCAATCAGTGTTGCTTACTAAGTGGATAGTTTGATTTCACAGAAGTGTGATTGACTTGGAGTTACATTGTGTTGTTTAAGTGTTCCCTTTTATTTTTTTGAGCAGTGTATAAACACCATTTGACCACGCAGCCATTGTACCGCTCAGGAAGGAGACGTGTTCTGTTTCCTAGAGATGAACGTACTTTGGTGCGAAAAGTGCAAATCAATCACAGAACAACAGCAAAGGACCTTGTGAAGATGCTGGAGGATACGGGTACAAAAGTATCTATATCCCCAGTAAAACGAGTCCTCTATCGACATAACCTGAATGGCTGCTCAACAAGGAAGAAGCCACTGCTCCAAAACCGCCATAAAAAAAGCCCGACTACGGTTTGCAACAGCACATGGGGACAAAGAGAGAATTGTCCTCTGGTCTGATGAAACAAAAATAGAACTGTTTGGCCATAATGACCATCGTTATGTTTGGAGGAAAAGGGGGATGCTTGCAAGCTGAAGAACACCATCCCAACCGTGAAGCACGGGGGTGGCAACATCATGTTTGTGGGGGTGCTTTGCTGCAGGAGGGACTGGTGCAATTCACAAAGTAGATGGCATCATGAGAAGTTAAATTATGTGGATATATTGAAGCCACATCTCAAGACATCAGTCAGGAAGTTAAAGCTTGGTCGCAAATGGTTCTTCCAAATGGACAATGATGCCAAGCATATTTCCAAAGTTGTGACAAATTGTCTTAAGGACAACAAAGTCAAGGTATTGGAGTGGCCATCACAAAGCCCTGACCTCAATCCTACTGAAAAAGCATGTGCGAGCAAGGAGGCCTAAAAACCTGACTCAGTTACACCAGTTCTGCCAGGAGGAATGGGCCAAAATTCACCTACCTTATTGTGGGAAGCTACCCAAAATGTTTGACCCAAGTTAACCAATTTAAAGTCAATCCTACCAAATACTAATTGAGTGTATGTAAACTTCTGAACCACTGGGAATGTGATGAAAAAAATAAAAGCTGAAAGAAATCATTCTCTCCTATTATTCTGACATTTCACATTCTTAAAATAAGGTGGTGATCCTAACTAACCTAAGACAGGAAATTTGTACTCGGATTAAATGTCAGGAATTGTGAAAAACTGAGTTGAAATGTATTTGGCTAAGGTGTATGTGAACTTCCGACTTCAACTGTATTTCTGTCGAGGCTGATTTCTGAGCTACATGTTTCATGTGGTGAAAAAAAATGTTGAATGACAACATTTGATTATCTTGCCCATCAGAAGGTTTCCAATGCCTAATTTTCTCTGCATCTCTAGTTTCAAATCAAATACATTTTTATTTGTCACATGCGCCGAATACAACAGGTTCACCTTACAGTGAAATGCTTACAAGACCTTAACCAACAATGCAGTTTTAAGAAAAACAATTGTTAAGTAAAAAATTGATAACCAAAACATTTTATTTAATTTTTTACAACTTTTCATCATAAATGCCAAGATGGAGATAAAAAAAAACGTTATGTCCAGATAATTCATAGGAGGTTAAGTGGTCCCTGGAAGGATTTTATATTAAAAAGGCCCATGTGGATTTATATGGAAAAATAGTCTTATCTTTGCATGGCACAGCATCAAAATGATTTATTACCACTTGATATTTTGATATGTCTATGCAGGCGTACATGGCGGTAGTCCATCTCAAACAGAGACTTTTGGCAAAATCTCTTACTCCCGATATAATTAAACAAATGTGAGTTGAGGCCTTGGTTTAGATCCAAATATGACTTTGGAAGAATTGAGTAGCTGCCTTGCAGGGTTTTTGTCTACTGTATGACCTGTGAAATGGACTCTTCTGAACTGTACTTGTGCATCATAGTCCCTCAATGATCTGTGGAATTGTAAGGACATTGCCTTTGGAGCCAACCACTGGCTGTCCCAGTAATCTCTAAAATGACTTCCTTTCCTTATCCCTTGGAAACCACAGACTTGTGAAAGTACTACGGTCAATGTCCATCCAGTTAACTATCTGTTCAGATTAGCTGTCATAAATGAGGCAATGAAACAAAGCTGTTTAACA
Source organism: Oncorhynchus mykiss (assembly GCF_057628025.1). NCBI lineage: Eukaryota > Metazoa > Chordata > Actinopteri > Salmoniformes > Salmonidae > Oncorhynchus > Oncorhynchus mykiss. The sequence goes on from NC_143030.1 coordinate 25,872,803, forward strand.
TGATTATCTACCAAGTGTTGAAAACATTATACCAGAGGTGAATGATTGTGACACTATCCTTTTCTCCTAACCCCTGTCCAGTCTCCTGGACCAGATCCCTGACATGTTTGCCGACACCAATGAGAGCGAGACGGTCTTTGCCCCCGTCATCCAGGCTGGGGTAGAGGCACTGAAGGTGAGAGGCTGGATGTCAACTCCCACTCACACACGAGGGAAGGGGAGATGGCAAGTCAACTGTTACTTTGTCCAGGCGGTGATGGACTCTAAAGGCTGATTTCATTTGAATTGTTTATATACATTAGGACAGATACAAAAACACTGGCACATTGAAATGAAAAGTCAGCAGATTAAAAAACAGAAGCACATAATAAGTTGATACAGTGCATTGTGTAATCCTACTAGATGCTTATCAACCAAGCTTAAAACTAAAGGAAACAGAATAGTCCAAACAAATCACAGCTGTAGAGGTCCCAGCCTCCTTACCGCCAACTCCTGCGCTCTTGCGCTTCCGCAATTGGCATTGTGCAGTAAAGTTTCTCCAACCCAATGACTCTGCAACTTTCCTTTTTCGCTTCCTAATAGAACTGCTTATTTAATCGGCTCCAACTGAATATTTCCCAACGACTTGCCTTCAGTTTGATTGAATGTGTGGTAGAGGTCAAATAGATTTTACATGGGACCAGACAGACTTGCAGAAAATGCTAGTACTTGAGCATAATGGTGAGTCAGCAACTAATTTGGTTCGGAAATACCGTTGACTATATTGCCTTAGCAAAATGTTGACCTAAACTCCAGCCATAGAATCCCCTTACTGAAATGAACACAGAGACCTGTCCAGGTCAAATCAAGGTTGTCTCCATTGAAAAAGTCCCACAATGAAATTCATACATGTGCACACCTTATATTAGCACACTTTTGTTATCTCTCTCGTCTCTGTCTCTAGTGTGATATTTATTTTTGTCCTCTCCAGGCAGCAGAATGCAGCGGCAAGCTGTTCATCTTCCACTCCTCCATCCCCACCGCCGAGGCCCCTGGGAAACTGAAGAACAGGGACGACAAGAAGTTGATAAACACAGAGAAGGAAAAGGTGAAGCAAAATTGGCAGTATTTTAAAATTTGTATTGAAAACGCAGACTAAGTGCACCATATCATCGGCTATCACATTTCTTTTGAGTGTTTGAGATATCCATAGCCTGCTTTCTAACGTGTGTGTCTTGTTTGGGTCCCCTGCGGTGTCCTAGACTCTGTTCCAGCCCCAGAAGGCTGTCTATGAGCAGCTGTCCAAGGACTGTGTGTCTCAGGGCTGCAGCGTGGACCTCTTCCTCTTCCCCAGCCAGTACGTGGACATCGCCACCATGGGAGACGTTGCCACACACACAGGAGGCTCCGTCTTCAAGTACAGCAACTTCCAGGTACGTACACATTACACACGCAGCCGAGGACAGACGCCACAACAAAACATATAAATATTTTGTAACTGGGTGTACATTGGCAGCTAAGAGCTGAGTTGCAGTGCACAGTCCATAAAGTAAAATAAACCAATAATGTGATAATGTGGAGGGAGGGAGGGAGGAACTTAGTCATAGCCTCTGGAGCCTAGGTGTGAGTCAGGCACCACCACCAAACATGGCATGGTAAAACGGGATAGTTTCCCCAGAGTGCTCCTAGTATGCCACAGAAAATTGGATTTTGTCCAAACTGCCATTTGAGTCCATCAGTTCTGTTATTGAACACACGTGATTTATCAAATGACCTTAAATGCATTAGAGCCAGAATCGCATTGATCTTGGCCCTGGTACAATAGTCTATGGAGGGTAAATTGGGGAAACTCTGACACCTTGTGGTTGACTGTAGCACTACCTGTGTATTTCAGGTGGAGAGGGATGGACAGCATTTCCTGAGTGACCTGAGGAAGGATGTGGAGAAGGCCATCGGGTTTGATGCCATCATGAGAGTCCGCACCAGCACAGGTAATTCAGCCATCTAATCTATTAAGTGTATGAGCTCATTTCATTGCCCTTGTATGTACTCAGGAACCCCAAAATATGTAGTCTCGATTGTAGGATTTTTTGTTGTTTACAACTCCGCCAGATAATAAATTATTAATTGATTCAAATTTGAGGTAAAATTGGTTTTAATACTGCTGGACTGTAGTGGCGTGCCAAGATACTTACTAATATGTTTCCCTTGTCTCTCCTTCCAGGCTTCAGGGCTACAGACTTCTTTGGTGCCATCCACATGAACAACACCACAGACGTGGAGATGGCTGCCGTGGACTGTGACAAGGCTGTGACGGTGGAGTTCAAACATGATGACACACTTAGCGAGGAGACGGGCGCTCTCATGCAGGTCTGTGTCTCGCACACCACTCAAAAAAAATCTAAATAAACACTGAATCTGATTTTAGAGGGGTTACCACTAATAGATATTTAGGCTCACTGCAAAGTAGGTATTTGACTCCAACCAAAATAAAAAAATATGCATCCCATTTAATAACCAGTGGTGTAAAGTCATTGAAGTACCACTTAAGTAGTTTTTGAGGGTATCTGTACGTTACTATTTAATTTGACAACTTTAACTCCACTACATTCTAAAAGAAAATATGTACTTTTTTACTCCCATACATTTTCCTACACCACAAAGTATGTTACATTTCAAATGCTCAGGCAGGACAGCAATATGGTCCAATTCAGGCACCTATCAATATATCTGGCGGACTCACTAAACACATACTGCACACATCCCTGGCTATCCGTAAATACAATTAATAATAATTAGGCTGTCTGGTTTGCTTAGTAAAAGGAATTTGATGTATAACTTTTACTTTTACTCAAGTATGATAATTGGGTACAGTGGTGGAAAAAGTACTCAAGGACATTTAAAACGAAATACTTTTAGACACATTAAGTATTTTACTGGGTGACTTTTACTTGTCATTTTATATTAAGGCATCTTAACTTTTACACATGTATGTGTACTTGTACAAGAGTACTTTTTCCAACACTGCCAATATATCCCTTTCACAATGTGTGTTTTCTGGCAAGGGTTCCACAAAGCCTTAAACATCCCACTCTGTTATGTTAGATTAAAACCCTGACAGTCTTTAGACCCACTAATGGCTTCTCTGTGTGTTCTGTTTCCCAGTGTGCATTGCTGTACACGACCATCAGCGGCCAGCGGCGTCTGCGGATCCACAACCTCAGTCTGAACTGCAGCGCCCAGCTCTCTGAGCTCTACAAGAGCTGTGAGACGGACGCCCTTGTCAACTTCTTCGCCAAGTCAGGTGACTACAGCAGAGTTTTACTGTCTTTAGGCCTGTGTCAGTATGGTCCAAATGAGGGAAATATCCTGTGTATCACAAGACATTATAAATCCACTTTAAAAGCATTATGTATGTTTGCCTCATAGAAGTTACCAAAAGGTTTGATTGCAGAAGAGATGCCTCCTGGGCTTGTCCACTTGGAATGTTCATTTATGTTTCCTGTTTGAATATATTTGCTCCCTCCCATCTAGGCATATTGAATGAGATTCAGGTACAAATAATATCAGTTAAATACCACTTAGTAGTAGAACATAGCTGGCTGATGTGTAATTCTGCATTATATACAGCATACTCATACCCTATATGTACAGTGAGCTTTTTTATTTTGACAGTGCCAATTTTCATTGTAGTTTTGTCTCTGTACTCCAGCACTTTGGATTTGAAATTACAGCACTTTTTGTACATGTCACTTATGTGTATTAAAGTAGCCAAAAGAGTATTTGGTCCAATATTCCTAGTATGCAATGATGACATCAAGCGTGTGACTGCAAATGCATCCAACTAGTTTGTAGATTGTTTCGGATGATTTAGTGCCCAATAGAAATGAATAGTAAATGTATTGTCATTTTATTTTAAACAATAATAGAATATGATTCTAAACACTTCTACATTAATCATGGTAGCATTCACATTATAGATAAACATTAATATCATACCCCCCCCAAAAAATACTAACCTCTCCTATTATTGGTCATGGTGAGAGGTTAGCATGTCTTGTGTGAATGATCTTTGTGCATAACTTTTCACTCATCATTATTCATGATTATCTGTAATTTTCAAAACTTCATGCTTCACTTTAGCTACCTTGTATATGTAAATCACCTTAAGAAAACTAAGAGGTGAGGTAACCCATATACCTCCCATAATGTATTAGTGACAAGCAAACCCCTTGTATGAGAGCACTTCAGACAGCTTTGGTGTGGGAACACAGTTACTGACCTTCAAATGCCCTCTTCCTCTCCCTCCCAGCATACCGTGCCATGCTGAACCAGCCCCTGAAGACGGTGAAGGAGATCCTGGTCAACCAGGCGGCCCACATGCTGGCCTGCTACAGGAAAAACTGTGCCAGTCCCTCCGCTGCCAGCCAGGTCAGTGGCATACAACAACACAGTTAACTTTATTCTCAATTTGTGACAAATTGTCTTTGTGTATGTAGGGTAATATGTGAAAGATTTCTACTAATCCAGCACTGTGAGTAAGATTGTGGTGTGATTCACTCATAGGTCAGTGTGTGAATGCTAGAAACTGGACATGGAGCAGCATGGTCTCTAGGGACATCTCAAGGATCTAGTTTCAAAGAAGTGTACATCTAGAAATGTACAGGTGCAGAGTATAAAAGTAAACTGATAAGACAGATTCCGGCACAATTGATTCCAATTGCAGTTATGCTTGCTTTCGTCTTTTCAAGAATTGCAAACAAACAATATTACTGTGGCGTCAGGGAGTCCTGTGTATTAGGGGTGTTCTCACTAGCTCGTCTCTCCTTGTGTAGCTGATCCTGCCTGATGCCATGAAGGTGTTCCCAGTCTACTTAAACAGCCTGTTGAAGACTGGTCCCCTGGTGGGCAGCGCTGAGCTCTCTACAGATGACAGGGCTCACCAGAGACTCAGCACCACAGCCATGGGGGTGGAGGATACCCAGCTGCTGCTCTATCCACGCCTTATCCCACTGGTGAGACAACACACTAGGCACTCTCTCCTGCCTTATCCCACTCATGAAAGTGTGCGCTCACACACACACACTCTCTCGTCCTTTTTACCAACTTTTAAAAAAAATGGTTTCCTTTCTCATTGAGGCTAATGGACCTCTTAGTAGTTTTATATCACTCTTTTCCAATCCCACTTCATGTACTCATATCAGTGCTGAGTTCTGACTACAAGTGATACAATAACGAAACAAAGATATTCTGTGTGGATCCCAGGTTAGCTGAAGGATTCTGAGGTAAAGAACTGTTTTACAGATGACAAGCAGAGGGCAGCCTTTCACTGTGCGTCTCCTATAAGCAACTATAATTGAGTTGATGCGTTTACTAATTATTTGGTATTGGCATCCCTTAGGTGTGTCATCCTCTTATTTGATAAATATGATGGCAGTGTATGAGGCTGTGTTATTGCATGCCAGCACACAAACAATTACCCAGCACTTTATCAAAACCTGCCATTTTGTGGTAAGAAAAGCTCAGTAAATGGTGTCCATGAAAGACTTCTGAGAAGTGTGTTTGAGGTTAAATATATAAGTTGCCCTCAGAATAATGACATGCTTTGTAATTGTGACCAAATGTCTCAGACAATGACAGTTATCCTTCACTTCAATTGCAGTGTTTGCTGGGAAGTGCCCAGGCACTTGTGATTCATTTTGTGTGTCAATGTCACGCAACACTGTAATATTGCATAATTAGGGGTGGAATGGTCCTCCTAATAATATGCTGCAAACTCTGGATTACCGCTTACTCTGACCTAAATGAAAGATGGATTTAACTTGTCAGGCTCATTTCTCCAGCCTCCGCATTCCTTCGTCGATTCCTTTTCTTCCAGCACAACATGGACGTTGCCAGTGACGTGGTGCCAACTCCGGTGCGCTGCTCTGAAGAGCGCCTGACAGATGCCGGCATGTTCCTGCTGGAGAATGGGTGCTCCCTCTTCCTGTGGCTGGGCCAGGCCTGCCCCCCAGAGATGATCCAGAGCATCTTCAATGTGCCCTCCCTCGCCCATGTGCCCGTTGACCTGGTGAGGACAGTAACTTCCTTAACCCCAAGCTCTACAGAAGATGGTGTTTGGAAACACCAAAGTTATTTAGATACCATTAGTTCAGATGGTTGAAAAGTTAATTCTAGACTGTGTAGAAAGCACAGCATATCACTAATATTCATGTGTGTGCTTTCCAGAGGTCCCTACCAGAGCTGGATAACCCCCAGTCTCAGAAGCTGCGCTCCATCATTGACTCCTTGCTTGACCAGAGGCCCAGCTCCATGAAGGTACACTATTCAATGTTGGTTACTGTTACAATGCATACTTTCCTCTGGATGTCTAAACTACTTTGATATAATGAAATAATGATATTTACATTTATTTAACTAGGCAAGTCGGTTAAGAACAAATTCTTATTTACAATGACGGCCTACCAAAAGGCAAAAGACCTGCTGGGATTAGAAATATAAATAAAGGACAAAACACATCACAACAACACAAAGAGAGACTTAAGACGACAAATGGCAGCACAAAACAGGGTACAAACATTGGCAAAGGGCAAGAAGGTAGAGACAACAATACATCACTCAAAGCAGCCACAACTGTCAGCAAGAGTGTCCATGATTTAAGAATGAATGAAGATGATTGAGATAAAACTGTCCCGTTTGAGTGTTTGTTGCAGCTCGTTCCAGTTGCTAGCTGCAGCGAACTGAAAAGATGAGCGACCTAGGGATGTGTGCGCTTTGGGGACCTTTAATAGAATGTGACTGGCAGAACAGGTGTTGTATGTGGAGGATGAGGGCTGCAGTAGATATCTCAGATGGGGGGGGGGGGGGGGGGGGGGGGAGTGAGACCTAAGAGGGTTTTTATAAATAAGCAAAAACCAGTGGGGCTTGTGACGGGTATACAGAGATGACCATTTTACAGAATATCTGTTTGTTGAATTGGGAAACAAACATGTAACCAAATTGACCACAACTGTCTTAAGCCCTGGACACAATAACAGATCAAATTCAACAGGCTGCTCAAGCTTACCTGGTTTTTGCCTGTAAGCAATTGTCAACAAATGTAAGGAGTAGTGACATATTTTTGCTGTCTATTCTCACTATTTATTAATTAAGTGCCAGGGAGAAACAAGCAGCAGGACTGTATTACTCCAGTGCACAGTTTTGTCCCTCAAGGTTGAGTGAAAAGTCATAAGCTGACTATGTCCCCATTTTTATCCCCCCCATAGCTCATGATTGTGAAGCAGAAGGACCGGTCTGAGATTATGTTCCGCCAGCACCTGGTAGAGGACAAGGGGCTCCACGGTGGAGCCTCCTACATGGACTTCCTGTGCTATGTCCACCGCGAGATCAGACAAGTCCTCACTTAACACCACCCACAGTGGATATCACCTAGCTGGGCTGGGCTAGGACCAAAACAACCAGAGGACGACTCCAGAGCTGCCTTTCCAACACCCCTTTATTCCACACAAACCTATGGGGCTACCGCTCGCTCTTTGTCAGTATACCAGGATCTGTGCTCCAGTCTGCATTGTACATTTTCGTGTACTTGTACGTGTCAGTCTGACTGCTTTGTCTGTATGTACATTAACAATTTAACTGATTTCTATGTAAATGGGCCAATGATGGTAAAATTAATTTTGTGGGGTTCAGAACATCAGGACCACAGGGTTGGCTACATTTTGAAATGGACCATGTTTCACTATTGACCAAACCAAATTTAAATTATTTTGTGTTTTTCTGGTGCGATTTAAATTGCCAACATCTGTTTTAAGCACATGCATTCTTTCCAAAATTGTAGGTTTGTCACAATTTCTCATTATTAAGGAATAGTTTTGACAATGTCACAGCACCAAATGGTAATTTAGCTACATGGACTGGAATAAACATCTGGTTGTAATGACTGAACACTGGTGCCGTGGCTATTAAATTAATGATTCACTCCACCATTTGTGATTGGATCCATTATTTTTGCCATTCCCCTCAGGAATGGAGAGGATGTGCTAGCAAGATAATTCATACAAGGCTGATTCCAGTGACAACTCACTGCTGTAAAAAAAGGGAGAAATAACCAAAATCAATTTATCCGTAAAGATGCAATTAAACATTCCACACTTAATTCATTCCAGTTATAGAACTATATGCCGTTTTGTTTTTATCAAGTTATTGCCGTTATTCATTTTAATATTATGTCAAGAATTGTGCTCTGCAAACCAATGGTTGTGTTAGTATGCGACGTGGAGGTTTTGGGGGAACTGTTCCTTTGCCAGTTAACCGTCTGCCTTAATTAAATTGTTTTTATGGTAGTAAATACTAGAGGCCATTATTCTATTCCAGTGTGATATAGATTGCATACAAACCAAATAGATTGAAAACATCTCAGGTAATTTGTGTACCTAACAATTGTGGTGGAGCGCTGGAAAACAGGGGCGTTACTGTTTTAACTGGAAAGACGGAAGTGTGGCTAGAATGGATGTGTTCGAGGGATGTGCCATGTACATTTTGATCTAAAAAATCTCTTGTTTTTGATTAAATTCCTGACTATATCAAGATTGAGAGGTTGTGTTTTTTAAACTTAATTCCACTGATTCTCACTAACAATTGAGTTGGTTTAGTCTGGTGTAGAAGTTTAGTAACAACAATGTAATTCAACAGTAAGTAGTATGGTATAGAATACTTCAAACTGTTGTCATTTCGTCACAACATAACTACACACACACACTTAATATCAGAACACAGGGGCCCGTGAACATTCGGAGCCTTTAATTGAATCGCTGTGTAATTAGGTGAGCGCATTAAATGTCCAGTGAGCTCACTACTTGAAGTCCTTAATATCTCACTGCTAGGCCCCTACACAAATTAAACATACACTATCGATGGTAGCAGTTTCCAAGATGTAGCAAATGGCAGATTGTTGGGGTGTGAGAGGAACATAAATATTTCTCTCTATATATATATACACACACACAGTACCAGTCAAAAGTTGACACCTACTCATTCAAGGGTTTTTCTTTATTTTTACTATTTTCTATGTTGTAGAATAATAGTGAAGACCTCTAAACTATGAAATAACACAGAATCATGTAACCAAAAAAGTGTTAAACTGATTGGGGATGCCAATCTGTTGCAGGAATCCATCACTCTTAGTCAAATAGCTTCAATGCCATACAACACTCCTTCCGTGGCCTCAAACTGCTTTTCAACTGTTCGCTGCCTGCCACCGCACGCCCGACTAGCATCACCACCCTGGATGGTTCCGACCTAGAATATGTGGACATCTATAAGTGCCTAAGTGTCTGGCTAGACTGTAAACTCTCCTTCCAGACTCATATCAAACATCTCCAATCCAAAATCAAATCTAGAATCAGCTTTCTATTTCGCAACAAAGCCTCTTTCACTCACGCCGCCAAACTTACCCTAGTAAAACTGACTATCCTGCGTATCCTCGACTTCGGCGATGTCATCTACAAAATGGCTTCCAATACTCTACTCAGCAAACTGGATGCAGTTCATCACAGTGCCATCTGCTTTGTTACTAAATCACCTTATACCACCCACTACTGCGACCTGTATGCTCTAGTCGGCTGGCCCTCGCTACATATTCGTCGCCAGACCCACTGGCTCCAGGTGATCTACAAGTCCATGCTAGGTAAAGCTCCACCTTATCTCAGTTCACTGGTCACGATGGCAACACCCACCCGTAGCATGCGCTCCAGCAGGTGTATCTCACCGATCATCCCTAAAGCCAACACCTCTTGGCCGCCTTTCCTTCCAGTTCTCTGCTGCCTGTGACTGGAACGAATTGCAAAAATCGTTGAAGTTGGAGACTTATCTCCCTCACCAACTTTAAACATCTGCTATCTGAGCAGCTAACCGATCGCTGCAGCTGTACATAGTCCATTGGTAAATAGCCCACCCAATTTACCTACCTCATCCCCATACTGTTTTTATTTATTTACTTTTCTGCTCTTTTACACACCAGTATCTCTACCTGCACATGACCATCTGATCATTTATCACTCCAGTTTTAATCTGCTAAATTATAATTCATTATTCGCCTACCTCCTCATGCCTTTTGCACACAATGTATATAGACTTTTTTTTTATAAAAAAAATTCTAATTCTGTTATTGACTTGTTTATTGTGTAACTCTGTGTTGCTGTCTGTTCACACTGCTATGCTTTATCTTGGCCAGGTCGCAGTTGTAAATTATAACTTGTTCTCAACTAGCCTACCTGGTTAAATAAAGGTGAAATAATTTTAAATTTTTTTTAAAATAGCCCTTACACAGCCTGGAGGTGTGTTTTGGGTCATTGTCCTGCTGAAAAACAAATTATAGTCCTATCCTAAGCGCAAACCAGATGGGATGGCGTATCGTTGCAGAATATTGTGGTAGCCATGATGGTTAAGTGTGCCTTGAATTCTAAATAAATCAGTGTCACCAGCAAACCTCCATGCATCACGGTGGGAATCACACCGTGTATCTGTTCACGTACTCTGGAACCAAAAATCTATAATTTGGACAAATCAGACCAAAGGACACATTTCCACCGATCTAATGTCCATCGCTTGTGTGTCTTCGCACAAACAAGTCTCTTCTCATTGGTGTCCTTTTAATAGTGGTTTCTTTGCAGCAATTTGACCATGAAGGCCTGATTCACACAGTCTCCTCTTAATAGTTGTTGAGCTGTGTGTTACTTGAACTCTTATTTGGGCTGCAATCTGAGGTGGTTAACTCTAATGAACTTATCCTCTGCAGCCGTCTTCCTTTCCTGTGGCGGTCCTCATGAAACATTTTCATCATAGCGCTTGATGGTTTTTGCGACTGCACTTGAAGAAACTTTCAAAGTTCTTGACATTTTCCAGATTGACTGACCATGTCTTAAAGTAATGATGGACTGTCGTTTCTTTTTGCTTATTTGAGCTGTTCTCGCCATAATATGGACTTGGTATTTTACCAAATAGGGCTATCTTCTGTATACCACCCCTACCTTGTCACAACACACAACTGATTGGCTCAAAGAAATTACACCTGTTAATTAAAATGCATTCCAGGTGACTACCTCATGAATCTGGTTGAGAGTGTGCAAATCTGTCATCAAGGCAAAGGGTGGCTACGTTGAAGAATCTCAAATATAAAATGTATTTTGATTTGTTTATATGAATAGTGGTAGGCTCAGAGTACCAGAAGGTGGCAGCATTATATTATTTTTTCACCACAGGCTACTCAAATAAGAGAGTGAATGTATTATTTTTTTGGTTATTTATAATAAGGGTTACATGGAGAAAATCTGGACTCAAATGAAAGTGATGGCCTTCCCTTCACCAAATTATATTTGAGCTAAATCCTCCCTTGAAAAAAGTGACCTTCCCCTATACCCCAAATAATAATTAAAACAAAGTGGGTAAAGAACATCTCTACCGTTTACCCTCACTTTTTGGACAGACCAGAGGTTTAGATATGCAGTTTTAGAAATTGTTCTTCATCCTGTAAGCGTTACATGGCAATGCAGGAATTTTGATAGCACATAGGACCGCGGCCAGGTTGTGGGTTCGCAGACCACCGTCGACAAGAGTAGGGGTTGAAAGATCTCCATTGTAAAAGCATTGCCGGAATCGATCATTGTACTTGCAGGTCCAAGAAAATTGGTCTTTTATACACATTATGCAATTCTGCATCATTTTACATATTAACAGAATATTTGAATACCACACAAATTACAGGCTAAGAATGGACAGAGATAGGCCTGTGTTCATCTTATCCTATTTCTCCAATACCAAATCAGTGTGCCTTGTTTGCAAATAATTATATTTGAGACGTCATTATGAATCTGAGCATGGTACTTTCAAAAGTTAGGCCTACCGTTCCACCCCAGAGTAGACCTATGGGGAAAATGGAAGCTTTAACTGCTGGCTACTTTTCTTCTGTGGCTTAACCCAAAAATAGAAGATCACAAGTGTTTCCCAAAAAACTGTCTAGGTTTAAACATCTATTGTACAGAAAGTGAATAGCTTAATCAATTGATAGTGACAGAATTCGATTGCTTCCCAAGCAAAGGACATTTTTTGTCTCCTTGGCTATAGACGGTTGTAACTCAGCCTCGGAATGTCATAGAAACTAAACAATGATATCCCCATATGCATCGCTGTCATGTCTTTCCCAGGTATTTTACAGCTTGTTTCGAGCATAAAGCATTGCGGACCAAAGCTCTGTTAAAAACTGAACAAAAACATAAAACGCAACATGCAACAATTTCAACGATTTTACTGAGTTATAGTTCATATAAAGAAATCAGTCAATTTAAATGAATTCATGAGGTGCTAATCGAGGAATCTCATATGACTGGGCAGGGGCGCAGCCATAGGCCCACCCACTTGGCAGCCAGGCCCAGCCAATCAGAATTACTTTTTTCTCTGCGGTTTTAAGGCCGGTTGGACGTACTGCAAATTCCCTAAACGACATTGAAGGCAGCTTATGGTGGATAAATTAACATAACATTCTCTAGCAACAGCTCTGGTGGACATTCCTGCAGTCAGCTTGCCAATTGCATGCTCCCTCAAAACTTGAGAAATCTGTGGCATTGTGTGACAAAACAGCACATTTTAGAGCCTTTTATTGTCCCCGGCACAAGGTGAACCTGTGTAATGAACAAGCTGTTTATTCAGCTTCGCATCCTTTTTATTGTCATCAAAATCTAAAGCCAAGGGGTCTGTGCTTTTTACCATTTTATTTAATAAAAAGGTAGGCCTATGGTATACCCTCTAATACCCCCTCAATTCAAGTCTTGGTTTTAAGTCAACAGCCCTTCACTGACACTGAGGTTGGCCAAAGAGAACATGGTGGGTAGAGGAATTGACTGAAACATCTTTGGATATAGCAGCCTATAGCCTATTTTCGCCTGTCAAACAGGTAGACCTACCTCTTTTCTTGAATAGGAAAATAAGAAGACAGTATGTAAACTTCTCTACTATTATTCTGACATTTCACATTCTTAAAATAAACTGGTGATCCTAACTGACCTAAAACAGGGGATTTTAACTAGGATTAAATGTCAGGAATTGTGAAAAACTGAGTTTAAATATACTTGGCTAAAGTGTATGTAGACTTCAACTGTTCCTAAAATCTGTCTTATTCTGACGTCAATAAGTCTGATAAATACATCATGGGCAAGAAACATTGATTTTAATCAAATCTACTATAGTAGTAGCAAGTTGCACTATGTAAAGTATGTAAACCTAAAATTTCACATTTATATAGTGGCAAGAAAAAGTATGTGAACCCTTTGAATTACCTGGATTTCTGCATAAATTGGTTATAAAATTTGATCTGATCTTCATCGGTCACAACAATAGTCACAACTAGAGGTCGACCGATTAATCGGTATGGCCCATTAATTAGGGCCGACTTCAAGTTCACATTTTTTACACATTTATTTAACTAGGCAAGTCAGGTAAGAACACATTCTAATTTTCAATGACGGCCTAGGAACGGTGGGTGAAACTGCCTCGTTCAGGGGCAGAAAGACAGATTTTCACCTTGTCAACTCGGGGGATCCAATCTTGCAACCTTACAGTTAACTAGTCCAACGCAATAACGACCTGCCTCTCTCTCGTTGCACTCCACAAGGAGACTGACTGCCTGTTACGCAAATGCAGTAAGCCAAGGTAAGTTGCTAGCTAGCATTAAACTTATCTTATAAAAAACAATCAATCATAATCACTAGTTAACTACACATGATTGATGATATTACTAGATATTATCTAGCGTGTCCTGTGTTGCATTTAATCTGACTGAGCATACAAGCATACAAGTATCTAAGTATCTGACTGAGCGGTGGTAGGCAGAAGCAGGCGCTAAACATTAATTCAAACAGCACTTTCGTGCATTTTGCCAGCAGCTCTTCATTGTGCGTCAAGCATTGCGCTGTTTATGACTTCAAACCTATCAACTCCCGAGATGAGACTGGTGTGACCGAAGTGAAATGGCTGGCTAGTTAGCGTGTGCTAATAGTGTTTCAAACTTCACTCACTCTGAGCCTTGGGGTGGTTGTTTCCCTTGCGCTGCATGGGTAACGCTTCGATGTGGTGGCTGTTGTCATTGTGTTGCTGGTTCGAGCCCAGGGAGGAGCGAGGAGAGGGACGGAAGCTATACTGTTACACTGGCAATACTAAAGTGCCTATAAGAACATTCAATAGTCAAAGGTTAATGAAATACAAATGGTATAGAGGGAAATAGTCCTATAATAACTACAACCTAAAACGTCTTACCAGGGAATATTGAAGACTCATGTTAAAAGGAACCACCAGCTGTCATATGTTCTCATGTTCTGAGCAAGGAACTGAAACGTTAGCTTTCTTACATAGCACATATTGCACTTTTACGTTCTTCTCCAACACTTTGTTTTTGCATTATTTAAACCAAATTGAACATGTTTCATTATCTACTTGAGGCAAAATTTTATTGATGTATTATATTAAGTTAAAATAAGTGTTCATTCAGTATTGTTGTAATTGTCATTATTACAAATACATGTTTCTATTTTATAAAATCGGCCGATTAATCGGTATCTGCTTTTTTGGTCCTCCAATAAATCAGTATCGGCGGTGTTGAAAAATCATAATCGGTCGACCTCTAGTCACAACATGACAAACACAGTCTGCTTCAACTAATAACACACTGTAAACATTCACAGTGCAGGGTGGGAAAAGTATGTGAAGCCTTGGATTTAATAACTGGTTGACCCACCTTTGGCAGCAATAACCTCAACCAAACATTTTCTGTAGTTGCGGTTCAGACCTGGACAACGGTCAGGAGGAATTTTGGACCATTCTTTTTTACAAAACTGTTTCAGTTCAGCAATATTCTTGGGATGTCTGGTGTGAACCGCTCGAGGTCAGGCCACAGCATCTCAATCGGGTTGAGGTCAGAACGAAGCCGTTCTGTTTATATACTTCTGTGTTTTGGGTTGTTGTCCTGTTGCATCATCCAACTTCTGTTGAGCTTCAATTGGCAGATAGCCTTACACTCTCCTGCAAAAGGTCTTGATTCACTTGGGAAATAATTTTTCTGTCAATGATAGCAAGCTGTCCAAACCATGATGCTCCCTCCACCATACAGTTGGGTTGAGGTTTTGATGTTGGTGTGCTGTGCCTTTTTTTCTCCTCACAGTGTTGTGTGTTCCTTCTAAACAACTCAACTTCAGTTTAATCTGTCCACAGAATATTTTGCCAGTAGTGCCGTGGAACATCCTGGTGCACTTTTGCGAACTTCAGATGTGCAGCAATGTTTTTTTTGTACGGGAGTGGCTTCTTCCGTGGTGTCCTCCCATGAACACCATTCTTGTGTAGTGTTTTACGCATTGTAGACTCAACAGAGATGTTAGCATGTTCCAGAGATTTCTGTAAGTCTTTAGCTGACACTCTAGGATTCTTCTTAACCTCATTGAGCACTCTGCACTGTGCTCTTGCAGTCATCTTTGCAGGACGGCAACAGTGCTGAACTTTCTCCATTTATAGATCATTTGTCTTACCGTGGACTGATAAACGTCAAGGCTTTTAAAGATACCTTTGAAACCCTTTCCAGCTTTATGCAAGACAACAATTCTGAATTAGGTCCAGGTTCAATTAGGTCTTCTGAGATATTTTTTGTTCAAGGCATGGTTCACTCAGGCAATGCTTCTTGTGAATAGCGTTTTTAATAGGGCAGGGCAGGTCTAACCAACATCTCCATTCTCGTCTCATTGATTGGACTCCAGGTTAGCTGAGTCCTGACTTCATTAGCCTAGGGGTTCACATACTTTTCCCAACCCACACTGTGAATGTTTAAATTATGTATTCAACATAGACAAGAAAAATACTATAATGTGTGTTATTAGTTTAAGCACAATGTTTTGTCTGCTGTTGTGACGTAAACAAAGATCAGACACAATTGTATGTCCAACTTATACAGAAATCCAGATAATTCCAAAGGGTTCGCATACTTTTTCTTGCCACTAAGTATTATGACCCTTAACTCAGTACTTTGTTGAAGCACCTTTGGCAGCAATTACAGCCTCAAGTTATATTGGGTATGACACTACATGCTTGGCACAACTGTATTTGGGCAGTTACCCCCATTCTTCTGTGCAGATCCTCTCAAGCTCTGTCAGTTTGGATAGGGAGCATCGCTACACAGCTATTTCCACTGATGTTCGATCGGGTTAAAGTCCAGGCTCTGGCTGGACCAATCAAGGACATTCAGAGACTTGTCCCGAAGCCACTCCTGCATTGTCTCAACTGTGTGCTTAGGGTTGTTGTCCTGTTGGAAGGTGAACATTCATCCTAGTCAGAGGTCCTGAGTGCTCTAGAGCAGGTTTTCATCAAGGATCGTTCTGTACTTTGCGCTGTTCATCTTTCCCTCGTCTCGCAGTCCCTGCCGCTGAAAAACATCCCCACAGCGTGACGCTTGGCATTCAGGCTAAAGAGTTCAATCTTGGTTTCATCAGACCAGAGAATCTTGTTTCTCATGGCCAGAGTTCTTTAGGTGCCTGTTGGCAAACTCCAAGCGGGCTGTCATATGCCTTTTACTGAGGAGTGTCTTCCATCTGGCCACTCTACCATAAAGGCTTAATTGGTGGAGTGCTGCAGAGATGGTTGTCCTTCTGGAACTCTAGAGCTCTGTCAGAGTGACCATCGGATTCTTGGTCACCTCCCTGACCAAGGCCCTTCTCCCCCGATTGCTCAATTTGACTGGGCGGCCAACTCTAGGAAGAGTCTTGGTGGTTCCAAACTTCTTCCATTTAAGAATGATGGAAGCGTCTGTTGTTGGGGACCTTCAATGCTGCAGAAATGTTTTGGTACCCTTCCCAGATCTGTGCCTCGACACAATCCTGCCTCGGAGCTCTATGGACAAATCATTCGACCTCATGGCTTGGTTTTTGCTCTGACATGCACTGTCAACTGTGGAACCTTATATAGACAGGTGTGTGCCTTTCCAAATCATGTCCAAATCAATAACATTTTCCACAGGTGGACTCCAATTTGTAGAAACATCTCAAAGATGATCAATGGAAACGAGATGCACCGGAACTCAATTTCAAGTCTCATAGCAAAGGGTCTGAATACTTACGTAAATAAGGTATGTTTTTTTTATTTTAAAATACACTGCTCAAAAAAATAAAGGGAACACTTAATGTAACTCCAAGTCAATCACACTTCTGTGAAATCAAACTGTCCACTTATGAAGCAACACTGATTGACAATAAATTTCACATGCTGTTGTGCAAATGGAATAGACAACAGGTGGAAATTATAGGCAATTAGCAAGACACCCCTAATAAAGGAGTGGTTCTGCAGGTGATAACCACAGACCACTTCTCAGTTCCTATGCTTCCTGGCTGATGTTTTGGTCACTTTTGAATGCTGGCGGGGCTTTCACTCTAGTGGTAGCATGAGACTGAGTCTACAACCCACACAAGTCGCTCAGGTAGTGCAGCTCATCCAGGATGGCACATCAATGCGAGCTGTGGCCAGAAGGTTTGCTGTGTCTGTCAGCGTAGTGTCCAGAGCATGGAGGCGCTACCAGGAGACAGGCCAGTACATCAGGAGATGTGGAGGAGGCCGCAGGAGGGCAACAACCCAGCAGCAGGACCGCTACCTTTGTGCAAGGAGGGCCCTGCAAAACGACCTCCAGCAGGCCACAAATGTGCATGTGTCTGCTCAAATGGTCAGAAACAGACTCCATGAGGGTGGTATGAGGGCCCGACATCCACAGGTGGGGGTTGTGCTTACAGCCCAACACCGTGCAGGACGTTTGGCATTTGCCAGAGAACACCAAGATTGGCAAATTCGCCACTGGCGCCCTATGCTCTTCACACTGAGCACGTGACAGACGTGACAGCCTGGAGACGCCGTGGAGAACGTTCTGCTGCCTGCAACATCCTCCAGCATGACCGGTTTGGCGGTGGGTCAGTCATGGTGTGGGGTGGCATTTCTTTGGGGGGCCGCACAGCCCTCCATGTGCTCACCAGAGGTAGCCTGACTGCCATTAGGTACCGAGATGATATCCTCAGACCCCTTGTGAGACCATATGCTGGTGCGGTTGGCCCTGGGTTCCTCCTAATGCAAGACAATGCTAGACCTCATGTGGCTGGAGTGTGTCAGCAGTTCCTACAAGAGGAAGGCATTGATGCTATGGACTGATCCCTCAGGAAACCATCCGCCACATCATCAGGAGCATGCCCAGGCGTTGTAGGGAGGCCACACAGGCACGTGGAGGCTACACACACTACTGAGCCTCATTTTGACTTGTTTTAAGGACATTACATCAAAGTTGGACCAGCCTATAGTGTGGTTTTCCACTTTAAATTTGAGTGTGACTCCAAATCCAGACCTCCATGGGTTGATAAATTTGATTTCCATTGATAATTTGTGTGTGATTTTGTTGTCAGCACATTCAACTATGTAAAGAAAAAAGTATTTAATAAGAATATTTCATTAATTCAGATCTAGGATGTGTCATTTTAGTGTTCCCTGTTGTTATTTTTTTGAGCAGTGTACATTTGCAAGAATTTCTAAAAACCTGTTTTCGCTTTATTATGGGGTATTGTGTGTATTTTGATGAGAAAAATAATTGAATCCATTTTAGAATAAGGCTGTAACATAACAAAATGTGGAAAAAGTCAAGGGATCTGAATATTTTCCGAAGGCACTGTATACAGTATACAGCAACTGGTTAAGCAGCACACAAACGTTTTTTGATCAGCAAGATCAGAGCAGGCCTGGGCCATTGTTGGAATATCCATTACAGTGTGTAATGCAGCCTAGTATTATTTACACCATCCCAGCAGCTATCTTTGAAATATAACTTTGTTCTGTGCTTCTCCGAGCATGCACTTCATAGACAATAGGCTATGGATCATTGGATTGAGACCACACTAAATAGCCTATAGGCACACTTGATATTGCGCGCCCAACGGAGAATCAGAGGTGAGGGGCTGCAACCGGCACACATCGATATATAGCCTAATTAGCAACTCATTCTAAAATACTGAGAAATATAGAGACATTTCATCAATTAGAAATTACATGACCCACCCCTGGACTAAATAAAATATACTAAACCCTCCCCTTGATTGAAATTGAAAAAACATGACCCTCCCCCCTTTTTCCTCCAGATACCCATTCTGTACATTTCTATCCATCCCCAAGTGTCTGTCACAGTGCTAAAGTTGAAGGTATCATTTGGTAGGCACAAGCAAATGAACATTCAGTACAGAAGTGAGTACAGAAAAAAACATGAGAAATTATGGTTGATTCATTTTAACAGGCTTTTTTCTGATGCATTCAAATTCTCCAAGATCAGAGTTTGAGTGCATAAAATCAGAAATCATAGAACCCAATTACTACCCTCATGCTATAATGATCGATTTAAATACATTAGGATGTAAGGTTGAATAACAGAATGACATAAGTCACTTTATCATTAGGGAACTTGTTTTCCCAGAGACATATTCACTAAGGAGAAAATGTTTTGAGATGAAACAGGTAGTACCTGAACTTGCCTAAATATCAGACTTATCATGGTTACGCCATGGATAATCAGTCTGAAAAAAAGTCGCTGTTAAAAATATGCAGTAGTCTCTACAAACTAGGTTACTTTATCGGTTGTCCGTGCTGTTGGTCCTTTCGCTGGAAGGTAGTGGCGATCAAATGTCCATAGGAAAGTATTGTTTACCTGACTTTTTGCTGCACCGGTAGGTTCGGTCGCTTGTATTTTCCACCTCCTGACGCATTTCACGTGATGCGCAATATATGAACAATAGCCAAATGTAACCGAATGTAGTCGACTAAAGCCTGTTCCCTGCAATCAGCTGGAAGTGCTTGTGAAATTAGTTTGGGACAACATTTAGTCTGTACTTCGGTTAAGCTCGGCCATTGTTGACATATTGTGCAAGTTGCATGCAAATTGCGTCAACATTGAAAATACATACCGATATAGACCAGCGTACTGAAAGTCGGGTTAATAATGCTACTCGGTGGATATTTTGTCTCAGATGACTTCCTACATAAAGGACAAAAATCAGCGGACAACAGGTAAAGTACGTTCAAATGAACTTTATTCAACATTCCGACTTGTGATGGGACTGTTCACAAAAAGTGAGCCTTCATGTTAGAGACGAGAGAGAGGAGTCTTCCACTCTTGGATTTGTAGAAGCTATACCTGAACTTGTCCAAATAGAACTTGTTTTTCATTGCAGGCTTTTCTGTGCCCTACTTAACTTGACCCATATGTTTAGGAGATAAGCCAGCTGAACAAAATCATTGGTCAAATAAGATCAAGTTAGGTACACAAGTTATTGTCCTAGACTTTGCTTAATCATATGGACATCAGAACATATTCCAATGGATACATAAGGAATTGCCAATTAAGGCAAGAAAAATGAATTGTGCAGATACTACCTTGCTCATACCAACCTTTTAGATAGATGAGGACTAAATAGTAGGGTTTTTGGAACCACCTGTGAGTGAGATTGGGGAGGGTGAGGCCCCATCTGCTGCCCAGCATGCTCTGTGCCTGCCCACATTTGGGGCCTATCAGGGCTCTAATCAGAGACAGCCACGGCCAATCAGTCTTCATTATGCAAAGAACCTGGACACATGCCCCAAACAAGAGGAAAGAAAACACAGACCTCATCCAGAAGCAACCTCTATCCAGCAACAAAATCTAGACCCTTAATACACTTGTAGGTGGTTTGATTCCTGGCCATTCTAATTGGGTTGAACGGTCAAATATGATTTCCCTCGTGTGGTTTTTAGACTTAGTTGGCATATATTGTTGCTTGCTAGCTTGTTGCCAGTTTGACAAGAACATGTAGTAGGTAACTAGTTTGTTTAAACACATTAGTGAAAGCTAAACAGCTACCACTTGTTTTGAAAGTTGGATAATCTTATCCTTAAAAGTGTTTGAACAAAGCAACTGGGAAACTTCCATGGCAGACATTGTTGTCCCCTTAATTGCCACATAATTTCTGAGAAGCATGAGCCCCACCACCAATCAGCCTACACCACTGTGCACACACCCGTCATTACTATGACAACCAGCAAATGACTGCTGTCGGAACACACAAATCCGATTGTCACTTGTAACCTACTGTTTAGACAGTCAATGTTCCAAAATGGATTTTAAAAACAAAACTGATTTGAGCAGTGTGAACAAGGCTTGAAAGGTATGGATAGATACAAAGTGAAGTAGGTTATGGCTCCACCTTGCCTTCTGACAGGCCGAGTGGAATTATCGCCATATTGATTACACCTGTCCAATCTTCCCATATCTCTGCAATCGCCTAGAAAGTTGGGGCTAGGGGTTGTTTCTGGACAGGGATATATATTTACAAAACTAAAGGTGACAGAGATCAGATTAGCTTGTATAATTTCATCCCAGTGATCCTCTTTATAAGACAGTGATCAATATACATTACATACCCAAGAAGACTGTAAATTCACCCCAAGAGTTAGCTTCTGCTTAATACTGAACATCTGACTATCCCTTTGTACACTGACTACCATATTATATAAATAAAATCAAACATACCACAAAATAGTGATTCGAAACATGAATGGAAACATGTCGACAGGAAACATCTCAAAACAGGGAAATACACACATGTAGGGTCACAAAATACATTTAGAAGCAGCATAATCTTGTGACAAGATGGTCATTTCTCCTATGCGTAGACTCAAGGTAAGTAACACCAACCTGTGTGCTTCTAAGGATACTGTCCAGACTCATCAAATGCAATGTGGAGTGCATCGTCTCATTCTAGTTGGCAAGTAAACATGAACAAAGTTGAACAGTTCTCAGATAGTATATACATATTTTTTGAAATGGTACAATGTTAAGTCTATATTTTATCTGGGTCCTGGGAGAGCAAAGGATGGACCATGGTGGGTGAAAAACCGCTCACCTTTCAAACTCGTTGTTGTCCATCTGTTCAAAGGCAGTGGCAAAATCTAACACAGCTGGGTTTCCTGTACTGCAGATAAATACTGACTGCGGCACAGCTGTTACGATCGAGGCATCTTTGTACACAGGTTTGAAGAGTTCAATTTACTCAATCAAACCACAAAACTCAAATTGAAAAGGTAGGATTGGAAAACATCAATGCTTTTTTTTGCAGTTATTCCAGAATGTTTCATACCGTTACATCTATACTGTATTTGCTGTGTGACAATACTTCCTTATGTTTGTCTGAACAGCGTACAGTTGATAGAATGGCGTCTGTCGATAGTCCGGTCCAGAGCTCTCCACGTCAGCCACAAGTTAAATGACGTTATCAAAGAGCTGCATCGATCTCATGATGTTCTCATCCTGGTGGACAAACATACATTTTAGAGATATGTCCCTACTTCACTTATGTGAATACCAGAGGTACTAAATACTGCATTGTGCAAAACATATGATGCGATTGCAGAAAAGAAGGCAGAAATAACTCACATTTTGGCAGCAGTCAATAAACTCATCTATGGTTACAACTCCATCCTTGTTTTTATCCATCTTCTGTTGGTCAGGAAGGGCAGAGATGTTGAGAATGCAACGCAATATGATGTAACAGTATAGACAGAAATAAACTGAAAAGATGGTCAACTGTTAATTTCATTCCACGCAACAAATGTCACTGTACTTTGGGGTTATTTGTATCTAAATATGACAAGCATTGGACTATGGGCCCATACAATAAATGCTGCTAATGGTGAATATAATATGCACATTTTGGCAACAATGTACGGAACTTAAAAATAAAAAAACATACCTGAAAAAATATCTCCACGTGTTGCCGAGGCGTATCGTCTTTGAGTAGGGGATATGTGCATTTCCCCATCATGTCATAGATGGCCTTCATGATGTCGAGCATTTCCTTTAAAACGGAGAGTTAATAAGATAACGGAAATGTTGACAAGTACATTATGCAATACCCGGCTTTCAGGGTATCATACTATGAAACATTGACAAAGTAGGCGATCGTTCTTTACATATCATTAGACTGGTTGTCCAGTATTCAACAGACGGCATGCTTTATATCTACATACAGTAGGTCATCTCTCATACAACACGTTACAATTATTAGAGCAGTATGGTTATCCCCTTTATTCGTATTTAAAGAAATCAATATATGATTCACTCTGTTCAATCATCTAACCGTATCAACATCATCGTTAACAGCAAGTTGCGACATTAATGGTAAGTACCTCCTTAGTAATATAGCCATCCTTATTAATATCATACAGATTAAAGGCCCAGTTGAGCTTCTCCTGGACTGAGCCTCGGAGCAGGATAGAGAGGCCCATTACAAAGTCCTGCAGTAGAAACACAACCCATTAGACCTTTGCACTTATACAAACACAATACAATTGTACCAAGAATATCTCAAACATCAGCTAAACCTGAATGGATTGATATGATACTGGTACATCCAACATACGCAAAAGTATATTCATGTAGAAAGAATGAACTTGAATTGAACTTAGTTTGATTACCATATCTAGTCTAAAAAGACATAATTCATTCATTGGTATCATTCTTCCCAACAATATTCTTCCCAAAAAGCAACAATTGAACAAAGAGAACATTATATCCTTGAAGTGCTGAAACTTAAATATATAAGAATGCATATGATTTGTAGAGGTTTTTTTTTAGGATCCCAATGAAATAGGCTTGAGGGTTATCCAGTACTATGGGACAGAAGGTACCAGTGTTTATTAACACCAGATAACTAGGGTGTAGAGCAATGACAACATGTCTGTTGTAATACGTAAGCCTATACTCTTCCTTAATGTTAATTATATGTATGCTGAGGGAGATTACCATATATATATATATATATATATATATATATATATATATATATATATATATATATATATATATATATATATATATATATATATATATATATATATATATATATATATATATATACATACAGTTGAAGTCAGAAGTTTACATACACCTTAGCCAAATACATTTAAACTCAAGTTTTTCACAATTCCTGACATTTAATCCTAGTAAAAATTCCCTGTCTTAGGTCAGTTAGGATCACCACTGATGCTGCCACCCCCATGCTTCACAGTTGGGATGGTGTTCTTCGGCTTGCAAGCCTCCCCCTTTTCCTCCAAACATAACGATGGTCATTATGGCCAAACAGTTCTATTTTTGTTTCATCAGACCAGAGTGCATTTCTTCAAAAAGTACGATCTTTGTCTCCATGTGCAGTTGCAAACCGTAGTCTGCCTTTTTAATGGTGGTTTTGGAGCAGTGGCTTGTTCCTTGTTGAGCGGCCTTTCAGGTTATGTCGATATAGGACTCGTTTTACTGTGTATATAGATACTTTTGTACCTGTTTCTTCCATCAACGTTTGTTCTGGGATTGATTTGCACTTTTCGCACCAAAGTATGTTCATCTCTAAGAGACAGAACACGTCTCCTTCCTGAGTGGTATGATGGCTGCGTGGTCCCATGGTGTTTATACTTGCATACTATTGTGTGTACAGATGAACATGGTACCTTCCGGCGTTTGGAAATTGCTCCCAAGGAGGAACCAGACTTGTGGAGGTCTACATTTTTTTTTTCTGAGGTCTTTTTCTGAGGCCTTGAAATACATCCACAGGTACACCCCCAATTGACTCAAATTATGTAAATGATCCTATCAGAAGCTTCTAAAGCCATTACATAATTTTCTGGAATTTTCCAAGCTGTTTAAAGGCACTCTCAACTTAGTGTATGTAAACTTCTGACCCACTGGAATTGTGATACAGTGAATTATAATTGGAATAATCTGTCTGTAAACCATTGTTGAGGACTGAGAAGACCAACTTGAGTATCTCATCAGAGACTGATATACTGTATATAAGGAATCTCCACAACTGTATATTCTATATTAAAACCTGTAATGTTAAAAAAATGGAGATATATAAATGGAACATTCCTGGTTAAATATAAACAAAAAAAAGGTATGGACTAGTGTCTGTCAATCCTTTTCCTGGAGACCTGCAGGCTTTTGTTCTTCCCCAGCATTAACACACATGCATCAACTTTGACACTATAGAACCAAATCTCTAATGTAAAATGTATCAACGCCATTATACTTTAGAGAGTGACGTCAGTCAGTGATGAATTGTCAAGGACACACTAGCTTACCTCAAAACTCACAGATCCATCTTTATCCGTGTCAAACGCGTTGAACAGAAAATGTGCATATGTTGAAGCGTCTGAAACGAGAGACACAGTCTCGGTCAAACATTGTAATGACAAGTCACAACCTTAATTGACATGGACAATACATGCTGACAGCGGTTCCAACTAGACATTTTCAACTGTGGTGTTTTTTCTCCTTTGGTCAACATAAAAGCCATCATAAGTTTTTTTTCCCAAAGCAGAGTAAGAATAAGAGATTTTAGAGTTGTTTTAATTTGATAGTTTTCCCAGTAGCAGGCCTTTAAGCAAGATGTGTTATCGCTCCCTTTCAAAGTTGCATCTTCACATGTTTTAGTTGCAACTCTCTGGCAATCCTAAAATATTTTCAAGCAGCATAACAGAACTAAGTGTCTGTGTGTGTGCCTGCGTGAGCTCTCAAACCTTGGCCTGTTTGCGACTGACTGACAGCGTGTGTGTTTGCTGTAAAGATGAGAGATAAAAATAAAAATGTGCTGAGTTTCTTTTGTTGAGCTGTATGGGCTAATGCAGATGACATTCCATCAAACACAAGGAACCCAGGGGGACTAGCAGGAAAGACTGCCCCAGTCAGTGTAACAAATAAACGGAGCACAAAAGAACAAGCGATATAACGACATTACAATGTAACATTGCTTCTTAAAAGGAAATCCATCATTGTACAGTGGACAATAAGACACATACTGCAGATCTATTACCTACAGTATGAAGACAATATTGCTTCATGTACTGGTTCAGGAGAACGTATCTGTGTGACTTTGGCTGCAATCCAGCACTGTCATATACAAACAGTTGATATAGAAAAGTTATATATTTTTTTATAGGTTTTTAACGTACTATAGGCACCTGTACTTTATCATTGGGAAAGAAATGAAGATGTGTGTTTTGCAGAGGTAGACAAGTCTTCCCATATCCCTGGCGTTTGTCTCTCTTGCTGTAATGCTAGAGACCTCCAGAGCCATATATTTTGAGCTATATTTAGCCACGGACACATCATATACAAGTGATTTGGGGGACACATCCTCCAGTGTCTTTCGATAAACATGTTTTATTTATATTTGGGTGAGATATAATGCCTTAAAAAAAACAATGTGTGAATTAAAAAATGGGAGAACTTCGAAGTAGAAGAACATGACTTTACCTTTGGGCTTTGTGAGCTGAATTAACTAAATATCAATGTGCCAAAGAAGGTTCAGGTGCTCAGGTGCTTATTTCCAAGAACCCAAACCCCTGTCTTTCCAGTCATACCAATTCCAATGACCCAATTCCACCGGATAATCAAAAGAAAGAGCACACCTTTGGCCGAACACATTTTGTCCATCCAAATGAACAATTCTCACCAGATGTGTCAACATACCTCCCTGTGGAAAGAACTGGGAGTAGATGTCTTTGAAGGTGTCTTCGTTGACCACACCACTAGGGCACTCCTGCAAGGAAAAGAGAATATCATTCCATTTGATTCAGACGCACAAGGCATTCTTAATTTGCCTCGGACATGGCCAACCCCATGCTGCAAGACATGAAAAAAGCAATATTTTATACTGCTTAAAAAAAGACCGCCGTAGCCTTTCAAGTTTTAACGTTTATTTGTTACGTGTAAAACAGTACAGTGAAATTCTTACATTGCAGTGATAAAATAGAATAAAACATTTAAGACTAAAAAAACTGCAAAAAGTATATACAGATCAGTGCCAGTGCCATTCAATGTGCAGCGGTACTGGAGTGGTTGAGTTGGGTTAATACATAAAAAGTGACTGGTAGTAGGATATATATGTAAACAGCAGCATACCACCCTGCATCCCACTGTTGGCTTGCTTCTGAAGCGAAGCAGGGTTGGTCACTGGATGGGAGACCAGATGCTGCAGGAAGTGGTGTTCGAGGGCCAGTAGGAGGCACCATTTCCCAAATCACCAGGGCAGTGATTGGGGACATTGCCCTGTGTAGGGTGCCGTCTTTTGAGTGGAACATTAAACGGCTGTCCTGACTCTCTGTGGTCACTAAAAATTCCATGGCACTTAATGTAAGAGTACGGGGTGTTAACCCCGGTGTCCTGGCTAAATTCTCAATCTGGCCCTAACACTGTCACCTAATCATCCCCAGCTTACAATTGGCTCATTCATCCCTGTAACTATTCCCCAGGTCGTTGATGTAAATGAGAATGTGTTCCAGTCAATTCACCTGGTAAAAAAAGGGGCTGAAAGGTGACTGGAAGTAGGATTATATACATACTAATGGTAATATATACACATGTGAACAAGAGTAAGTGTGACCAGTACCATGATAAATGTTAATAGAAATCAATGGACAGTGGTGTAATAAATCTAATCAATGATAATTTTAGTAGGAGGGTGGCGTTCAATCCCTGGGTTAATACAGGGCTTGTAGGGTGACAATGTCGGCAATGCATTTCCTGATGAAGCCCAAGACGGAGGTGGTTAGCTAGTCGATGGAGTCCCGAATCATATTCCAGTCAGCGCTAGCAAAGCAGTCCTGCAACATAGCCTCTGACTCGGAAGGACGATTTCTCTACAGAGCAAGTCGCGGGTACTTCCTGGAAACAGGAGCATAGACACATGATCTAATTTGCCAAAGGGGGGGCCTTGAATGTTTAGTTGTGGGTTGAGTAACAGTGGTCTTTATCCTAGTGTCGAAGGAGACGTGTTGATAAAAGTTGGGCTTCACGTGTCTTACTGACGCAGAAATAACTCAGTAAAATTTTGGAAATTGTTGCGCGTTGTTTATATTTTTGTTTAGTATACTTGTAGTGTGGTTTTCTTGATTTACTGATAATAGGACTCAGTGCTAGAGGCGTCACTACAGACCCTGGTTCGATTCCAGGCTGTATTACAACTGGCCGTGATTGGGAGTCCCATGGGGCGGCGCACAATTGGCAAGTCAAAACAGTGAGATGGGTACAATTAATCCATAAAACAGTAAGAGGAGTTCATGAGTGGAACCCATTAGGAAATGTGTTTCAGGCAAATACACTGGCATTCAGTGGGGAGCGGTCTTCACCTAACAGCACAGAACTACAGTATATCAGATGCATTAGGCTGGCCATTATCAACCAAAAGAGTGTTGAGAAAAGTGTGTACAGTTCACAATCACCAAAAGGAAATAGGGATATGAAAGGGTTTGTGGTGAATGGTGATGTCCTTTTTGAGAAGAAAATAGGGTTTGTAGGGCCTCTTATCAAATGTGCAGAGGGCGTCTTCCTCAAGTCCAGAGCTATACATGTGCCCTTGTCAGCGCAATGGAAATCTGTACAATTATATTATCATAAAGGCCTAACCTCTGGAGCTATTGTCAATGCAATCTAGCTTTTATTTCTTACAAGCTAGAAAAACCGTGCTCAATTTCTGTTTAGATATCCACCAAGGACACCTTTTAAAAAGAGATCAATGCTTGACATGAATAACTGTTTCCTTTCATTCTCGTCTGTAAACAATGAGCAGCAGCATACAATTCAACTTTTATCTCGTCTCTGTACAACAAGACAGAACTAGAATATCAATATTTTATTTACACATACAAAATATCATTCTGATAATGTAAATAATATTGCTTGTGTCTCATTTCGTAATCTAAAGGACATGAATGGATTCCCAGCTCAAGATGCCATACGCCTTTAACCCCTAGAGTTGACGTCGGCACCCCCGCAGAAATCACATAAAAAAAGCGCCCGAACGATGATGAATACGATGGTGTTCTACGATCCCCACAAGCGTTACGGGACTCGTCTGAAGTTGGTCCCGCCAATCTGCCAACTTTTGAATGTAGCATCCGAACAGATCGGGCTACACACTAATGACGCCTCGAACACGTAGAGTTGAAGTCGGAAGTTTACATACACCTTAGCCAAATACATTTAAACTAATTTAAAGTAGATGGCCAAACCGACTTGCCAAAACTATAGTTTGTTAACAAGAAATGTGTGGAGTTGTTGAAAATTGAGTTTTAATGACTCCAACCTAAGTGTATGTAAATGTCTGACTTCAACTGTACATGTTGATTGTTTTACAAGACTAGTCCGAAGGTAGCCCGGTACCAGTTAAACAAGTGAATGGAGGTAAATATGGAAGTAGTTTATAGTTTAGTTTAATGTGTAGTTTAGTTTAATGTGTCCCTGAACAAAAGAGGGGGGGGGGGGGGGGGTCAACATCAAAAGTAACAGTCAGTATCTGGTGTGGCCAGCAACTACATTAAGTACTGCAATGCATCTTCTCCTCATGGACTGAACCAGATTTGCCAATTCCTGCTGTGAGATGTTACCCCACTCTTAAACAAAGGCACCTGCAAGTTCCCGGACATTTCTGGGGGGAATGGCCCTAGCCCTCACCCTCCGATCCAACAGGTCCTAGACATGCTCAATGGGATTGAGATCCGGGCTCTTCGCTGGCAGAACACTGACATTCCTTGCAGGAAAGCACGCACAGAACGAGTAGTATGGCTGGTGGCATTGCCATGCTGGAGGGTCATGTCAGGGTGAGCCGATCATGCTGTGACACACTGTCCCAGACCATGACAGACCCTCCACCTCCAAATCGATCCCGCTCCAGAGTACAGGCCACTGTGTAACGCAAATCCGACCATCACCCCTGGTGAGACAAAACCGCGACTCGTCAGTTAAGAGCACGTTTTGCCAGTCCTGTCTGGTCCAGCGACGGTGGGTTTGTGCCCATAGGCAACATTGTTGCCGATGATGTCTGGTGAGGACCTGCCTTACAACAGGCCTACAACCCTCAGTCCAGCCTCTCTCAGCCTATTGTGGAATGTCTGAGCACTGATGGAAGGATTGTGCGTTCCTGGTGTAACTCCTGTACCTGTCCAGCAGGTGTGATGTAGCGATCCTGTGCAGGTGTTGTTACAAATCAAATCAAATGTATTTGTCACATACACATGGTTAGCAGATGTTAATGCGAGTGTAGCGAAATGCTTGTGCTTCTAGTTCCGACAATGCAGTAATAACCAACGAGTAATCTAACCTAACAATTCCAAAACTACTACCTTATATACACAAGTGTAAAGGGATAAATAATATGTACATAAAGATATATGAATGAGTGATGGTACAGAACGGCATAGGCAAGATGCAGTAGATGGTTTCGAGTACAGTATATACATATGAGATGAGTAATGTAGGGTATGTAAACAAGTGGCATTGTTTAAAGTGGCTAGTGATACATGTATTACATAAAGATGCAGTAGATGATATAGAGTACAGTGTATACATATACATATGAGATGAGTAATGTAGGGTATGTAAACATTATATTAAGTAGCATTAGCGTTTAAAGTGTTTAAAGTGGCTAGTGATATATTTTACATCAATTTCCATCAATTCCCATTATTAAAGTGGCTGGAGTTGAGTCAGTGTCTCGGCAGCAGCCACTCAATGTTAGTGGTGGCTGTTTAACAGTCTGATGGCCTTGAGATAGAAGCTGTTTTTCAGTCTCTCGGTCCCTGCTTTGATGCACCTGTACTGACCTCACCTTCTGGATGATAGCGGGGTGAACAGGCAGTGGCTCGGGTGGTTGTTGTCCTTGATGATCTTTATGGCCTTCCTGTGACATCGGGTGGTGTAGGTGTTCTGGAGGGCAGGTAGTTTGACTCCGGTGATGCGTTGTGCAGACCTCACTACCCTCTGGAAAGCCTTACGACTGTGGGCGGAGCAGTTGCCGTACCAGGCGGTGATACAGCCCGACAGGATGCTCTCGATTGTGCATCTGTAGAAGTTTGTGAGGGCTTTTGGTGACAAGCCGAATTTCTTCAGCCTGCTGAGGTTGAAGAGGCGCTGCTGCGCCTTCTTCACGACGCTGTCTGTGTGGGTGGACCAATTCAGTTTGTCCGTGATGTGTACGCCGAGGAACTTAAAACTTACTACCCTCTCCACTACTGTCCCATCAATGTGGATAGGGGGGTGCTCCCTCTGCTGTTTCCTGAAGTCCACAATCATCTCCTTTGTTTTGTTGACATTGAGTGTGAGGTTATTTTCCTGACACCACACTCCGAGGTCCCTCACCTCCTCCCTGTAGGCCGTCTCGTCGTTGTTTGTAATCAAGCCTACCACTGTAGGCCACAAACTTGATGATTGAGTTGGAGGTGTGCATGACCACGCTGTGGTGGGTGAACAGGGAGTACAGGAGAGGGCTCAGAACGCACCCTTGTGGGGCCCCAGTGTTGAGGCTCAGCGGGGTGGAGATGTTGTTACCTACCCTCTGCCACTGCGAGGACGATCAGCTGTCCATCCTGTCTCCCTGTAGCACTGTCTTGGGCCTCTCACAGTACAGACATGGCAATTTATTGCCCTGGCCACATCTGCATTCCTCATGCCTCCTTGCAGCATGCCTAAGGCACGTTCACGCAGATGAGCAGGGACCCTGGGCATCTTTCTTTTGGTGTTTTTCAGAGTCAGTACAAAGGCCTCTTTAGTGTCCTAAGTTTTCATAACTGTGACCTTAATTGCCTACCGTCTGTAAGCTGTTAGTGTCTTAACGACCGTTCCACAGGTGCATGTTCATGAGTTGTTTATGGTTCATTGAACAAGCATGGGAAACCTTGTTTAAACCCTTTACAATGAAGATCTGTGAGGTTATTTGGATTTTTACAAATTATCTTTGAAAGACAGGGTTCTGAAAAAGGGACGTTTCTTTTTTTGCTGAGTTTATTAATTTCAGATATAGGATAGACTAGGCTTTGGCGGTATACCGTATATACCCTAGGTATTTGGAAAAAGCCACAGGAAGGTTTTTCAATACTGTCAAAACCGTTAACTTGAAAATGTGAATATTTGTAGCTACTTTTTATGTAAATACCTGCAGTCAACTTGTGCCATACGTAAGAAGCTAAAGAACATTGCATTCCTCATTTCACCAGTCACATTATTATGTAGTTTACGGTAGTCCAGTCACGTGATGTTTGTTTACAAGCACACAGCGTCATGCAGCATACTCCAGGTGATCTAATTACACTATGGAATTCACAACTAAATGTTTGCCAGCTAAATATCTTAGAACTATTAAGTGAAGTGTCTAAAATGTGCTAAATACTTAGCTAACTAGCTACTAAATTAGCTATCTAGTTAAGTGGTGGGCTTCTTCCAAAATCAAGCATTTGCTTAGTAACAGCATAGCATCCCCTCCTGGATCAAGACCCTTGCAGGCTAATATTTGTTTTGTGCATGAAAGAAACTGTGTCGCGTTTTTAAGTTACTTCATTGATTAGGTCAGAAACTGTACAAATTGTTCTCAATGTGCTCATTAGCATTGAGTTAGCATTCTCTATGACGATTTCTAAGTACTTGTTAGCATTTTGTTAGCATTCTGGTAAGTGATGTTTTTTCAGCTTTGAATATTAGTACTTGACTGCAGGTATTTATTTAAACTTGTGCACTAGGTAATATATAAAATTAGATCGCGTTCATCATTTCTCCCGTTAGATTTTTCATTCTGAAACTTTTTCAATATGAAGCTTACTCGCCACCTCTCATTTCCCAAAACAGCGGTTTAAGCTAGTCGGGTGTGTTTGTTTACAAAGAAGCACAACAAGCAAAATGGGAGCTTCATAAGATGAGTCACTCCTGCAGCGCAACTTAAGTGAGGTGATCAAGTTACACTTTTCAATTCATTTCTAATTATTAAGTTAACTATCTAAGATGTGCCAAGCTGAGTTGCTAATGTTATCTAAACTCGCAAGATCAAGCTTCTTAGTAATAGCTACAGAGACAATCCCCTCCTGAATTAAGACACATATTCTTATTTTACAAAATGTTATGTTGTTTTCAAATGAAACACAATAACTTGCTCGTTAAAGCTCTTAGAATTGATTTGTTTGGAAATCCACAGCGTTATTTCATCGTTATGAATACTGAGGTAGCACCGGTCATTGCTACGGTGGCAATGTGGTGCAATACCCCCAAAACAATAAGAAATTGGATAGAAATAAAATGAACTTGACAAACTAAATGAACGTGTCATAAACTGAATGAACTTGACGCGAACACAACTAAGTTGGCACAAACAAAATATAAATGGGCCGCAACCGGTCACTTACAACATTTATAGAACTCACCCAAGCATGCAAAACTGTATCAAATCTGAGGGAGACAGCGAAGGTTGGTAATTGTGTGGGCCACAGCTGCTGTATCGATGTTTGTGGGTGAGGGCCAACTACATAAACAAGGCTGGTAGGAGGCACCCTCAGACTTTAAGGGCTGCCTCGACTTGTCGAGTGGCAAATCACATCAACACCAGCAGGCATTCGATCAGCTGTGTGGCACATGAGTTTGTGTTTAGATCGTTGATTATAGCTCCCATGTATTATGGCACTCTTAATGGTCCACGGGATACTCAAAAAAAGGTGTGATAGAAACAAATATGTTTCTATCAAATGCAAAACCAAACCTTCCCACATATTAGATAAATTTGTTACCACACACAGATGTACAAGAGAGAGTACTAGAGAGCTGTGTACCTAAACAAAAAGGTTTCTGCTCTACAGACAAAGTTTGACGTAGACAATATTTATTTGAGCCTTTGTTGTTCTGCAAAGCTACAGTACTGCTAATTAAAATGATGTTTTGTGTTCTTGTCA
The DNA here is from genome assembly GCF_057628025.1 of Oncorhynchus mykiss. NCBI lineage: Eukaryota > Metazoa > Chordata > Actinopteri > Salmoniformes > Salmonidae > Oncorhynchus > Oncorhynchus mykiss. The sequence continues at coordinate 25,906,616 of NC_143030.1, forward strand.
ACCCCCCCACCTCTTGTTCACGCTGCATGAGGCCATATCGAGTAATTACACTCAGAAGGGTTACAGTATGTTGAGACATTAAAACACTTCCCTTAGCTCACCTCTATTGTCTGTTAGTCAAAATAGAGTGGAAATACAGTTTGTTCACACTATCCTCAAAAACCCAGGGACTGTTGGGACATTAGATGTCAAAACTAATTGGACTTAGTGACTAAATGTGAAAGTAATGAAGAATTTGTTCCAAACCAAAAAAATGTCCTACCTCTGCCCTTTATACAGTGCAGTAACTCGCCCGAGCACATTTGAGGAGACCATATAGGTGAAAGCATATATGCGATTCAATAACATTGCTTAATGTATCCAGTCAATCCAACGTGATGACGGCAAGTCAACAAGGGCAGGGAGAATGTAGGAAGTGTTCGGTTTGGAATCCAGCCAATTGACCCAAATTTAAGCACCTGAACAATAACATCTTTACTTCAGATCACACAACATGCCACACTTTGCTGCATGTGTTGCTTTTCATGGCGAACATACATCTAAAATTGGTAAGAGATACATTTAGAGGAGAGGGTTTGGATAAAGGCAGCGAAGACAGGTCAAGTGGGCAAGCCTGCTGAAAGAGACAACTCAAATATTTTCTATGGATTCCATCAAAAAGCTAGGCTCAAGAACTGCCAACTTCACTTTTGTCTCTTCGTCCATCTTTAAGTTTTTATTTAAAATCTATAAAGATCAACGTTTTGAAACGGAGTAGGACATTACCCTGTGCACTTCCCTATTATATTTCAGGGGGACATATCCACTGGGGAAATCTCATGGGGACACTTGTATTTCAGACTTTGATTCTCAGAGGTGTGCTACACTGTGTCCCTTGTTGCTTCTTATTTGTTGTTTAATAAACCCATTTTAATATCCTGTCAGGAGTAGCTTAGGTCAAGAAGTCCCTGAACTGAAAAGCAGGCAAAGAAACAAAGTTTGAACGAAGTAGGTCACAGGTTTTTATTTTGGCTGTTTCGTGACATGATTCAGTGAAAAGTGAAGTGTAAGGGAGCTGTAAAGGGTGTTGTGGGGTTAATCTCTGTCCTCTCTGTGGATTGTCTTACTTGTGATAGAGAGTACTAGGTAAACACTGATTCTACTGTCTACGTAAGCATGATCTATTCCTGGCTTTGAAAGTACTGTGGTGGGAAATTCCTGGTCACACTTTCAGGCTGTCACTGTAATAAATACAGCATATTTTACAGTAATTCTAATGTACCTCAGATATTTGGTCACTTGAAAATGCCATTCAATGAAAGAGCAATTTCAATGAGGGTTTTGCATAGTCATGATACTGTACCACAGGTCATGTACCACAGGTCATCTGAGGCTATGGTCATTATTGTGGACACAGCACAGTGATTACAAACATGTTTCTATCAAATGCAAAACCAAACCTTCCCTCACATTATATCATTTGGTTACCACACATTTCGAGAGATGTACAACGGAGAGAGTACTAGAGAGCTGAATCAACTTCAAACCTATTCCTTTTATACCTAAACAAATCAAGGTTTCTGCTGTACAGACACAAAGTTCGACATAGACCATTATTCTTTAAAGCCTTTGTTGTTCTGCAAAGCTACTGCTAATTAAAACTTTTGTGTTCTTGTCAACCCCCCCACTTTTTGTTCACGCTGCATGAGGCTATAGAGGAGTTACACTGAGAATGGTTACAGCACGTCTAGCACGGATATTTCACCTCTTGTCTGCTAGTCAAAATACTGTATGTTTGTGAGTCTTGCAGAGTGGAAATGCAGTGTGTTCACGCCATCCTTGAAACCCCAGGGACTGTTGGGAGATTAGAGATGTCAACGCTAATAGTACATAGCGACTAAATGTGAAAGTAATGAAGAATGGCTGGGCTCCAAACCAAATAAGGTCCTCCTCCTTTCTATCATACAATGCAAAAATCCCCAGTTGCCCATTATTTTGGATACCACGGCTAGAAGAGATCTGGCTGACCTTGAAAGAGGGGCCTCAAAGGAGCATAGTGAGTTTAAAGAGTGTGTGTCCCAGTCACCAGATCTCAACCCAATTGAACTATCAACACACACCTCGCCATAATAAAAACTGAAAGCACGAACCACCGCATTTAACCATGGAAAGGTGACTGGGAATATGGCCGAATACAAAAACAGTGTAGTTATTCTCTCCGCAAGGCAATCAAACAAGTGAAATGTCAGTATAGAGAAAAAGTGTAGTCGCAATTCAACGGCTCAGACACGAGGCGTATGTAGGCGTACACATCACGGACAAACTGAAATGGTCCACCCACACAGACTGTGTGGTGAAGAAGGTGCAACACTGCATTTCCACTCTGCAAGACTTCATACAATGCATTCGGAAAGTATTCAGACCCCTAGACTTTTTCCACATTTTGTTACGATAGCCTTATTCTTAAATGGATGAAATAAAATATCCTCAACCTACAAACAATACCCCACAATAACAAGTTTTTAGAAATGTTTGTGCACTTGTTAAAAATAAAACATAGATACCTTATTTACATAAGTATTCAGACCATTTGCTATGAGACTCGAAATTGAGCTCAGGTGCATTCTGTCTCCAGGATGCACACCTCAGGAGTTTGAAGAAATTTGGCTCGTCCCCTAAAACCCTCACAAACCTTTACAGATGCACAATTGAGAGCATCCTGTCGGGCTGTATCACCGCCTGGTACGGCAACTGCACCGCTCACAACCGCAAGGCTCTCCAGAGGGTGGGGCGGTCTGCATAGCTCATCACCGGGGCAAACTACCTGCCTTCCAGGACACCTACAGCACCCAATGTCACAGGAAGGCCAAAAAGATCATCAAGGACAACAACCATCCGAGCCACTGCCTGTTCACTCCGCTACCATCCAGAAGGTGAGGTCAGTACAGGTGCATCAGAGCTGGGACCTAGATAATAATGTTTACATATCTTGCATTACTCATCTCATATGTATATGCTGTATTTTATACCATCTATTTAATTTTGCCAATGTCATTGCTCATCCATATATTTATATGTATATATTCTTATTCCATTCCTTTACTTAGATGTGTGTGTATTAGGTAGTTGTTGTGTTAGATTACATGTTACATATTTCAGCACTGTTGGAACTAGAAGCACAAGCATTTTGCTACACTTGCAAACTTCTGCTAACCACGTGTATGTGACCAATAAAATGTTATTTGAGTAGGGAGAATCTTGAGCTGCGCCGAAACAACGTTTTCAACCACCATCAACAAAACATGGAATTTCTTGTGGAAGAATGGTGTCACATCTAGAGTTTCAGACACTTGTAGAAGCTATGCCAAGGCGCGTTCTGGCAGCTCATGGTGACCCAACGCCCTATTTAGACACTTTATGCTGGTGTTTTCTTTATTTTGGCAGTTACCAGTACATAGTCAGCAGCATTCACATTCACAACTTGAACGGGCCCGTGGTGACTCAATGTATCTGTATTCATTTGATAAGCTTGTGAGATGAACTCATCCATGACAACAAAATCATAACTGTAATTTGTGGAATGCAAAAACCAGCCGCATGTGAAATTCGTTTCAATGACTCATCCCGGCAAGATTGGGAAGAAAATGTATGGGGAAAATAAGGTTATTGACAGAGGTTTGAACAGTGGCATCTCCACTGATGGAATTGAATGTGTCACAATCTGAGATGGCAATCTTCTGCCCCATGCCGATGCCCTGGCTCTGAATTCCTGAGTAGCACCGAAGAGTTTGTCAGACGTGATGACATCTAGGTTGCAATTACCAGGAGTCTGGCATTCAAAAAGACGATATTCTACCACCCGTGGACGCTCACCCTGGAGCAGTTTGATTCGCACCCAAGTCTGATACGTCAAAGACACAGAGCCAAATTGCTTGTAATGGAGACTGTGCCAGACTACATTTGTCTGGCTAGTTTTAAATATTGCCTTTATTCTGCCCTTGTCACTGGGTTAGTGTGAACCATAGATCAGGTATTTGACTAGCACAAAGGCCGGCTGATGGCGATATTGAGTCGTTTCATCTTATCCTCCAAAGGGAATATATACATATGGCTAAACACTCGTATCTCCCGTGGGCCTATTCGTACATAAAACATTCTCCATTCAGACTGCAAAGGCGTCGATTTCCTCAACTATATTTAATGCAGCTAAGAAGTGATGGGTCTAGCTTCTGCTGAGAGAGGCCACTATTATTGAACATGCAAGACCAAAAGCCACCGTAAAAGGTACTCAGCAAAACGACGTTGCCATGAGCAGCACCGCAGATATTGAAATGAGCGAGATTCAATACATTCTCTCACAGTCACACACAGTATCTGCGCATGTGCACGGGTTCCCTTCAGGCCGTTACATAGTGGTAGTCACGGCACCAAACCACCGGAGAAGTTGATCCTCGTGCTTCAACAGCCTTAGTTGTTGCAGAAATGTACCCACTATACCGCTAACTTTCTGCATCTACGTCATATCGCTGAGCCTACCTTTAAAACCCTGGTCTTGGTTGAAGAGGAGAAAAAACAAAAAGCTCTAGGGGTAGGAAAGCGGAAGGGGTCTAACAAATCTTTTGATGGGAGATCTCATTGGGGAAAGGAGTCGGGGAGATTACAGGGTGCCAATTAACAGCCGCCTCACTCATTAGACCACTTATCAACCCCTATTTCCAGTCTCCTGTGGTGAAGGGCTAATGGGTAGAGTTGACCTCCGTCCTCCCAGGGTCTCGGGTTAGGGTCCATGGGGGCCAGGGCCATTCAGGATGCAGGTATCATAGACCGTGGCTCCCTTCTTCCATTTGTCACCAGACAATTTGGGTCAAATTCATCTCATTACGGTTCACAACAGAGGTGACGATTTCAATTGTATACATATCTCTCTAAGGATCTTTGTGTGATCTGATTGTACGTTAGTCATAAACTAGAATGGAATATATTCTAGGTATGACCTAATTGTTCCTTGAGTACTCTAGAATATTCTCGAGTGAGACATCTTCCAACTGTGATTACACTTGTGCCATTTGACAGAAGATCACACATAACATTTTTTGGTCCATTAAACCTATTGAATACTTTCAATGCCCCCCCTACAATTCCATAGACAGAGTTGAAATGCCATGAACCCAAGGTCAGGGGATAAGTTTTAAAAAAGTTTCCCCCTGCACCAATAAGAGCTCAATAAGGCAGACGAAATGAAGTTCAATAGGTCAGATCATCTTTAGAAAGGAAAAACAAGTGTAGCACACCTGGCCATAGTAGGAAAAAAATAAATAAATAGCTATCTAAGAATGGAGACACGAATTCGACTGGATGGAGGAGGACCTTAGCGGTGAGACAAAAAACACAATGCACGTTATTTCAATGGCTTTGGATGCGTGGTGAAACTGGGCCACTTACGTTCTTGAAGCCTCGGTAGAGGATCTGCAGCTCCTTGCGGTTGAATCGGGTCAAAGCCTCCAGTTGCTCCAGACCCTCGGGGCGATGGCGGACGGCGGACAGCTCCAACTCATCTTCCACGCTGTCTGGAGAGGAGGAAGAAGGAATCTGACTCATTCAGAACAATTCAACACAATTGGCTGCATTTCACCCATAAAAGCAAAGTGTGTCCTGTCCTACTTCAGTAAGTTTTGCAGTGCCACACGGCGTTCTGGAGCCCACAGAGGTCTCACAGCACTGACTCGCCCTCTAAGAACAGAGATTAGCAGTGTAGTTTACACTCGCCACGTTAACCAAAGGATTTATACGAAACAATAATGCTCTACCGTATGCTAGTTTGTGTTAAAGCAGCAAGGTTAAGGGCGTTAATGATATGAATGTCAAACACATTCTAAACATGCTAATTCTGGATCCTTAAGTAAGCACAGCACTGCAGCTATTGTGAAACCAGTTACTTCACAGGCTATTGTTATAAAATTGTAGGGATAGCATACCATTACCATAGCAGCACCATAGTTAGCCAAAGGAGTCTATAGCCACTTTGAAATGTTTGATTATTATGGGAGGAGCAAATGAGGATACGAAAAAGTATTGGAACCACCACCTGTCGAGGTTATCTGATATGATCATTTTTATCACCCATGTTGCTAATGTAATCACATGGAAATGCCATTCACGCAAAGGCCACTGTAATGTCTGAAAGGCCTACAGCCAGGTGAATCTCAGCCACAGTCTCAGGAAGGGTAGAATATAGGCTAGTAGTATACGTTCATTGTAAGTTTAGCCATACCCACTTGATGATCCCTACAATTTGATGTTATTTGATATTAGGCTTAAGGTTAGGCTTCAAGCACACTTCAAAGCCAACCAATCGAGGAAGATCTTTTCACATCCTTGCTTGGTCCCTCCACTACAAAACCAGGCAAAACCCCCAAGCACTTGGCGGTGTCCCGATCTCTCCTCATGAAATATCACAGCAGAGGTAATTAGCGTTATCGAAACCCAGGAACAAGGGCCCTCTGGCAGGGAGCCTCCTCGAGATGGGGGCCGTTGAACTCGGAGAGGCGCTTTAATGGGCCTGTAATGATGGCAGCCGCCGTCTCGGGCCTGTCAATGCCAGCGGTTGTCCTCAGAGCCGAGCACTTGAAAAGTCTCTCTTGCACACACTCACCTGAGGTATGCCAGCGTCTCACCACCTCTCATTAGCCCTGAGAGGAGTCTTGTGGACGGTGGCCAAAATGCTACGTCTCTTCTCAGTATTGGATTAACCTGCCGAAGAGCTGGTGTGTATGTGTGTCTACAAGCATCAATAGGATAGGGAAGACACTCTCATAGCTCATATGCTGCCAATTTCAGAGTTTCCCTTTGATGTTGGTGAAAACCCTATGCTCCCACTCCAAAAGAATACAGTATCTTGTGATCTGGTTTATTATGCTAATGACAAGGTGCTCGTCGTCCTCAGATCGCTATAATCAAATCCTGCCATCCCTCACACTTTCAAGTCAATTAATCACACACAAAGGCCATGGTGAGTCTGTCCAGCCCACTGAGCGTGTTGGCACCACACGGTGAGGTAAGAAACTGTGTGACGGTGATTCTTCAATAGCGCTATGGAGTCTGACTCTACAGTGAGCTGGTTGGATGATGAATGGGACACACACAGGAACACACAGAAAACCCAGATTAACGATTCACCCGTTTCTACTGACTCAGTTATGATATAGTCATAGGGTTTCAATTCATGTGTGTGTTATTTAATAGACGAAGTACAATAAACAGGTGGGTTGTATCAGACTTAGCTTAACACTTCGCCTTCAGTGTCTAACCCAGTTCATTGACATCTTCCATATTGGCACTTGCATGTCTTTTCCCATGCATCTTATTTCTCATGACATTAAGGAGCTCACTCAGTGAAGTTTGAAATTGATTTGAAAAGGGGGGGGGGATTAGACTTTGGTATTAGGCCCCACATTTTGTGTAGAATCTAAAGTAAGGATCAGGTCTCTAAAAATGTTGCCTTGGTGGTGCCTCTGGCCAGTTGCCAGCCACATAAGGACACCAGAGAACAGACTGGAGAAGTAGTGACTGCTGGCCTGAGGTTCCTTTCAAAAACCTAACTGACTGTACAACAACACCACAGAGTAAAGGGTGGGAGGTAGGATAATATTTAGGAGGAAAGAGAGGTAAAGGGGGGAAAGAAAGAAAAAGAGTGAGAGAGAAAGATGTTCTGGGAGAGAGAAAGATGTTCTGGGAGAGAGAAAGATGTTCTGAGAGAGAGAAAGTCACTTGCTTTGGCTACTGGCAGATGACTTTTTGACGGCGGAGCACGGTAAGAGCTTCATTAGTCGAGCTTTGACGCCGTGCCTGTCACCGTTCTGAGGGTAGACATAACCTAGGACAAACAGCATGGTGAGTGTAACAGTTACCCTGACAACCGACGGCTGCTGTGCATGCTGGGAGACTGAAACGGAATGGAGAGTGCAAGCTGTGGAGATGAGTGACTGTCACCAATGGCTCTCAAGACAACACTGGACGTGTGTGCATTTACGTGCCATGTGTAAACATTTAGAGTCAGCACATATATTCCTCAAAGGAAAATTAAGCATCTCAAATCTGGGCACAAATGATCAAAGAGCATGCATCTCATGACAATTTATTAGTGTGCAGATGCAGCCTATTAGACCTTGTAAAAGCAGCTTGGGCTCACGATAATTCAGTCAAGTATTGAAAAATACTGCAATGCAGCAACTTTGCTATTACAACACTGGTACATCAAAGAATCTATCCACTTCAGTATGGTACTACTGTATATTTTTTCATTTTTAACTGTATTTATTTAACTAGGTCTTTCCTCACTGTAAATCAGCTTCAGAGTTGAATGTTTACTGTATTTATATTATATCATCTGTGTATTGACTCCTGTCTGTATCCTGTTTGCACATTGTCAATTGCTGGCAATTGATTCAACTCTTATCAGTCATTTTAATCTCCTATTGCAACGTTTGCTCCATGGAAACCAGTCAGTATGTTACATGACTTATTCATATACTGTAGTATTGTGGCACTAAGTCATCACTGTAAGCGTGGCTTTGAATACAATCTGTAGCACATGACCTCAGGTTGGACTTCAAATCTCTAAACTTTTCACACACACAGTCAAGCGTATCGCTTCACAAAACACACAGGGGTCCATATTGAACTTGCCACTGTAAGCAATATTATACATGACTGACAAATGGATAATGTTCCACGTAATCCACTCTCACAACAGCATCGTGTGTCAACACAATTTCTACCCACTCAAGGGGATCCAAATGCTCAATCTTTATGATCGCTATAGCGTGTAACAAAAAACGCTAGGAACATTATCTACTTAGTGTTCTAATGGTGCCCCGCACTCAACATGAAAGTCTTTAAATAACACGTTTAAGAGTCCTCTCTTACAAGCACTAAAGTTGTTTCTACCCTCTTGCCAGAGGCAGTGCTGAAACATGTAGTTCAAGGCTTTAAGGTAAGCATAGGCATGAGACAAGCTCTCAAATGATGTCGTTCACCACTCACTTCCAACACGTGTAATTCCAAGACAGCTTTGATGTTAGATATAAAGAATAACAGCGGTGTTGCGTGTTTGTGAGGAACACACAGTGAGGACTCCGACACACTGACAGTCTGTAGATGGGAAATCTACAGAAATTCTAGAGGCGTCCCTTTATTTGGGACTTGTTCAGTAAGGGGCTACATTTAGCAGGTTGAAGTACACTATGTAAAGCTTACAATGATCTGACACGGCAGTGTGTGTGACAATGGTCAAATACAGCAGTATGTGTGAATTATGACATACAATGTATAGTTAGATTCTAGAATATACAGTGCATTCTGGAAAGTATTCAGACCCCTTTCCTTTTTCCACATTTTGTTACATTACAGCGTTATTCTAAAATGAATGCAAAAAAAAAAAATCTCAATCTATACACAATACCCCATAACGAGGCGAAAACAGGTTTTTGGAAATTCTTGCAAATGTATTTAAAAAAAATAAAAAAAAACAGGAATACCATATTTACATATGTATTCAGGCCCTTTGCTATGAGACTCGAAATTTAGCTCAGGTGCATCCTGTTTCCATTGATCATCCTTATGTTTCAAATATTTTTTATTAAACACACACAAGAATGGTGTATAAGGTATACAAGACAGGTATACAATTCTTATCTAAAGATACAAGAGCATAAAGGAACAACAAGACCCATAAACCTGGGTGCAGAACAAATCATACACAACACGACATACAAAACAAGGACAAGTAGAAAGAAAGAGGGAAGATGTCCCCCCTATCCCCCCCCCCCTTATTCCCCCAAACCCCCCCCCCCCCCCCCCAAACTGCTCGGGTGGCAGGGCCAGCACACGCTGCCCAAAGGTAGATTAAAATATTACAATTGAGAGTGCGTTAATAAGTACAAATTCACAGCGCCGACTCGTCCAAGTAGGAGAGGAAAGGCTGCCAGATTTGATCAAATGTTGATAATCTATTGTTCAGAATATATCTAATTCTTTCTAAGTGTACAGTATTTGCCAATTCACTGAGCCATAATTTGGTAGAGGGCGCTTCCCTCCTCTTCCAAAACAACAAGATTAGTTTTTTTGCCGAGATGAGACCGTACGAGATGAGTTGTTTTTGGGGGTTGGTTAATCCGTTTAGGGACTCAGATACTCCCAGGATTATCAGAAGCGGGTCTGGATCTATTGAAGTCTCCAAAACTTCAGAGAGGATCCCAAAAATTCCACTCCAATAATCATGCAAGCTAGAGCATAGGGCAAAGCAGTGGAGTAGTGTACCCTGCGTAGCCTGACATTTATCACATGTAGGGGATGTCTCAGGAAATATCCTATGCAGTTTAGTTTTGGAATAGTGTAATCTGTGTAATACCTTGAACCATTGATCATCCTTGAGATGTTTATACAACTTTATGGGAGTCCACCTGTGGTAAATTCAATTGATTGGACATGATTTGAAAAGGCACACACCTGTCTATATAAGGTCCCACATTTGACAGTGCTCTAGAGTTCCTTTGAGGAGATGGGAGAACCTTCCAGAGGCACAACCATCTCCGCAGCACTCCAACAATCAGGCCTTTATGGTAGAGTGGCGAGATGGAAGCCACTCCTCAGTAAAAGGCACGACAGCCCGCTTGGATTTTGAAAAAAGGCACCTAAAGAACTCTCAGACCATGAGAAACAAGATTATCTGGTCTGATGAAACCAAGATTGAACTCTTTGGACTGAATGCCAAGCTTCATGTCTGGAGGAAACCTGGCACCATCGCTACGATGAAGCATGGTGGTGGCAGCATCATGCTGTGGAGATGTTTTTCTGCGCAGGGACTGGGAGACGAGGGAGAGATGACCGGACCAAAGTACAGAGAGATCCTTGATTAAAACTTGCTTCTTCAAAGTAGCCACCTATTGCCTTGATGACAGCCTTGGACATTCTTGGAATTATCTCATCCAGCTTCACCTGGAATGCTTTTCCAACAGTCTTGAAGGCACCCATAACCAGCATGGCTACCACAGCATTCTGCAGCTATACACCATCCCATCTGGTTTGGGCTTAGTGGAACTATCATTTGTTTTTCAACAGGACAATGACCCAACACAACTCCAGGCGGTGTAAGGGCTATTTTACCAAGGAGAGTGATGGAGTGCTGCATTAGATGACCTGGCCTCCACAATCTCCCGACCTCAACTGAGATGGTTTGAGATGAGTCAGACCGCAGAGTGAAGGAAAAGCAGCCAACAAGTGTTCAGCATATGTGGGAACTCCTTCAAGACTGTTGGAAACACATTCCAGGTGAAGCTGGTTGAGAGAATGCCAAGAGTGTGCAAAGCTGTCATCAAGGCAAAGGGCGGCTAATTGAAGAATCTCAAACATAAAATATATTTTGATTTGTTTAAACACTTTTTTTGATTGCTACATGATTCCATATGTGTTATTTCATAGTTTTGATGTCTTCACTATTATTCTACCATGTAGAAAATAGTAAAAATAAAGAAAAACCTTGGAATGAGTAGGTGTGTCCAAACTTTTGACTGGTACTGTATTTTTTATATTTAACAAATGTGCAAAAATGTTTATTTTTCATTATAGGGTATTTTGTGTAGAAAAACAAATTGTATCAATTCTAGAATAAGGCTGTAACGTAGCAAAATGTGGAAAAAGTCCAGGGGTCTGAATAGTTTCTGAATGCACTGTAAATATAGAAGCTGATTAATGACATTAATCTGGTTCGTTCTTCGAGACAATATCCATCCAGGCCAATAACCTGTATGAGCTATGTCACAGACAATCTCGCAGACACAATCGCCTCCTCCTCTAGCATGATGTCAGACAATTTTATTGACAATACGGTCAGATGTCTTGCGTTTGTCATCCATTCTTGTTACCACACTGACACACACCCTTCTGCTGACTGGCAAGGAGAAGTCTGTGCGTCCTCGCTAAAGACAAAGCGTGTTGGCAGTTCTTTGGAGAGCAGACATTTATGTGGAATGATTAAGGTAGTGCAGTGACAAGCCTTTAGTACCTCAGTGTTTCAACTAGAAATGTTTTAAGCAGTGGTGGCAAGGGTATCGCATTGCTACTAGCGTTAGCACAATGACATGCTAGCTGTTCTCATAGACTTCCAGTCATTGAGCCAACAACTATCCATTTTAAAGTGCGTCTAGGCAGAAATATATATATATACTGCATATACAACGTTTTTGCAGCTGCTAAATGAATCTAGGGGAAACACTGAGTAGCTCCACTAAGAGCTAAAGGGAATAAGCAAAGGAAGTAATGTGACTACTGTGGCCAGTATTGACGACATTCAACAATAAGGTTTGTCTGAAGTGAATGCGCTTATACAAACATATAATTGCATGTTTTGTTATTTTCTGGAGCTGTGCACTAAGGGAATAAGTGTCTGACTTGAGAAATGGCAGACAACAGTGGAATTAATGTAGGGTCTGAGTGACGCGGCCCTTAATCAAAGAGGAAAAGAGCATGCAGCCAGTGTGTCTGGAGGAATACATGCCCTTTGTTCCTTTATTGACTAAATGGATGTGATATGTAATATGTAGGGGACAGCTTTGACTAGGAGTTGGCAGGGGTCACAGGGACTGCTTCTTTACCACTGCTCCAGTGAATTGTCGTGCCAAGTTCATAGTGTGACATACAGTATTAATGATACGCAAAGGTTGGGCGTTGTTGTCCGAACCAAGACACTGTTGTAATACGGACAAACTGGGGACCCAGCATTTTTAAATCATAACGCAGCATAAAAACACAACATGCACACTGCTGTCATTTCATACTTTTGGCTTCTGTAAAAAAGTGAACAAAACCTAGAACAGTTAGTTAACAAATAGATTGATACAGTGTTACAGGAATGGTAGGTTGTTAAGTGCAAAGCTCATCAAAATGTTGGGAGCATTTTACTTTGATCCAGCCTCATCAATAAAGTGGTTGCCTTAAATATTTTGCCCTCGAGGCAAAATGAGGAATGAGTTCCGATCCCGGCAATGGTTTAAGAAAGGCAATAAATGCCCCAGCAAAACAATTACCAGGGGATGCTATTGCTTTGCGGCCAGACAAACACAAAGTATACAGTTATGCTAAAAGACAAAAAGGATGCCAGAATAGCGCTATTCCCTACAGACTGACTTCGGACACATCAAATCCCAACTGCTCAATTTCATAAAAGTATGACATTCACAAGTCATTTTTCCTACAGTAGAGCTAACGGTTACAATTACACTCACTGCCATTAATATGATATATGGCCTGAAAAACATGGTTTAATTATTTGATAGATTAATAGTATGTATAAACTCAATTGCCTTTGTTTGAGTAGACAAATAGTTAGACATAGTTGTGAATACTTATAATCAATTCATAGTTAAATAGCATTTTTCTGCTGAAACAAACAATTTCATGATTTCTGCTGCTGTGCTTGTGTAGGTCCTATTGTTTTGTTAAAAGGTGAAAGGTAGGGTTACCATAGTTCTGAGGGGCCACGTGCTGACGTTATTCAGTACACATACAATCCATTGTTTTGCTGACTGAAAGTTCCCTCACATACAGTAGCGTATCTTATAAAGTATCAGCAGTTCATTTTTGCAGTTCATTGCTTACATTTAAGCAGACCATATATTTTTCCACAGATGACTTACAAGCTGAGATGCAGTATACCAAAGGCATGACAAAGTCCAGATCAGGGAATCGTCCTGAACCTTTCCACGATGAAGAGTATTCTGGGTGAATGTCCTATTATCAGAACAGACCATGTATCATGAAGAGGAAACATAATTCCCTTCCAACTTTTCAATCTTAACATCCCTCATGTAAAGCTCTGACCTTCTCATGACTTGCATCAAACCTCATAGGTTACCCTCCCCTAACATCCCTTACAAATATCCCCCAATAGTCCAATATTACTGGATCATCAAACAGAGATAAACTTCAGTTAGGACTTACAGTGCTCTGTTCAGAAAGCCTTTGTTTCTCATGCCTGTCAAGGTCTTACCCTGGCATGAGTTAGCGTCAGATCCCAGACATTATGTTCGCTCTGTGGCGTCAGGAAGCCGGGATAAAAAAAACAGGCCACCACTCAGAGGACCTACAACTTATCATCCGGCGACACACCTGCTAGTGTTACAGGCAATCACACTCGTATGTCATAAGATCCTTTTCGTAGGTCTGTGGATCTCTTAACCGTGCCTGGAATGTCGTTTCATTACTGTAGATGACAGGTTCACCGTAATTATCGTAACCCGTGTTGACCTGAGGATATCCAGGCCTTGTTTGGTGATAATGCGGTCCGGTCGTTAACCAGAGGAAAGGAAACTGCTCTTGGGTGACGAGAAACCCAGTTGAATAATTGAGTAGAGTCATTAACAGGTGACCATACTATACCATATAGTGTCCACTACAAACACAGAGGTTACATTAGCTAGCTGCTGGGAGGATGTCATGTAATTTTTTTTACCCCATATCGTTTTTCGTTGGCTACAGCTAGAGATGCGGGTGCTATTTGGTTAGCTAGCAAGAAATGTCAATAACTTTGCTAGGTAGCTATGCTGAACTTGAACAACTTATCCACAGTTAGCATATATCTTAGTTGTCAAACAAATTCATTTGGCATTGATAAAATGGACGGGCAGGCAGGCAAGTACCCACTCAGTTGACAAAATGTGTGTTGGGACAAGCATGCTTTGGCAGGCAAGCTGCAGAAGGGCGAGCAGGCTACTATTCCCCATTGTATATCAGTGCAATTTTGAAAAAGTTTGAGGGTTTATCTACTGTTCCCTCGTTAGACTTTAGCTCATCTCACTCTGGCTAACATTAGTTGTTGATTTTGTTGTTGTTGATGTGCATAGGCAACTGGGGGAGAGAGCCTACCTCCATGGTTCTTTGATCAATAGGATTGTAAAGTTCCCCAAAGGTAAGAGGACCCATGGTATTTACATATTTACAGAAATCCATTCAGGTGCATTTTGTGGCTTTTGCCGAATGCTTTCTAATGATCTAAAGTCGTGCTGTTGCTACTGCCTATAAACACACAGTCCAGTTCAAAGTGAATGATGGCAGGCCCATGTGGCAAATGGTTTATTTGCATATAGGCCGACTGTAGCTCAGATTGGCTATGGCGCACCGGTCTGTGTAAAGTACAGTCCTATGCAAGACAGGTGTTTTTATTAGTATTTATTTACTGCAGTGTCTATTAATTGTCCAAACACACGGCCGCTTTCCCACTCTATATTGCTATAAGATTTTCACAAATGCCTTACTCCACGTCAGGGGTTCCCAAACATTCTTTCACTCAGGCCCATCTACCAGCATTGGGAAACATCCTGGGGCACCATGTCTATTTCTATGGACACTGTTCATGATTCAAACTGTTCACACACTTGTTGGTTTCGATTTAGAGAATATTTTGTCATGAGCTGCAGATACATTTTTGCAAGTTTAAAGCTCATTAGCTTGCAACTCTATACATTTTGTCATGTCTAATGTGTATTAATGTGATATGAGTGACTAGCATTACAACAACAAAAACATCGATAGGCTAACAAAACGTAGCTCAAGAAAAGTTTGCTGACATGGGCTGGTTGATCTGGACATTTCTGACAAGTTATAAATAGCTCTCTAAGGTTTGCAATGACTGACATGACAAGAGGAAAACTGATGATGTACTGGCCAATTTTGAAATTGCACCTTGTGCATTATACTATTACAACGTTCAAGTCCTTGCCGATGACAAGCATTCCCATAACATGATTTAGCCACCACCATGCTTGAAAATATGAAGAGTGGTACTCAGTGATGTGTTAGCCCCAAACATAAATCTTTGTATTCAGGACATACATTTCTTTTCATTGCCAAATTGTTTACAGTTTTATTTTAGTGACTTATGCCTTCCTTTTTTTTCACCCTGTCATTTAGTATTGTGGAGTAACTAAAATGTTGTTGATACATCCTCAGTTTTCTCCAATCACAGCCATTAAACTCCGAATTTTTTTTAAAGTCACCATTGGCCTCATGGTGAAATCCCTGACCGGTTTCCTTCCTATACGGCAACTGAGTTAGGAAGGACACCTGTATTTTCGTATTGAATGGGTGCATTGATACACCATCCTAAGTGTCATTAATAACTGCACCATGCACAAAGGGATATTCATTGTCTGCTTTTTTAGGTGCCCTTCTTTGCAAGGCATTAGAAAACGTCCCTCGTCTTTGTGGTCCTTTTGTTAAATGAAAAAGTCATGTTAAACACTATTAATGCACACAGAGTGAGTCCATGCAACTTATCTTTTGACTTAGGCACATTTTTACGACTGAACTTATTTAAACTTGCCATAACAAAGTGGTTGAAT
Organism: Oncorhynchus mykiss; assembly: GCF_057628025.1. Lineage (NCBI taxonomy): Eukaryota > Metazoa > Chordata > Actinopteri > Salmoniformes > Salmonidae > Oncorhynchus > Oncorhynchus mykiss. Next base: position 25,922,989 of record NC_143030.1, read on the forward strand.
TACTTAACTTAAGACATTTCAGCATTTCATTATTAATTCATTTGTAAAAAATTCTAAAAACAAAATTCTACTTTGACATTATGGGGTATTGTGTGTAGACCAGTAACAACATCTAAATTGTATGTATTTTAAATTCAGGCTGTAACAACAAAATGTGGAAAAAGTCAAGAGGTGTGAACACTTTCGGAAGCCACTGTACATGAAGAGAACAAACGGGCATAGGGCAGGTCAGTATCAATTATTTCTCCTTCCTGGTTGCTTGTTGCACTAAGAGTGAAAAGGAAGCCTGGTCGGTACAAACCATGTGTTGTGATCTCTCGACATACGACACACCACAGCACACTATAGTTGACACACTGAACCCTGAGCCAAACTCTAAACTGATCTTATCTCCACCTCAACCATCTCCTTATTTAGTCTCCATTGGGACCTGGCAAGACAACAGAAGACCGAAGCAAGAGTCTCGTATTCATAGTAGGCAAAGCAACATTCTGCCATTGTTCACTTCTAAAGAAATGTATAAAAGTTTATTGAAAAGTCACTCCACCTGTCAGTGGTGCGATATGTGACAAATGTCAATGAGTGTGAAAGTGTTCTACGGGCATTGAACATGTCAGGATGGCCAACATCACAACAGTCTGGGGAAGGTTATTGCAAGAGAGTGTTATTGGACCGGCAGTCGCAAGGTATTGATGTACAGTACCAGTAAAGAATTTGGACACACCTACTCATTCAAGGATTTTTCTTTATTTTTACTATTTTTCTAAATTATAGAATAATAATAATTTTTAAAAAACTATTAAATAACACATATGGAATCATGTAGTAAACAAAAAACTTTTAAACAAATCAAAAAATGATTTATATTTGAGATTCTTCAAAGTAGCCACCCTTTGCCTTGATGACAGCTTTGCACTCTCTTGGCATTCTCTCAATCAGCTTCATGAGGTAGTCACCTGGAATGCATATGTATTAACAGGTGTGCCTTGTTAAATGTTAGTTTGTGGAATTTCCTTCTTAATGCGTTTGAGCCAATCAGTTGTGTTATGACAAGGTAGGGGTGGTATACAGAAGATATTCCTATTTGGTAAAAGACCAAGTCCATATTATGGCAAGAACATCTCAAATAAGCAAAAAGAAGCGACAGTCCATCATTACTTTAAGACATGGAGGTCAGTCAATGCTGAAAATGTCAAGAACTTTGAAAGTTTCTTCAAGTGCAATCGCAAAAACCATCAAGCACTAGGATGAAACTGGCCACCACAGGAAAGGAAGACCCAAAGTTACCTCTGCTGCAGAGGATAAGTTCGTTACCAGCCTCAGAAAATGCAGCCCAAATAAATGCTTCACAGAGTTCAAGTAACAGACACATCTCAACATCAACTGTTCAGAAGAGATTGCGTGAAATCGGGCCTTCAGGGTGAAATTGCTGCAAAGAAACCACTACTAAAAAACACCAATAATAAGAAGAGACTTGCTTGGGCCAAGAAACACGAGCAATGTACATTAGACCAGTGGAAATATATCCTTTTGTCTGATGAGTCCAAATGGCTATTTTTGGTTCCAACCGCAGTGTCTTTGTAAGGTGCAGAGTAGGTGAGTGGATGATCTCGGCATGTGTGGTTCCCACAGTGAAGCATGTAGAAAGAGGTGTGATGGTGCTCTGCTGGTGACATTGTCTGATTTATTTATTTAGAAGTCAAGGCACACTTAACCAGCATGGCTACCACAGCATTTTGCAGTGATACGCAAAGCCATCTGGTTCGCGCTCAGCGGGGCTATCATTTGTTTTTCAACAGGACAATGACCCAACACACCCCCAGGCTATGTAAGGGTTATTTGACCAAGAAGGAGAGTGATGAGTGCTGCAACAGATGACCTGGCCTCCACAATCATCCGCAGAGTGAAGGAAAAGCAGCCAACAAGTGCTCAGTATATGTGGGAACTCCTTCAAGACTATTGGAAAGGCATTCCAGGTGAAGCTGGTTGAGAGACTTCCAAGAGTGTGCAAAGCTGTCATCAAGCCAAAGGGTGGCTACTTCAAAGAATCTCACATTTAAAATATATTTTGATTTGTTTAACACCCTGCAATGAGTAGGTGTGTCCAAACTTTTGACTGGTACTATATATGCATATATACAGTGCCTTGCGAAAGTATTCGGCCCCCTTGAACTTTGCGACCTTTTGCCACATTTCAGGCTTCAAACATAAAGATATAAAACTGTATTTTTTTGTGAAGAATCAACAACAAGTGGGACACAATCATGAAGTGGAACGACATTTATTGGATATTTCAAACTTTTTTAACAAATCAAAAACTGAAAAATTGGGCGTGCAAAATTATTCAGCCCCTTTACTTTCAGTGCAGCAAACTCTCTCCAGAAGTTCAGTGAGGATCTCTGAATGACCCAATGTTGACCTAAATGACTAATGATGATAAATACAATCCACCTGTGTGTAATCAAGTATCCGTATAAATGCACCTGCACTGTGATAGTCTCAGAGGTCCGTTAAAAGCGCAGAGAGCATCATGAAGAACAAGGAACACACCAGGCAGGTCCGAGATACTGTTGTGAAGAAGTTTAAAGCCGGATTTGGATACAAAAAGATTTCCCAAGCTTTAAACATCCCAAGGAGCACTGTGCAAACGATAATATTGAAATGGAAGGAGTATCAGACCACTGCAAATCTACCAAGACCTGGCCGTCCCTCTAAACTTTCAGCTCATACAAGGAGAAGACTGATCAGAGATGCAGCCAAGAGGCCCATGATCACTCTGGATGAACTGCAGAGATCTACAGCTGAGGTGGGAGACTCTGTCCATAGGACAACAATCAGTCGTATATTGCACAAATCTGGCCTTTAAGGAAGAGTGGCAAATAGAAAGCCATTTCTTAAAGATATCCATAAAAAGTGTCGTTTAAAGTTTGCCACAAGCCACCTGGGAGACACACCAAACATGTGGAAGAAGGTGCTCAGATGAAACCAAAATTGAAACCAAAATTGAACTTTTTGGCAACAATGCAAAACGTTATGTTTGGCGTAAAAGCAACACAGCTCATCACACTGAACACACAATCCCCACTGTCAAACATGGTGGTGGCAGCATCATGGTTTGGGCCTGCTTTTCTTCAGCAGGGACAGGGAAGATGGTTAAAATTGATGGGAAGATGGATGGAGCCAAATACAGGACCATTCTGGAAGAATCTGCAAAAGACCTGAGACTGGGACGGAGATTTTTCTTCCAACAAGACAATGATCCAAAACATAAAGCAAAATCTACAATGGAATGGTTCAAAAATAAACATATCCAGGTGTTAGAATGGCCAAGTCAAAGTCCAGACCTGAATCCAATCGAGAATCTGTGGAAAGAACTGAAAACTGCTGTTCACAAATGCTCTCCATCCAACCTCACTGAGCTCGAGCTGTTTTGCAAGGAGGAATGTCTCAGTCTCTCGATGTGCAAAACTGATAGAGACATACCCCAAGCGACTTACAGCTGTAATCGCAGCAAAAGGTGGCGCTACAAAGTATTAACTTAAGGGGGCTGAATAATTTTGCACGCCCAATTTCTCAGTTTTTGATTTGTTAAAAAAGTTTGAAATATCCAATAAATGTCGTTCCACTTCATGATTGTGTCCCACTTGTTGTTGATTCTTCACAAAAAATTACAGTTTTATATCTTTATGTTTGAAGCCTGAAATGTGGCAAAAGGTCGCAAAGTTCAAGGGGGCCGAATACTTTCGCAAGGCACTGTATGTGTGTGACAGGGAGAACAATGTAACCCAAGTGAGAATGCAGGATGTACTATGGATTTCAAAATTGCAACCCAAGTTCCAATATTGGCGGGAGCATATTTTCTTCAATTCTGCTTTCCGGGAGGCAGTCAGTAGGTGTCTGCTATAACACCAATCAATCCACATGTTCTTTCAGAGTTGAAATGAGGATGAACAGACTATTCCTTAGCAGATGGTAATGAACTGAAATTACACAGCGAGAGACAGAGTGTGACTGCAAACGGGTGAGTCCTGCTGTCTGGGCAATGGTAGATTTAATAGGTTTAGGTTCAGTCCTGTGGAAGAGGTTGACCAGCATGAGATCAGTTTGACCTGCTCTCCCGCCATTTTACCGACATCACCTGCTTTTCCCAGCACATTCCTGAGATTTTGGAAAGCCGGATCTGATCGCCCCCAGATTGACAGTTAGTACAGCAGTTCTGGCGGCTTCATAATTAGCCACTCAGAAGCACATCTGCTCATGTTTGGGGATGAGCCTCACTAACTTTCCACTTTTTTTCCCTCCAGAATTTGAAAAGAGGCAAAATCATGTCAGGTAAGGCTTAGTAAATAATATCAAAATGATGGTGATTAGGCGCGAAGCCAAATCTGGTGGAGAGGCTTGAAATGATTTGAACCCACATAGGCGCCGAGAGAAGTGGTGTTCAACTGTTGCACCCATAAATATTTCAAGCACCTGCTTCTCAGTCAGATGGAGAAATGGTGCTGGTGAGCCCCAAGGGGATGGAGATCTGTCTTTCAGACTGACAGACAACTGTAGCTTTGGTTGGTGAGGTTTCACGTTTGAAATTTGATACAATCCTCTGGCACCAGAATAACATTTCTGTTCATCTCCATCCGCCAAACTTCAACAAATGCCTCATCATTACAATCCAGGACGCGAAAGTGGACACACCTTCACTTATAACCTGGCCCAAGCGCATTTTAGAGTCAAGACTATGAAGCTCGTTTCCAAATGTGATTATGAAGCAGCAACATCCAGGTACGGTCAGAGACAGAAATGTGTACACCCACCACAGGCAACACGTGCCATCATTTCAGTCAGGGAATATCAGAGCGCTGCGGTCAACGGTGCTGCTCAATGAAGCAGGTGAGCGCAAACATAAACACGGACCTTGTGCCTTCAAGACCCCAAGCTGTTTTATCTGATGAGGCAAGAGGCATTAGTCTCTTTGCAGGGTAGCAGACAGCAACAATTCACACACGTATACAATGAGACCCCTTTCCTTATTGAATGTTAGAGCAGCACATACTGTATAAGGCCATAGACAGCTTAGTTGAGGCATGCCAAACTGACGACTCAAAAGGAGGCATTTTCTTTTACAGGCAGTGGAAAGGAGGACATCAATTTGCCATTGTCTCCTCTATCAATCTGAATATTGACCTTTTTAAAGTATCGTTTTTTTGGAGACGGCATGAAAATGCTCAGTGCCAGAAAAAAGCCACCTCCACTGACAACCACTGGATCTTGTGTACAAGATAGCTGTGTGTGTGTTTGCAATGTTGGCATTCCAAGGTCTAGTTTGTAGGAAGGGGCTGCGACCAAGTCGCACCTGTGGTGCCCTAGGGCCGTATTCCGATATTCGGCCTGAGTTTCCTGAGGAGTAATAGATTCCCCTTGGCCCTCTCACAGCCACAAATATTTTAAAATGATCCAACACAAATGCTAGACCAGAGCCTGACTCCAGAATACAATACAACCACTGCCAAACAATGGACATCCGTCAAATTACTTCTCTGCATCGGTGTTGTGTCTGATGTACAAAGTCGATTGAAGATGGTACTTTCGACCACACTCTTGACTACCTAATGGGGAAGGCTCATTATCTCCCACATAGCCATGGAAAATATGGGGGACGGTAGATACAAATACATGCAGCCATTCTTTCCCATTTGCTACATCTCAAACACAAACTTGCCTTAAGATTGCAGTCTGGGAAAACAATGTACATTGCTGTTATCTAATAAATCAGTAGCATCTATAATGAACAAAAATATAAAACGCAACACACAACAATTTCAAAGATTTTACTGAGTTGCAGTTCATATAAGGGAATCAGTCAATTGAAATAAATTCATGAGGCCCAAATATATGGATTTCACATGACTCGGCAGGGGCGCAGCCATGGGTGGGCCTGGGAGTGCATAGGCCTACCCACTTGCAACCCAGGGCCCACCCACTTGGGATCCAGGCCCAGCCAATCAGAAGGTGTTTTCCCCCCCACAGAAGGGCTTTATTACAGACGGAAATACTCAACACCCCCACTCTCCCACAGGTGAAGAAGCCGGGTGTGGAGGTCCTGGGCTGGCGTGGTTACACATGGTCTGCGGTTGTGAGGCCGGTTGGACGTACTGTCAAATTCTCTAAAACAACGTTGGATGTGGCTTATGATAAAGAAATTAAATTCTCTGGCAACAGCTCTGGCGGGCATTCCTGCAGTCAGCATGCCAGTTGCACGCTGCCTCAAAAAAAACTTCACATTTTAGAGTGGCCTTTTGTCCCCAGTACAAGGTGCACCTGCTTAATGACCATGCTGTTTAAGCAGCTTCTTTATGTGCCACACCTGTCAGGTGGATGGATTATCTTGGCAAATGAGAAATGTTTTTTTAACAGGGATATAACCAAATTTGTGCACGAAATTTGACAGAAGTTTTTTGTGCATATGGACATTTCTGGGATCTTTTATTTCAGCTCATGACTTTACATGTTGCGTTCCTATTTTTGTTCAGTGCAGTTCCATGTTGCTGGCTCTGAGGACTGCAGTGGAATGGCTTTGGATAAGAAGGCTGGTCATTGTTTCTGCAAACCCCAGCCACATTGGCAACTCATTTTCACTAACACCAATAGAGCCAACTGTTCGTGCAATGGCATTGGTTATTAAAGCAATTCTGGATTTTTTTACATTTCCTATCAGAACTGTCAGTCCATTTGTGCTGTATGCAAATCTTTGCCACTGTTTAAATGCAATGATTTATGCTGTCAGCACAAGGTCCACTCCAGGTGAAGTAGCCTAAACTGTGGTGGCAGAGAGAGTAGACAGGGAGAGTTCGGCGAACAGTCAAAAACCATGTTTCAACTATGGGCCATCTTGCCAGGTAAGATATCTCAATTACAGTGTTGGTCAGCACACACTAATAAAGCACAGGTGGTGAATCAGAGCTAAATCTGGCTTAATAATCAGCATTCACTGGCATCAAATAGGGGACCGTTATGTACTAAAAGGCATAATTGGGCAACAAAATGCTGTGATCATCTCGATCTTAGATGTTCAAGTGTATGAATTTGGTTTAGTTCATTATAAATTGTTTCCATCCACAGTTTTAATGAGAGTAAAGTAAAAAATGACAGAAACATGTTTCAGTACAATTTTATAAACGTTGTTCGACATGGTGGGATCTTTGTGTGTCGATACAATTCATTATGAGATAAATGGCGGAGGGAATGCCTTTAGGTGCAAATATTGATACAATAACCATCATATTGAAGCAAAGAGAGTCACCCGGTGATATGGTTTGGTCCTCCCACTACGACTCTGGAAACTATGCAGTTCATTAGGCTACAGACAAATCCAATAAATATTCTGGTGACCTGATGATCGATGCCTGACAAATAAATATTCTTGCTCTTATCCATAATAATTTCCTCATGTAGACTAGCCTACCCGCACTATCGGCGAGCTGTTGGCTAGAGCGTACGCGCCATGACCAAAGTAGACACATTTGCTATTGAACGCAACAGTTTTTTTTTGGTGACTAAACTATCGGTAGATCTTAAAATGCGATGGAAACATATTGAACTTTAGATTTTTATTCAGTACATGAAACGTAAGAGAAAAAGTAAATTGTGTGCACTACGTCGTCACACACTGTTGTTTAAAAAATAATCTGCAACAAGTCTGTTCGGTAGAAACACCACTGGTTTTCTTTATGCAGATTTGTAAAATATTGACATGATAAAACTGTCACCAATTGGATGGATACCTAGCTACTTACTGTAAGCAATGTTTTTTGTGCATTAAAGTTCAAATGTGCAGCTTTTCCAAAATATCATAGTTTTTTAGATGTACCAGAACATCAATCATTTACTTTGGTTAGAACTCTTGAAAAAGTCAAGTCGTCCCTAAGCTGTTTTTTCCCCCGTTTTTAAACTGATACGGACATCACAAAGTGTTGTCCTTTGCTATTATGGACAGTGAGTGACTGCATTTTGGGGCGAGGGATTTGGTGACAACATGCTTTAGGAAGGGGCATTTTCAGAGTTGAGGTGTTTTTTTTTTGCTGTTGAAAAGTGCAGTAATTTAGAAGGTTAATTAATAATTGCAGTAATCTGACAGTGGAAGTGTTTCCATCATACATTAGTCTGCCTGGAGAAAAGTCAGACATGGTAGAAAACACCCCTTTCCCCAGTGGCAAAAAGTAAAAATCCTTTAAAGTACTACTTAAGTCGTTTTTTGGGTATTCATACTTTCCTATTCATACTTTTACTTTACTACAATCCTAAATAAAATAATGTACTTTTTACTCCATACATTTTCCCTGGCACCCAAAAGTAATCGTTACATTTTGAATGCTTAGTAGGACTGTAAAAGAGTCCAATTCACACACATCAAGAGAACATCCCTGGTCATCCCTACTGCCTCTTATCAGGCAGACTCACTAAACACCAATGCTTCTTTTGTAAATGATGTCTGAGTGTTGGAATGTGACCCTGACTATCTGTAAATTAAAACAACAAGATAATGGTGCTGTCTGGTTTGCTCAATATAAGGCATTTGAAACGATTTCTACTTTTACTTTTGATACTTAAGTATATTTGAGCAATTACATTTACTTTTGATACTTACTCAAGTAGTATTTTATTGGGTGACTTTACTTTAGTCATTTTCTATGAAGGCATCTGTACTTTTACTCAAGTAAAAGCTGCTCCACCAATTCACAGATATACAAAAATAAAGTTAATGAGAGGTGAGAGAAATTTCAGGATCCTGTGCAATTAAATCTCAACTTTTATTTCATGAAATGAAGAAGCTCTTGAGTTTCAAAATCAACTTGCTAAGTTTTCTTTCATTGAGTGTGCATATGAACCAAATATTGGTTGGAGAAGTGACAAACACATTTTCACATTCATGTTGCGATAACACATACATAATTAGATAACATAAGCTTTAAATGTTTAAAGAAATGACATGCATTATTAAAGAATTTGGGGGGGGATTATTCAGACCCCTTCCCTATTTTCCACATTTTGTAACGTTACAGCCTCGTTTGAAAAGTGATTGAATTCAAAAATGTCCTCATCAATACCCCATAATGACAAAGCGAAAACAGGTTTTCCATTGATCATCCTTGAGATGGTTATACAACTTAGAGTCCACCTGTGGTAAATTCAATTGATTGGACATGATTTGGAAAGGCACACACCTGTCTATATAGGGTCCCACAGTTGACAGTGCATCTCAGAGCAAAAACCAAGCCATGAGGTCAATGGAATTGTCCGTAGAGCTCCAAGACCGGATTGTGTCGAGGCACAGATCTGAGGAAAGGTACCAAAAAATGTCTGCAGCATTGATGGTCCCCAAGAACACAGTGGCCTACATCATTCTTAAATGGAAGATGCTTGAAACCAGTAAGACTCTTCCTAGAGTTGGATGCTTGACCAAGCTGAGCAATCAGGGCAGAAGGGCCTTGGTCAGGGAGGTGACCAAGAACCCGATGGTCACTCTGACAGAGCTCTACGGTTCCTCTTTGGAGATGGGAGAACCTTCCAGAAGGACAACCATCTCTGCAGCACTCCACCAATTAGGCCTTTATGGTAGAGTGGCCAGACTGAAGACACTCCTGACTAAAAGAAACATGACAACCCGCTAGGAGTTTGCCAGCAGACACCTAAAGGACTCTCAGACCATGAGAAACAAGATTATCTGGTATGATTGCACTCAAGATGGCCTGAGTGCAAAGCGTTACATCTGGAGGAAACCAGGCACCGCTCATCACCTGGCCAATACCATCCCTACGGTGAAGCATCATGCTGTGGGGATGTTTTTCAGTAGCAGGGACTGGGAGACTAGTCAAGATCGAGGGAAAGATGAACGGAGAAAAGTACAGAGAGATCCTTGATGAAAACCTGCTCCAGAGCCCTCAGGACCTCAGACTGGGGCGAAGGTTCACCTTCCAACAGGACAACGACCCTAAGCACACAGCCAAGACAATGCAGGAGTGGCTTTGGGACAAGTCTCTGAATGTCCTTGAGTGGGCCAGCCAGAGCCCAGATTTGAAACCAATCAAACTCTCGATCTCTGGAGAGACCTGAAAATAGCTGTGTAGCGATGCTTCCCATCCTACCTGACAGAGCTTGAGAGTATCTACAGAGAAGAATGGGAGAAACTCCACAAATACAGGTGTGCCAAACTTGTAGCATCATACCCAAGAAGACTTGAGGCTGTAATCGCTGCCAAAGGTGCTTCAACAAAGTACTGAGTAAAGGGTCTATATACGTATGTAAATGTGATATTTCAGTTTTTCGTTTTTAATACATTTGCAAAGATTTCTAGAAACCTGTGTTTTATTTGTCATTATGGGGTAGTGTGTGTAGATTGATTGCATTTTAGAAAAAGGCAGTATTGTAACAAAATGTGGAAAAAGTCAAGGGGTCTGAATACTTTCCGAATGCACTGTATATCAGCCCTAAAATCTCAACTGCCATGTGTTCAATGTTTGGAAACTGATGCAGAGTTGGGGTTCATTGAGTCTCACAACTTAAACTCAAGGATCCTGTCCATTACAATCAACAGCACTGAGTTACAATTGGTTTTGTGACGGATTACAGCGAGTGAAAGCACAGCAGAGGCTTTCACTTGCAATTCACATGAAAGGGTTCACCCCGTCCATGCCTTCGCCAGTGGTTGTGTGACAACATTATTTATATCCTGCAAACTTCAAAGCCACTGCAGAATTCTATGAAAAGGTGGTTGTGTGTGGCTCAGTTGGTAGAGCATGGGGCTTGTAACACCAGGGTGTCTGCTAAATAACTCAATTGTAAAGAGATATCTCTAATTGGGAGCATTCCCATTTGCTGATACCGCAAAGCTCCCTGGTATTGTTGTAGCCTAACTTCCAATGATGTATCCAATCCAATAAAACTGCAGAGTCCTTTGTTACGGATGGTCCCTTTAATCAGTCTTATGGCAAATTACAAACCTGTCTGTGTGGCTGATAGTTTTCACTGTTTCATACATCAAGCAATGGCAGTGGTGCCCTGAGGCGGGGGCATCCCCTTTAATGAAGCGACTTTAGACCAGTCAGCACTTTCACAACTCAAACTAAAATGGCATGAACTCACTCACAACATTATGTGCAGACTTTAAAACGTATAGGGTTAAAGATTTTCAATGCCAGACAAAACACTCCGACATTCAGGGATATCCGTCTGGGAAAAAACCCCATAAATATCGGATCAACATTTGCATAATGCATGAGAACACCTACCTCCTCTGCATAATTACAGAAAACATATATATCTTTTTTTACTTAGCTCGATAATTCACGTTATCAAAGTGCTGATTGACAGTATTCCCTGTATTGTCTTGATTGAATAATAAATAATGGATGCGTTACTTAAGACCTCAGGCAGTCAGCTTCAAAGCTCCTCAAACAAAATGGAAAAGTTTCAAGAGAAAACAAAAATAAGATAATACTTCATGCATTTTTCATGACAACCATAGTTGTTAATTTACAGTCTGTGATATGGGCCACAAAAGCATAACAACTGCAGAGGTTTTGAATTCATTAATGCGTGGCAACACTGCGAAGCCCTTACGGTCTTGAATAAATGAGTCAATCTAACAGTCCAACACCTCAAACATTGTGAGACTTACATGGTCACACTGAATTCAAACGGCATTATGGAGATACATGACTGTTTTCCCCATTGCTCTGAAACCGAGGTCATTTAACCACCTGCAACTTGAAAATCTGTCTGTAGCCCAATCTGTCATTAGCCTTAAGCATCACAATCATCCAAAACTAATTCACCTCATCACTGTCAATCTCCCGTCAGAATTGATTCACTGGGATACTTTCATCAGTATTGATCAGCAGGGTGCTACTTTTTTTTTTTTTGTCTCTACCACTGTAATCCTAATTGACGGGGACGGTCCAGATCCGTTTCAATAAGTTTCCCTCCCCCTGATGAGCGCTACAGACAACTGAGGGGACCATGGGCCAGGACACCGTGGGAAAGGTCATGTCAATCACTCCAGCGCTGTCTTTAGGCATCTCTTTATTATCATCATCATCATCATCTTGCATGTAACAGATGAGGTTTCCCCTTACAGACAAGTAGAGACTTTATGGCAGTAGAAAATAACGACATTGCTGTTTTATTAAGGAAGGTGTCCAGACATGACAGAGTACGCCAGACGAGCCCGGTTGTAAATTGAGACTTTAATGGACATTTGCAAAAGACGTAAATACACTTTAAGTGACTTGGTTGAGAGAGGGAGAGGATTTGCTGAGGTTTTTCTCTTACAGTCCAATACTTTCAGTCAGAGGAGGCAACATACTGAAACTATGTGGTGTCATTTGAAAGGGACACTACTTAAGGCAACAAAATGATACAAAGCTCACATGGTCACTTAACTTTGATAAACGTGTCAATCAACACGAAACTGCATGCCACGTAAAAATCGATTGCTGGTTGAGTTACACACACACACACACACACACACACACACACACACACACACCTATCCATACCGACTACACAGTAATCATTGCATTAAATTCAACCAAGAATACCCCTTGAATTCTCATAAAGATATTGTGTCATATGTACCACAACAGCAAACAAGTACAGGGAGTACAAGGAGCTCTAATTGCAAGTGTAAAAAGGTTACAGTGAAAACAAAAGGTTGACCAAACCAGGGCATTGGCACCACTAGCAAGTTCTGCTGAAAGCCCAAGGGCAAAGCACCATCTCTGCCACAGACCCCTTTCAAAACCCAGCCTCCCAAAACAAACCGCAGAGAGAACATTAACGTTATGTAAGACACCAAAGGACAAGGTTAGCAAAGAAATGAAAATGTCTGGAAGCCATGTTTCTTTTTTACTGGACCTTTGGTCATTTTACAATTGGCTCATTCATCCCCCTCCTCTCCCCTGTAACTATTCCCCAGTTCGTTGCTGCAAATGAGAACGTGTTCTCAGTCAACTTACCTGGAAAAATAACGGATAAATAAAAATAAATAAAATACAATTTTTGGCTGTAATGCTGAGTGACAATGACATGAATAAGACTGTAATTTAGTCTGCTGACTAAACGTCCCTGTGTGTAATGGAATGAACGGTGATTCTTACATAAACAAGGTGTATCCACTATTCACACTGCAGTAATTGGATGTTGGGAAATTCTGCCCAACTACATACAGATAGGCCTTGATGTGTATTTGTTTATTAAAATAAATACAAATGTATCCTGGCATAGTAAGTCAATTGAGAACCAATCTGCATGTGTTGCTGTGTGTATATACTATTATTATAATAAACTGGGTGGTTCGAGCACTGAATGCTGATTGTCTAAAAGCCACGATATATCAGACTGTATACCACATGTATGTCAAAACATTCTAATTGCATTTGTAACCAGTTTATAATAGCAATAGGGCACCTCAGGGGTTTGGGGTATATGGCCAATATACCACGGCTAAGGGCTGTATCCAGACACCCCATGTTGTGCGAAAGAACAGCGCTTAGCCGTGGTATATTGGCCATATACCACACCCCCTCGTGCCTTATTGCTTAATTATATTACTGTACATCTATAGTCCTTGACAGCAACATTTTCAATTGAGTTAAAGGTGCTACACATAATTGTTTTACATTTTTGCTTTGTAATTTCAGAAAAGATCCATAATACAGAATGTCTGCGGTAATAGTGGATTGATAGTGTTTCACTGTATTACTTAACTGCCAGGGTTGTGATTGGCTGTGATATTCACATACAGATTTTTCCACCGGAGCGGCATCTGCTGTGAAATAGTGAAAGCTGTTCTAACTTTGTAGCTGTGTTATCTAGTGGAAATCACTTACTGGTTGCTAAAATTCTACACTGTTCGCTCTGTGTAGAATGACTTCTGAAAGTAACTTTCGGTTTTGGTCCACCAGCTTCAAACAGCTGTAAAAACAGTATTTTTTGTTATTTAAAATATACTGAAAAATATAAAATGCAACATGCAAAAATGTCATAGATTTGACTGAGAAACAGTTTATATAAGGAAATTAGTCAAATTAAATATATTCATTAGGCCTTAATCTATGGATTTCACATGATTGGGCAGACCCACCCACTTGGGAGCCAGGCCCAGCCAATCAGAATGAGTTTTTCCCCCACAAAAGGGCTTCATTACAGACAGAAATACACCTCAGCACCCCCTCAATCAATCCCACAGGTGAAGAAGCCTGATGTGGAGGTCCTGGGCTGGCGTGGTTACACGTTATCTGCGGTTGTGAGGCCAGTTGGACGTACTGCCAAATTCTCTAAAAGAACTTTGGAGGTGGCTTATGGTATAGAAACAAGCATTCAATTCTCTGGTGGACATTCCTGCAGTCAGCATTCCAATTACACGCTCCCTCAAAACTTGGAGACATTGGTGGTATTGTGTTGGGAGACAAAAATACACATTTTAGAGTGGCCTTTCATTATCCCCAGCACAAGGTGCTGTGTAATTATCAGGGGTGCAACTATCACATTCTGAAATTGCATTTTTGTCCCCCCTCCAATTTTATCATTGGAATGTGATTTAAAATGAGTTACATGTGCTTTAGGATTATGCGTATGCCTCTGAGCAGTCGGGTAGGCTGTTTGGAGTGTTTATCCGACTGGATAACAAAAATAACATATACAGTACCTGTCAAAAGTTTGGACACACCTACTCATTCAAGGGGTTTTCTTTATTTTTTACTACATTGTAGAATAATTGTGCCGGTATGAAATAACACATATGGAATCATGCAGTAACCAAAAAAATGTTAAACAAATATTTTCTATTAGAGATTCTTCAAAGTAGCCACCCGTTGCCTTGATGACAGCTTTGCACACTCTTGGCATTCTCTCAACCAGCTTCACCTGGAATTATTTTTCATCAGTCTTGAATGAGTTCCCACACATGCTGACCACTTGTTGGCTGCTTTTCCTTCACGCTGCAGTCCATCTCATCCCATCTCAATTGGGTGGAGGTCAGGTGATTGTGGAGGCCAGGTCATCTGACGCAGCACTCATCACACTCCTTCTTGATCAAATAGCCCTTACACAGCCTGGAGTTGTGTTGGGTCATTGTCCTGTTGAAAAACAAATTATAGTGGGACTAAGCATGAACCAGATGGGATGGCGTATCGCTGCAGAATGCTGTGGTAGCCATGCGGTTAAGTGTGCCTCGAATTCTAAATAAATAAGTCACTGTGTCACCAGCAAACCACCCCCACACCATCACACCTTATCTATGGTTCACTGTGGGAACCACACATGCGGAGATCATCCGTTCAGCTACTCTGCGTCTCACAAAGACACAGCGGTTGGAACCAAAAATTTCACATTTGGACTAATCAGAGCAAAAGGACAGATTTCCACCGGTCTAATGTCCATTGCTTGTGTTTCTTGGCCCAAGAAAGTCTCTTCTTATTGGTGTCATTTAGTAGAGGTTTCTTTGCAGCAATATGACCCTGAAGGCCTGATTCACACAGTCTCCTCTGAACAGTTGATGTTGACATGTGTCTGTTAGCCTCGGTTTTTCGGATGACTGCCTTGCCTGGTTCACCAATTACTTTGCAGACAGAGTTCAGTGTGTCAAATCGGAGGGCATGCTGTCCGGTCCTCTGGCAGTCTCTATGGGGGTGCCACAGGGTTCAATTCTCGGGGCGACTCTTTTCTCTGTATACATCAATGATGTTGCTCTTGCTGCGGGCGATTCCCTGATCCACCTCTACGCAGACGACACCATTCTATATACTTTCGGCCCGTCATTGGACACTGTGCTATCTAACCTCCAAACAAGCTTCAATGCCATACAACACTCCTTCCGTGGCCTCCGACTGCTCTTAAACGCTAGTAAAACCAAATGCATGCTTTTCAACCGATCGCTGCCTGCACCCGCATCCCCGCCTAGCATCACCACCCTGGATGGTTCCGACCTAGAATATGTGGACATCTATAAGTACCTAGGTGTCTGGCTAGACTGCAAACTCTCCTTCCAGACTCATATCAAACATCTCCAATCGAAAATCAAATCAAGAGTCGGCTTTCTATTCCGCAACAAAGCCTCCTTCACTCACGCCGCCAAGCTTACCCTAGTAAAACTGACTATCCTACCGATCCTCGACTTCGGCGATGTCATCTACAAAATGGCTTCCAACACTCTACTCAGCAAACTGGATGCAGTCTATCACAGTGCCATCCATTTTGTCACTAAAGCACCTTATACCACCCACCACTGCGACTTGTATGCTCTAGTCGGCTGGCCCTCGCTACATATTCGTCGCCAGACCCACTGGCTCCAGGTCATCTACAAGTCCATGCTAGGTAAAGCTCCGCCTTATCTCAGCTCACTGGTCACGATGGCAACACCCATCCGTAGCACGCGCTCCAGCAGGTGTATCTCACTGATCATCCCTAAAGCCAACACCTCATTTGGCCGCCTTTCGTTCCAGTACTCTGCTGCCTGTGACTGGAACGAATTGCAAAAATCGCTGAAGTTGGAGACTTTTATCTCCCTCACCAACTTCAAACATCAGCTATCTGAGCAGCTAACCGATCGCTGCAGCTGTACATAGTCTATTGGTAAATAGCCCACCCATTTTCACCTACCTCATCCCCATACTGTTTTTATTTATTTATTTTTCTGCTCTTTTGCACACCAATATCTCTACCTGTACATGACCATCTGATCATTTATCACTCCAGTGTTAATCTGCAAAATTGTAATTATTCGCCTACCTCATGCCTTTTGCACACATTGTATATAGACTCCCCCCTTTGTTTTTCTACTGTGTTATTGACTTGTTAATTGTTTACTCCATGTGTAACTCTGTGTTGTCTGCTCATACTGCTATGCTTTATCTTGGCCAGGTCGCAGTTGCAAATGAGAACTTGTTCTCAACTAGCCTACCTGGTTAAATAAAGGTGAAATAAAAAAATAAAATAAAAAAACTTGAACTCAGAAATTGCAACCCAAATAAATGCTTCAGAGGGTGGTAACTCTAATGAACTTTTCCTCTGCAGTAGAGGTAACTCTGGGTCTTCCTTTACTGTGGCAGTCCTCGAGAGCCAGTTTCATTATAGTGCTTGATGGTTTTTGTGACTTTACTTGAAGAAACTTTCGAAGTACTTGAAAGTTTAGCCAACCACAAATTAGAATTATAACTAGAAGTATAAAGTAACCACAGTGTTGGGTCCAGTGGGGCAGCCAGTGCCTGATGTAATGTTCAAGTTAATGTTTCCAGAACATGGAAGTGCAATAGGAGAAATTGTGTGTTTTGCAGACGGCACTCAGCCTGGTGTTGCTCAGAAGTGATCCGAGCATGCTAATAGAAACTCCCTGGGTCATACTGTACACGATCACTTGCTGGGCAGGAAGGGACATTTCCAGCTCCAATATAGTCATGAATGGGAATTCATGAATGGGAATATAGACTCACATAGGCCACTTTATTATGTACACACCTCTAGTACCGGGTTGAACTACCCTTTGCCTCCATAACAGCCTGAATTCTTTGGGGCATTCCACAAGGTGTCGGAAACGTTCCACAGGGGTTTTGGTCCATGGTGACATCACGCAGTTACTGCAGATTGGAAGGCGGTACATTCATGCTGCGAACAGCCCGTTCCATCTCATCCCAAAGATACTCTATTGGGTTGAGCTCTGGGGACTGCGCAGGCCACTCAAGTAAATTGAACTCACTGTCGTGTTCCAGGCAATGTTTTTCCACTCCTCAATTGTCCACAATTCTCCTCAATTCGTGCCCACTGGAGCCGCCCTTCCTGTTTTTAGCTGATAGCAGTGGAACTTGGTGTGGTTGTCTGCTGCAATAGCACATTCGTGACAAGGACCAATGAATTGTGTTTTCCGAGATGTCGTTCTGCACACCCCTGTTGTACTGTGCAGTTATTTTTCTGTTCGTGAATCGCCTGTTAGCTTGCACAATTCTTGCCATTCTCCTTCGACTTTTCTCATCAATGAGCTGTTTTCCCCCACAGGACTGCCGCTGACTAGATGGTTTCTGTTGTTTGGGTCGCACCATTCTCGGAAAACCCTAGACACTGTCATTTGTGGAAAAATTTGTGCCGTTTCTGAGATACTGGATCCGGCGCGCCTGGCACAGACGATCATACCACGCTCAAAGTTGCTTAGGTCACTCGTTTTGCCCATTCTAACGTTCAGTCGAACAAAAACTGAATGCCTTGATGCCTGTCCGCCTGCTTTATAGCCACGGCGACATGACTCACTGTCAGTAGGAGTGATACATTTACATGAACGGGGTGGTGGACCTAATAAACTGGGCAGTGAGTGTATGCTAGGTCATCTGTGGATGACAGATATAGTTCTACAGTATTATTACTGGAATGTGGCATAACTGATGTTCCTATGGGGCAGTGTAATGGACAACAATGAGAACTTCAGAGCACACTCCCAGTATGATTCCAATGAGAATCAAGTGCATGTTCAGTTTGTTTAATCAATTTCAGGTTACGGTTGAGCCTGCGAGGCAAAGGAGATGGGACAAGCATGTATCTTTCACCAAGGAGAGAAAGACAGTGTTCTTTGTACAACTGAACAAGAATTCTAAAATGAACAAAAAGATCAGGTGAATTTCTAAACTATAAGTCCATCACTTCTACCCCCCAAATACCAGACATCGGCAAGACTGCCTAAACACCAATCCATTCTAAAACATGACTGGATCGGAGATGCAACACGTCAATGTAGTTATTGACCAACTGTCAGGCGGTCTAAAAGCTTTGCCACCAGACATCCTGTCAAGGTGATTATGCCGGGGTGAACTGATTCATGAGATAGTGACCACATCATCTGCTTTTCGCAGGTTCATACCACACACTGTGAAGGTTGATACAGTTCCTTTATCCAACCACCACAGCAACAGATCGATACAATGACCACTGCTGAAAAGTAGGACAATTGTCTTTCAAAGAAAGACTAAAGATTTACCTCCAGTATATCAACCTAATTTAGTGTCACTTGTGATGTATAAAAAAAATATATATACAGTGGGGCAAAAAAGTATTTCGTCAGCCACCAATTGTGCAAGTTCTCCCACAAAGTATTGGCAATGACAGAGTCATATATAACAAAGTATTGAGATAAACTTTTGTTATTGACCAAATACTTATTTTCCACCATAATTTGCAAATAAATTCATAAAAAATCATACAATGTGATTTTCTGGATTTTTTTTCTCATTTTGTCTGTCATAGTTGAAGTGTACCTATGATGACAATTACAGGCCTCTCTCATCTTTTTAAGTGGGAGAACTTGCACAATTGGTGGCTGACTAAATACTGTAAATTATTAGACATGCTTGAATCTGCTTGTAGAACTTCTTAGGAACAATAAAAGAGAGTAACTGAAAGCATGTTTGTATATCACCACAATTGATATTGATTAAGCAACAGCAACTGAGTCTCTCTCTCAAAACAGTGAAAACAGCCTTTAAGCTGTTAATGCACATATCCCTATTTCCTATGTACATGTGAATGAGAATAGGAGGACCCACCAACGTTTGATTCATAGTCTTAACAACGGTTTAAAGTGTGTTTACCACTTGTGTGTTTACCGCCTGACAGATGGTCTTTAACTAAACTAAAAGTGCTTACTAAACATTTCTACTAGACAACTGTTCTGCCAAATTAAACAGTTTATTTAGTCATGCCACGTTCTGTGCTCAGTTCAACAGTCTGCCCTTACTTAGTAACATCTGAGTGGCAATGATGTCCCTTGTGTACACCAAATGAGATGTGTACAGAGCATATAATAGTAATTCACGCCTCCAATGATTAGCCAGCACACTACAGCACAGAGGAGAAGGGCGCTTTCTTGCGTATGTAAGCACAAAGCGTAATACAGCGATGATTACACAAGCGCATTGACAGTACACACACACCAAGAAAAATAATCCCTCCCACTAACTTTTTCCTTGAAAACATCAAAATATTTTTACGAGCCTAAAACGCAGAACGACTTAAATTCAGGAGGCACTCGTGACCTGTAGGCCAATATAAACCACAACTGGAGATGCATTACAGTATGTCTGAGTTGACTAAGCCTCCAGCACCCGTATCTTCCTCAGCTAATTCAGTATCTCTTAATGCTCTTTTTACACCACACTACTTTGAGACACACGCTAGTTCAAGGAAATATACTTTTGTAGCATAAAGAGCCAGATCTAGATTCAAATCTCTTTGAGAGTTGTTTCCCACACTACCTCCGGAGCAGGGTTTCCGTTAGCCGGTAATCCCAAATAAAATAGTTGCTGGCCAAATTGCCCATGAGAATACACTGTGCTCAGAATGCAAAAATCACATTACGATTATGGTAATTCATCTTAACAGAACATGCAACTCCTGTAATGAAGCAGACAATAAAACATCATTTTCAAACATTTTCCAAAATTAATTTTTGCCAAAAACTCTAAACAGAGCACCTGATGAGAGCAGCTCATCATATGTGATGGATGAAAATCTCTGTTAGAAATTTAGAGGGGGAATCTAAAGATGCAACAACTAGGATGGACTGCTAATATGACTATGATTGTGCCTTTGGCTACTGGACAATGAAAGAAAGTTCATGTGAAAACAAATACAACAGGAGAGAAATGCCTGGTTTCAATGGCATATGAGGAAGTATTTTAAAAACAATTGCCCCCATGTTTCTATGGTCAGATTATGCCTAGGATTCTTTGAAGCAAGGTAAGACAGACCTCATAATATGAAGTAAAATGTTCAGATTTCAAACAATTAAGTGCATACTGCCTCCAGCTCACAATACAAAGACGGTTGGGGGATGCGCTGACAGCCTACCGTTGCCTATGCACTCGATGGGCGAATGGAAGGCGTGCTTCAATTACCAGTTGAGAAATAAAAATAGAAGCTCTTTTTAAATCGTGGCCATCAAAACTGTTTAACATGCGATTGCATTTAGAATTGTTGCGCAGTTATAAAAGCACATTCCACCCCAGCAGAGGAGAGAAGCTGCAGCAGCTCTAACACCATCTGACCAGTGATCCTCTGCTAAAAATAGGCTCTGTATGCTGTGATCAATAAGATACATGACGGACTACAGAAAATACACACGCCCCAATTTAATTCCCCCAAATTTGGCTAATTAACCTATAGACCAAGAAGAAGGACAATCAAATGTTTATCCATTTATTTACATAAATGAATAAAAAGCATTCTGCAATTTGGATTGTTTTTTCTCCTAATCAATTTGGCTGGCAACTATTTTATTTGAGCCAAAAGCCGGCAATTACCGGCTAACGGAAACCCTGCTTCGGAGGTAGTGTGGGACAAATCTAAACCACATACTCCTCTTAGTGGTACAGTGTAATGAAACTACACGTGTCCCACACCACATCCCTTAAAACCAGAATACAGCATTTTTGCTCTGTTAGCATAACTGAAAATTAAAGGCTTTTAAAATATCCACACATTTGCGAATCGTTGCATTAATCAAGTGTGCAACATTATGTGCAATATGGTTTAGATTTTGTTTGTCTATATACTATGGTATTTACGGTATGCTAATAGCTGGCCACACCACATCCAAGGCTAAAGTAAGGATAGTGTAAACAGAAAAGTTGCAAATGATGTTGAACACTACGCATATATTACTAATGTAAATTGACCCTTACACAGTAGTTGACCACCCCTGCTCTCAGACACTCAACAAAATAAAACAAGCTTCACTGGCAAGAAAGGAGCAATATAATACAAAACATATTACATACCAAAATAACACATTATAATCAAGTAAGGAGAGCCACCAATGGACAAATATCTCTCACTTATACTACAATTCAAAGACCCTCACTCTCTTTGTTTTCCATTGCTGTCTCTCTCCTTTCTATCCATCTCTCTCTTACCCTCGGAGAAGTTGATGAGCCCCAGCAGGTGCAGCAGTTTGAGCGAGGCACACACCAGCACCACGATGCCCACCGTCTGCAGCCCCTCAGTCTCCCACACCATGTTCAGCATGGCGCCGCCGCCACCATGCCCAGACCCTGCAGCCCCGACTTCGGACCCCGACCCGGCCTCCTCGCCCTCTGGAGCCCCGGCCGCGCCCTCGGCGCTCCAGTTCCCCCGCGCCCACTCCACCTCCGTCGCGCCCACACACACGGGCTGGGCGCCCCGAGGCACCCGCCTACCGCCCGCTCACTCCCCAAATCCAGACTGGGTGGGTTGGAAGCGGAACGGGTGGATAGGGAGTCTGTCTTAAAGTCCCAGAAAGTCTGCTAGAGGCATACAGGAAATGTTAATCTCGTTAAAAAGTAAGAAGGTAGAGGAAGAGTGATGAAGATAATAACATGGCTCCTAAAGTCCTTTTAAAGAGTGCCTCTTTCTCTTCGACTCTCTTCTTGTCTACGTATGTATCTCTCTCTGTCAAGGGAGAATACTCTAAGAGCTACGGATGAGGAGTGAATGAACTGCTATGTTCCCTCTGACAGTCACTCTGGCTCAGATGTAGAGAGGGGAGGGAGGCAAAGGAGGGAGGGAGTCCGGGAGGGAGGCAGAGAAAGAGAGGAAGGGAGGCAGAGGGAGGAATGGAGTACATGTACAAGAGAGCGCGAGCGAGGGTATAAAAGAAAGCAAGAGAGAGGGGGAAGGTATATGAGAGAGAGGGAGATAGAGAGGGAGGTTGAGAGGGAAGGTATTTGAGAAAGAGGGAGGTAGAGCAGGAAGGTATATGAGAGAGAGGGAGATAGGGGGACAGAGAGAGAGAGAGAGAGAGGTATAGAGAGAGAGGGACAGAGAGAGAGAGCGAGAGAGAGAGATAGGGAAGGTATTTGAGAGAGAGGGACAGAGAGAGAGAGCGAGAGAGAAGGTCTATGAGAGAGAGGAGGTATATGAGAGAGAGAGAGAGAGAGAGGGGGAAGGTATATGAGAGAGAGAGAGAGAGAGGGAGGGTATATGAGAGAGAGAGAGGGAGGGTATATGAGAGAGAGAGAGAGAGGGTATATGAGAGAGAGAGAGATAAGGTATATGAGAGAGAGGGACAGAGAGAGAGAGGGAGGGTCTATGAGAGAGAGAGAGAGAGAGAAGGTATATGAGAGAGAGGGACAGAGAGAGAGGGAGGGTATATGAGAGAGAGGGACAGAGAGAGAGAGAGATGTAAGGTATATGAGAGAGATGGACAGAGAGAGAGAGAGAGAGAGAGAGAGAGAGGTATAGAGAGAGAGGGACAGAGAGAGAGAGCGAGAAAGAGAGATAGGGAAGGTATTTGAGAGAGAGGGACAGAGAGAGAGCGAGAGAGAAGGTCTTTGAGAGAGAGGAGGTATATGAGAGAGAGAGAGAGAGAGAGAGGGGGAAGGTATATGAGAGAGAGAGAGAGGGAGGGTATATGAGAGAGAGAGAGGGAGGGTATATGAGAGAGAGAGAGAGAGGGTATATGAGAGAGAGAGAGAGAAGGTATATGAGAGAGAGGGACAGAGAGAGAGAGGGAGGGTCTATGAGAGAGAGAGAGAGAGAGAGAGAGAGAAGGTATATGAGAGAGAGAGGGAGGGTATATGAGAGAGAGGGACAGAGAGAGAGAGAGAGCGAGAGAGAGAGAGAGAGAGAGAGAGCGAGAGAGAGAGAGAGAGAGGTATAGAGAGAGGGACAGAGAGAGAGAGAGAGATATGAGAGAGGGACAGAGAGAGAGAGAGAGAGAGAGAGAGAGAGAGAGAGAGAGAGAGAGAGAGATAGAAGGTATATGAGAGAGAGAGGGAGGGTATATGAGAGAGAGGGACAGAGAGAGAGAGAGCGAGAGAGCGAGAGAGAGAGAGAGAGAATGAGAGAGAGAGAGGTATAGAGAGAGAGGGACAGAGAGAGAGAGAGAGAGAGAGAGAGAGAGAGAGAGAGAGAGAGAGAGAGAGAGAGAGAGAGAGAGAGAGAGAGAGAGAGAGGTATAGAGAGAAAGGGACAGAGAGAGAGAGATATGAGAGAGGGACAGAGAGATAGAGCGAGAGAGGGAAGGTATTTGAGAGAGAGGGACAGAGAGAGAGAGGGAGGGTATATGAGAGAGAGGGACAGAGAGAGAGAGAGAGAGAGAGAGAGAGAGAGAGAGAGAGAGAGAGCGAGAGAGAGAGAGGTATAGAGAGAGAGGGACAGAGAGAGAGAGAGAGAGAGAGAGAGAGAGAGAGAGAGAGAGAGAGAGGGACAGAGAGAGAGAGAGAGAGAGAGAGAGATATGAGAGAGGGACAGAGAGAGAGAGAGATATGAGAGAGGGACAGAGAGAGAGAGAGCGAGAGAGGGAAGGTATTTGAGAGAGAGGGACAGAGAGAGAGAGCGAGAGAGAAGGTCTATGAGAGAGAGGGAGAGAGAGAGAAGGTATTTGAGAGAGAGAGGGAGAGAGAGAGAGAGAAGGTACAGTGACTTGCGAAAGTATTCGGCCCCCTTGAACTTTGCGACCTTTTGCCACATTTCAGGCTTCAAACATAAAGATATAAAACTGTATTTTTTTGTGAAGAATCAACAACAAGTGGGACACAATCATGAAGTGGAACGACATTTATTGGATATTTCAAAAAAATTTAACAAATCAAAAACTGAAAAATTGGGCGTGCAAAATTATTCAGCCCCTTTACTTTCAGTGCAGCAAACTCTCTCCAGAAGTTCAGTGAGGATCTCTGAATGATCCAATGTTGACCTAAATGACTAATTATGATAAATACAATCCACCTGTGTGTAATCAAGTCTCCGTATAAATGCACCTGCACTGTGATAGTCTCAGAGGTCCGTCAAAAGCGCAGAGAGCATCATGAAGAACAAGGAACACACCAGGCAGGTCCGAGATACTGTTGTGAAGAAGTTTAAAGCCGGATTTGGATACAAAAAGATTTCCCAAGCTTTAAACATCCCAAGGAGCACTGTGCAAGCGATAATATTGAAATGGAAGGAGTATCAGACCACTGCAAATCTACCAAGACCTGGCCGTCCCTCTAAACTTTCAGCTCATACAAGGAGAAGACTGATCAGAGATGCAGCCAAGAGGCCCATGATCACTCTGGATGAACTGCAGAGATCTACAGCTGAGGTGGGAGACTCTGTCCATAGGACAACAATCAGTCGTATATTGCACAAATCTGGCCTTCATGGAAGAGTGGCAAGAAGAAAGCCATTTCTTAAAGATATCCATAAAAAGTGTTGTTTAAAGTTTGCCACAAGCCACCTGGGAGACACACCAAACATGTGGAAGAAGGTGCTCTGGTCAGATGAAACCAAAATTGAACTTTTTGGCAACAATGCAAAACGTTATGTTTGGCGTAAAAACAACACAGCTCATCACCCTGAACACACCATCCCCACTGTCAAACATGGGGGTGGCAGCATCATGGTTTGGGCCTGCTTTGACAGACAAAATGAGATAAAACAAATCCAGAAAATCACATTGTAGGATTTTTTATGAATTTATTGGCAAATTATGGTGGAAAATAAGTATTTGGTCACCTACAAACAAGCAAGATTTCTGGCTCTCACAGACCTGTAACTTCTTCTTTAAGAGGCTCCTCTGTCCTCCACTCGTTACCTGTATTAATGGCACCTGTTTGAACATGTTATCAGTATAAAAGACACCTGTCCACAACCTCAAATTGTCACACTCCAAACTCCACTATGGCCAAGACCAAAGAGCTGTCTGGCTGGGAAGACTGAATCTGCAATAGGTAAGCAGCTTGGTTTGAAGAAATCAACTGTGGGAGCAATTATTAGTAAATGGAAGACATACAAGACCACTGATAATCTCCCTCGATCTGGGGCTCCACGCAAGATCTCACCCCGTGGGGTTAAAATGATCACAAGAACGGTGAGCAAAAATCCCAGAACCACACGGGGGGACCTAGTGAATGACCTGCAGACAGCTGGGACCAAAGTAACAAAGCCTACCATCAGTAACACACTACGCCGCCAGGGACTCAAATCCTACAGTGTCCCCCTGCTTAAGCCAGTACATGCCCAGGCCCGTCTGAAGTTTGCTAGAGAGCATTTGGATGATCCAGAAGAAGATTGGGAGAATGTCATATGGTCAGATGAAACCAAAATATTACTTTTTGGTAAAAACTCAACTCGTCGTGTTTGGAGGACAAAGAATGCTGAGTTGCATCCAAAGAACACCATACCTACTGTGAAGCATGGGGGTGGAAACATCATGCTTTGGGGCTGTTTTTCTGCAAAGGGACCAGGACGACTGATCCGTGTAAAGGAAAGAATGAATGAGGCCATGTATCATGAGATTTTGTGTGAAAACCTCCTTCCATCAGCAAGGGCATTGAAAATGAAACGTGGCTGGGTCTTTCAGCGTGACAATGATCCCAAACACACCACCCGGACAACGAAGGAGTGGCTTCGTAAGAAGCATTTCAAGGTCCTGGAGTGGCCTAGCCAGTCTCTAGATCTCAACCCCATAGAAAATCTTTGGAGGGAGTTGAAAGTCCGTGTTGCCCAGCAACAGCCCCAAAACATCACCGCTTTAAAAGGAGATCTGCATGGAGGAATGGGCCAAAATACCAGAAAACGTTTGACGTCTGTCATTGCCAACAAAGGGTATATAACAAAGTATTGAGATAAACTTTTGTTATTGACCAAATACTTATTTTCCACCATAATTTGAGAGGGAAGGTATGTGAGAGAGAGGGACAGAGAGAGAGGGGAAGGTATATGAGAGAGAGAGAGAGAGGAGAGAGGAGAGAGGAGAGAGGAGAGAGGAGAGAGGAGAGAGAGAGAGAGAGAGAGAGAGAGAGAGAGAGAGAGAGAGAGAGAGAGAGAGAGAGAGAGAGAGAGAGAGAGAGAGAGAGAGAGAGAGGGTATATGAGAGAGGGAGATAGAGAGGGAAGGTATATGAGAGAGAGGGACAGAGAGAGAGCGAGAGAGAGAGAGAGAAGGTATATGAGAGAGAGTGAGATAGAGAGGGAAGGTATATGAGAAAGAGGGACAGAGAGAGAGCGAGAGAGAGAGAGAGAAGGTATATGAGAGAGAGTGAGATAGAGAGGGAAGGTATATGAGAAAGAGGGACAGAGAGAGAGCGAGAGAGAGAGAGAGAGAAGGTATATGAGAGAGAGTGAGATAGAGAGGGAAGGTATATGAGAAAGAGGGACAGAGAGAGAGAGAGAGAGAGAGAGAGAGAAGGTATATGAGAGAGAGTGAGATAGAGAGGGAAGGTATATGAGAAAGAGGGACAGAGAGAGAGAGAGAGAGAGAGAGAGAGAAGGTATATGAGAAAGAGGGACAGAGAGAGAGAGAGTGCGGAAGGTGCGGAGAGAAAAAGTATTATACAGTGTGTATGCACTCACTACTGTAAGTCGATAAATTACTAAAATGTCAAAGTAAGGTAGAGAGGGGGCAGTAAAGAGAGAGAGGGTGAGAGCAAGAGAGAAGTATAGAGTGAGAGAGAGAAGTAGAGAGGGGAAGGTAGAGAGGGAGTGTGCAAAGCTGTCATCAAGGCAAAGGGTGGCTACTTTCAACAATCTAAAATATATTTTGATTTGTTCAACACTTTTTTGGTTACTACATAAGTCTTATTTCATAGTTTTACATCACTATTACACTATTATCTGCAATGTAGAAAATAGTCAAAAGAAAGAAAAAACCCTTGTGTCTGAACTTTTGACTGGTACTGTACATATTAATTACCCCAAATAGGACAATCAACAATCAGGTCAATCTACAACAGGCACTAGGCTCGTGGGACATGTGAACATACAGTACAGTTCTCTAATAGTATTACATGAAGAGGAGTAGGCTAAACTCTGTGAATACTGGTCTAAACTTGGCAAGAGTACAACTATTGGATACTGGGACAGTTGTTAATTTACATAAATGCATATTTCCCTAATGGAGCATGTGATAATAATGAGATAATAATAATGAGAAACAGTCCATTTGAAGGGGCAACGGACAGCTACAGGGACAACAGCGCCATAGATTAACATACGCTCAGTTATAGCCAACAGTCAATTAGGAAAGTGGAAACTTCAATCTACTAATAGCAGCTTTCATTTCAGTGACTGATTGTAACATATAGTAATGGTTGTTTAAGCCTCTGTCTAACTGAACTGTAGATTGGGAAGGTCACTTCATTTGAAACAGGAACCTTTTCCAACAAGAGCAAAAAGCAAATAGATTACTCTAGCTCATTAAATGTGACTGATTACATTTAGGATCCATTTGATTCAACAGAAATCTATTGAAGTGGGAGGGAGGTAGAGGGGAAAAGCAATGTAGCTTTTCATATCCTAACTACCCTCTAGCGCTGTGTGTGTGTGTGTGTGTGTGTGTGTGTGTGTACTCGCTCCAAAAAAGAAGCCAGAGATCATACCCCCACCTACAGGGCTGCTATAGAACTGTTCACAATACCAACAACTTTATTATGGTTTATGAACTCTTCTGAGCTGTTCTCCATCTACCCACTAAACCCTCCTTTCAAATAACAGTTCAATCACATGGAGGCAAAAAAATATGACTTGTGACTAACAGCACCTTTGTTACAGTAAGTCCCCTATGAAGACAAATCTATATCCGTTTGCATTAACACTTTGTTCAAATTTACTCAGCTCTTATACGGAATGCAAATTCAAGAACAAATGAGAACTATTTTCATCTTCTCGCATGAATAATTTCACATAGTGCCATTTTTTTTAATCCACAAAACATAGGCTACTGTATTTAATGAAAACGGTATGTGTGTTTCATTCACAGTGCTAAGATGTCCTCAGTGACAATATTACTCTAAAAGGCCCCTGGGAGTAAGGGATCTCAAATGTCAGATTTGTGTTATTGCAGGAGAGGCACTAAGGACATACTCTATCAAGAGTAATCGTGATACAGGTGTAAGATACAGTACACTGCACAGAGAAATAGCTTGTTATCAAAAGTCAACTCAGCTGGGTTCTCACTGGAGATGGGAAAGTGTTTTTATTGATGTCAAAATGTCAAGCCAACAGTGTAAATGACAACAGAACGAAGGCAATACTGCACCTCGACTGCAATAAACCTACAAAATTATGCACATCCTATTTAATAATTTGACAGGGTTAGACCAGGATTTTAGTTTTCCAAACAACCTCCAAAACGATGATAATTTTCAGTGGCATAACATTTAACGTCTTTACCTCAGGCCACTTGAGGGCTCTACCAAAGCCAAAAGGTGGAAGACCTCCAGGACAAACAGTCATTAACCAGTTAGAGCTCTAGGGGCGCTATTTCATTTTTGGATAAAAAACGTTCCCGTTTTAAGCTCGATATTTTGTCACGAAAAGATGCTCGACTATGCATATTCTTGACAGTTTTGGAAAGAAAACACTCTGAAGTTTCAGAATCTGCAAATATTTTGTCTGTAAGTGCCCCAGAACTCATTCTACAGGCGAAACCAAGATGATGCATCACCCAGGAATTAGCAGAATTTCTGAAGCTCTGTTTTCCATTCTCTCCTTATATGGCTGTGATTGCGCAACGAATGAGCCTACACTTTCTGTCGTTCGCCCAAGGTCTTAGCAGCATTGTGACGTATTTGTAGGCATATCATTGGAAGATTGACCATAAGAGACTACATTTTCCAAGTGTCCGCCTGGTGTCCTGCGTCGAATTCGGTGCGCAATTGCCAGCTGCTTCTACTTTACCATTTGATTCAGGGGAGAAAGCATGTGTCCAAGAACTATGTATCAATGAAGAGATATGTGAAAAACACCTTGATGATTGATTCTAAACAACGTTTGCCATGTTTTCAGCCGATATTATGGAGTTAATTTGGAAAAAAGTTTGCGTTTTGAGGACTGAATTTATGGATTTGTTTTGGTAGCCAAATGTGATGTATAAAACGGAGCTATTTCTAATACACAAGGAATCTTTTTGGAAAAACTGAGCATCTGCTATCTAACTGAGAGTATCCTCATTGAAAACATCAGAAGTTCTTCAAAGGTAAATGATTTTATTTGAAGGCTTTTATGTTTTTGTTAATGTTGCGTGCTGGATGCTAACGCTAATGCTAACGCTAAATGCTAACGCGAAATGCTAACTCTAGCTAGCTACTTTTACACAAATTATTGTTTTCCTATGGTTGAGAAGCATATTTTGAAAATCTGAGATGACAGTGTTGTTTACAAAAGGCTAAGCTTGAGAGATGGCATATTTATTTCATTTCATTTGCGATTTTCATAAATAGTTAACGTTGTGTTATGCTAATGAGCTTGCTGATAGATTTACACAATCCTGGATACAGGGGTTTTTTCATAGCTAAACGTGACGCAGAAAACGGAGCGATTTGTCCTAAACAAATAATCTTTCAGGAAAAAAACATCTGAAGTTCTTCAAAGGTAAATGATTTTTTTGAATGCTTTTCTGTTTTTTTGTGTAAATGTTGCCAGCTGAATGCTAATGCTAAATGCTACGTTAGCCATCAATACTGTTACACAAATGCTTGTTTTGCAATGGTTGAGAAGCATATTTTGAAAATCTGAGATGACAGTGTTGTTAACAAAAGGCTAAGCTTGAGAGCTAGCATATTTATTTCATTTCATTTGCGATTTTCATGAATAGTTAACGTTGCGTTATGGTAATGAGCTTGAGTCTGTATTCACGAACCCGGATCCGGGATGGGGAGATCAGAAAGGTTAAGATAGAAATGTGTACTGTATACACTACCGTTTTAAAGTTTGGGGTCACTTAGAAATGTCCCTGTTTTCCATGAAAAAAATATTGAGTTGCAAAATGAATAGGAATATTGTAAAGACGTTGACAAGGTTTCAATAATGATTTTTAATTTAAATAATAATTGTGTCCTTCAAACTTTGCTTTCGTCAAAGAATCCTCCATTTGCAGCAATTACAGCCTTGCAGACCTTTGGCATTCTAGTTGTCAACTTGTTGCATGCTAGAAGTCTCCCTTCTGTCCAGAGCTGCCAGAGCCGCCCGTCTGTCCGGAGCCGCCAGAGCCGCCCGTCTGTCCGGAGCCGCCAGAGCCGCCCGTCAGTCCGGAGCTGCCAGAGCCGTCCGTCAGTCCGGAGCTGCCAGAACCGCCCGTCAGTCCGGAGCCGCCAGAGTCGCCCTTCACACCGGCGCCGCCAGAGTCTCCCGCCTGTCCGGCGCCGTCAGAGTCTCCCGCCTATTCGGGGCCCGCTGTAAGGGTCCCCAGTCCGGGGCGAGGGTTGCCAACTCCAGAGGCGCCACATAAGTGGGCCAAGACTAAGGTGGAGTGGGGTCTACATCCCGCATCAGAGCCGCCACCGCGGTGAAATGCCCACCCAGACCCTCCCCTATAGGTTCAGGTTTTGCGGCCGGAGTCCGCACCTTTGTGGGGGGGGGGGGTACTGTCACGTCCTGACCTTAGTTCCTTTTTTATGTCTCTATTTTGGTTTGGTCAGGGCGTGAGTTGGAGTGGGCATTCTATGTTTTATTTGGCCTGGTATGGTTCCCAATCCGATCTTGACTACTCTTCCTCAGACGAAGAGGAGGTTCGTTACATGTAGTTCCTTGAGGGCCGTTGTGGTATCGGCTTAAGGGGGAATATACATGGCTGTGACTATAACCAAATAAAAATATTTTGGGAGGTAATACGGTCTTGCATTTGATTGTGAGGTATTCTAGGTCAGGTGAACAAAACCACTTAAGTTCCTTTACCTTATCACAATCACACCATGAACAGTTAATGAAACATACACCTACGCCTTTCTTCTTCCTGGAGAGTTCTGTATTCCTGTCTGCGTGATGTACTGAGAACCCAGCTGGCTGTATGGGTGGGGACAGTATATCCGGAGAGAGCCATGATTGCTTTAAACAGTATGTTATGGTCTCTGATGTCTCTCTGGAAGGAGATCCTCACCCTGAGCTTGTCTACCTTATTGTCCAGGGACTGAACATTAGCGAGTAATATAATCGGAAGTGGTGGATGGTGTGCACGCCTCAGTCGGACTAGAAGTCCACTCCGAATACCTTTTCTCCGCCGGCGGCGTCTTGGAGCAGCCTCCGGGATAAGTTCAATTGCAAACAAAGGATCCAATTGGGGAAAATCATATTTCTGATCGGAATGCTGGGTGAGTTCCTGCCGCTGTGATATCCAAAAGTTTTTCCGGCTATATGTAATAACACAAAAAACGTTCTGGGCTAATAATGTAAGAAATGACAACAACAACAAAAAATACTGCAAAGTTGGTTAAGAGCTAGAAGCAGTGCTGCAATTTCTATCCTACAGTACAGTAGAGCAGTAAGTCATTCAGTCACCAACAGGCATCTCTAGTCGCCCAATGGTGTCAAAATGATAAACACTTGGGAGAGACAGACTGTTTCAGACCCTAATAGAGGGTAAGCGAGCACGAGAAAGATAGGAAGAGGGAGAGAAAGAGAGAGTGAGTGTTCTCCTTCCATCAATGTTACAGATTAACCTACGATCTGATAGATCCTTTAATTTTTATTCCAATGGAGGACATGGGTCAACTGACATAACAGTTTGTTTGTGGGAACCTGGTGAAACTTTTTTTTGTTGGAATACAATCAAGTCCCCATATTCCAGCAACATCTGTCTTCCAGTACATCTATAGTAGCCAGTGTCTGAAAATGTCACTCGGCTTCATCGATGGATAGTGCCTCTCCATTCCGAGACTGATTCCTTATCATGGAGCACATGTGCCACTGAAAAACCTGAGGCCTTTGTTCCTCTGTCTCTGCAGGCGAAGATATTGATTTTGGGGACAGATTACATATTTTCTCTCTCATGGCGGTCTTTCGCTGCCCTCCAGCCTGCCTCGTCCTGTCATATTCGAATGGGGGGGGGGGTCTTATCACCAGGTGTCTGGACTGACCGAGCCCTGCAAGGAAGAGGTAAAAGACAGTCCTCTACATCGACAGTGTGTTTCTGTTTGGAAGCTAGAGTTGCGTTTGCACGGGGAATGAAATTATGAATTTGCATCATGAATATCCAGCAATCGATGAATAAGCACTGTACCCAGTGGGATGGTCTTTGTCAAATGGGCAAATTAATTTGCATCAGAACTTTAAAGTTTAGAGTAACTGATGTTTTTTATGCCTTTTCATCCCAAAACCCATTACTCTGATGATTCCAGAATGACAAATCAAAAATGCTAATATAATACACCACAGGGGAGATAGTAATTATATTTGCTGTCGTCGAAAAAGTAACCTTATTCCTTGTTTATTAGAAGAGAGGAGCTGCATATGCAATGAATGGTGGAGGGACTCTTACAATGCAGACATATTTCTTAAAGGCTATGCATGATGGTCAATCCGACCTCGGCCGCATTTACTTCAATGCCGCCTCCGCAAAAGTCCGATCAAACATATTTTTTTGCGGATCGCCGAGCTGTTGTCAACGCAGTGAGTTAGTGTTTATACAGGACCTCCCGCCCCCACCTACAGTCAACCAATCATGTCAATGCGGAGCGATACGGAGTCCTCCGCATTGCTACAACATTTGCGTCACACCCTACATACAAAGCCTCGGACCACATTTTCCGATCAAGAATAAATAGGCTTTTAGTAGCCTCTTTGGATCTTGCAGACACACACAAAGGAGAATGTCACACAAGTACACATCTACAGATGCCACGTGCTTACATCAAAAGCACAAGACCCCTTAGGTCTGACACTAGGCTTATCGCTCACTCCAAGGGGCTACATAGGCCTCCTTAATTTTGATTCACTTCAAGCCCCAGGACTCCTTGTGAGAATTGTTCATCTCGAACAGGTGACAGTGATTTATTTTCACAACACTCAAGTTGCCAGTGTGCCCTGTGGCTATTTTTGCTGTCAAACGGCTTGCTCCACACCATCACACACAATAATCTGAAATCGCCTGACTTCAGGAGACACAGATGGCCTTAACCCCTCACTCACATGATATTGATTGATCCATTTACACAATGAGTTGCTATTGGTTTTGAATACTCATGGCTCTATTGACAGATACAGGAGATCAATGGGTCCAATCAGTTGGAACAACCAATTGCAGCCAGCTGGACAGGCATTGTCTGCAGGTGGACAGTCACACAAAAGCCATGGGTTTGACCTCAGGACAGTGTGCTGCTGCTGATAACATTGATTCCCTGTTCCATCCGTCTTAGCCTGGAAGCTAACATGGTCTAAACGCCTTACTATGGACGTGCTGCATGGAAGACAGAGGGCAAGAAGCCTTTTTGAAGGACTAGTACTCTGATTTACAGTATAGGCTAGGTTACCATCCTTCAGTGGCAAGGTACCACAGAAAACAACCATTGATTAAAGTTGGCTGAAGAATATGAGGTGGCTGAAAAACAGTAGGGAAAGACATGGGGCGCATAAAAAGGAAGTGGACATGGTGCTTGGTGATATGGCCATGTAGATTTTTTTTCAAACATATGGATTTACATTTTGATTTTTTTCCTCCAAATAAGCTTTGTTGTAGAGTTACAGGTCATATACACTGCATTTTAAACAGTCAGGAATAATATAATAAATTCAGGGCTTGTGAAATTATACCTAGGCTAAATTTAACCCTTCTACAACCATAAGAGCCACTAATTGGCTTTTTTTGCTATAATCACTGATTTGGCTTTCATGACTGTCTATGAAAATGCTTTTTCCATTACAAATTTAACCAGAACCATGCATAATGCACAATCACTAATAATGACTAACTTCATCTAGCAGGCATTATAGAACATTAATACAGGTCTCATAAACAATCTCTCAAGCACAAGCCCACGTGCTAGTGAATAGCCAGCTAATCTTTATGAACTCAGCAAAAAAATAAACGTCCCTTTTTCAGGACCCTGTCTTTCAAAGATAATTCGTAAAAATTTGTAAAAATCCAAATAACTTCACAGATCTTCATTGTTTCCCATGCATGTTCAAGGAACCATAAACAATTAATGAACATGCACCTGTGGAACGGTCGTTAAGACACTAACAGCTTACAGACGGTAGGCAATTAAGGTCACAGTCATGAAAACTTAGGACACTAAAGAGGCCTTTCTACTAACTCTGAAAAACACCAAAAGAAAGATGCCCAGGGTCCCTGCTCATCTGCGTGAACGTGCCTTAGGTTATGCTGCAAGGAGGCATGAGGACTGCAGATGTGGCCAGGGCAATAAATTGCAATGTCCGTACTGTGAGAGGCCTACAGGGAGACTGGACGGCCAGCTGATCGTCCTCGCAGTGGCAGACCACGTGAAACAACACCTGCACAGGATTGGGACATCCGAACATCACACCTGCGGGACAGGTACAGGATGGCAACAACTGCCCAAGTTGCACCAGGAAATGCAATCCCTCCATCAGTGCTCAGACTGTCCGCAATAGGCTGAGAGAGGCTGGACTGATGGTTTGTAGGCCTGTTGTAAGGCAGGTCCTCACCAGACATCACCGGCAACAACGTTGCCTATGGGCACAAACCCACAGTCTCAGACAGGACTGGCAAAAGGTGCTCTTCACTGATGAGTTGCGGTTTTGTCTCACCAGGGGTGATGGTCGGATTCACGTTTATCGTTGAAGGAATGAGCGTTACACCGAGGCCTGTACTCTGGAGCGGGATTGATTTGGAGGTGGAATGTCCGTCATGGTCTGGGGCGGTGTGTCACAGCATCATCGGACTGAGCTTGTTGTTATTGCAGGCAATCTGAACGCTGTGCGTTACAGGGAAGACATCCTCCTCCCTCATGTGGTACCCTTCCTGCAGGCTCATCCTGACATGACCCTCCAGCATGACAATGCCACCAGCCATACTGCTCATTATGTGCATGATTTCCTGCAAGACAGGAATGCTAGTGTTCTGCCACGGCCAGCGAAGAGCCCGGATCTCAATCCTATTGAGCACGTCTGGGACCTGTTGGATTGGAGGGTGAGGGCTAGCTCCATTCCCCCCAGAAATGTCTGGGAACTTGCAGGTGCCTTGGTGGAAGAGTGGGGTAACATCTCACAGCAAGAACTGGCAAATCTGGTGCAGTCCATGAGTAGGAGTTGCAGTGCAGTACTTAATGCAGCTGGTGGCCACACCAGATACTGACTGTTACTTTTGACACCCTCTTTGTTCAGGGACACATTATTCCATTTCTGTTAGTCACATGTCTGTGGAACTTGTTCAGTTCTTGTCTCATTTGTTGAATCTTGTTATGTTCATACAAATATTTATACGTGTTTAGTTTGCAGAAAATAAATGCAGTTGTCAGTGAGAGGACGTTTCTTTTTTTGCTGAGTGTATTTCAAGTTTAGGTAACTTGAAAGGTAGAACAGTTTAATTCTTATGAACCCACACTTCTGTCAGTCTCCAACTGTTTGAACAGCATGCTTGCACCCGCAACCGTCTGCACAAACACAAGATATTGTAAGCAAGTCGTGGTTGCTGAGAGGAAATCAATTCAGACAGTTATCTCTTGATGAGATCATGAAAATGGTGAAGAAACAGGAAAGGTAGAACGTGTGTCATCAGTGTTCAATCTAAGTGTCCTCGGTTCAAGTCAGGAGTCCGTAGCAAAGACAGGCAGTCAATGCTCATGGCTTGCCCTAATGACAAACTGTCAATGCGGTCTAGTCTCCAAAAACGTCAAAGCCGAATGGCTATTTCCTGCACACTGAACAAAAATATAAACGCAACGTGCAACAATTTCAAAGATTTTACTGAGATACAGTTAATATAAAGAAAAGTGTCAACTGAAATAAATTCATTAGGCTCTAATCTATGGATTTCACATGACTGGGAATACAGATATGCACCTTTAAAAAGAAAGTAGGGGAGTGGGATCAGAGGTCCAGTCAGTATCTGGTGTGACCATCACTTGGCTCATGCAGCGCGACATCTCCTTCGCATAGAGCTGATCAGGCTGTTGATTGTGTCCAGTGGAATGTTGTCCCACTCCTCTTCAATGGCTGTGCAAAGTTGCTGGACAATGGCGGGAACTGAAACACTCTGTCGTACACATTGATACCAAACATGTTCAGTGGTTGACATGTCTGGTGACTATGCACGTCATGGAAGAACTGGGACATTTTCAGCTTCTAGGAATTGTGTACTGATCCTTGTGAAATGGAACTGTGCATTATCATGCTGAAACATGAGGTGATGGCGGCGGATGAATGGCACGACAATGGGTCTCAGGAGCTTGTCATGCTCTCTGTGCATTCAAATTGCCATCGATAAAATGCAATTGTGTTCATTGTCCGTAGGTTATGTCTTCCCATACCATAACCCAACCATGGAGCACTCTGTTCACAACGTTAACAGCAAACCGGTCACCCACACGATGCAATCTGCCCGGTATAGTTGAAACTGGGATTAATCGAGGAAGAGCACACTTCTCCAGTGTGCCAGTGGCCATCGAAGGTGAGCTCTGGTGGACATTCCTGCAGTCAGCATGCCAAACTGCTTGCTCCCTCAAAACTTGAGACATCTGTGGCATTGTGTTGTGTAACAAACTGCACATTTTAATGGGCTTTTGTCCCCAGCACAAGGTGCACCTGTGTAATGATCATGCTGTTTAATCAGCTTCTTGATATGCCACACTGTCACGCCCTGACCTTAGAGAGCCTTTTTATGTCTCTATTTGGTTTGGTCAGGGTGTGATTTGGGGTGGGCATTCTATGTTTTTGTTTTCTATGATTTTGTATTTCTATGTTTTGGCCGGGTATGGTTCTCAATCAGGGACAGCTGTCTATCGTTGTCTCTGATTGGGAACCATACTTAGGTAGCCCTTTTACCTCCTTTCAGTGTGTGAAGTTAACTTTGTTTGTGGCACATAGCCCTGAAGTGTCACGGTTGTTTTGGTCGGCGTCATCCTAAATAAAAGGAATATGTACGCTCACCACGCTGCACCTTGGTCCTCTTCTTCCAGCAACGGCCGTGACACACACCCGTCAGGTGGATGGATTACCTTGGCGAAGGAGAAATGCTCACTAACAGGGATGTAAACAGATTTCTGCACAACATTTAAGAGAAATAAGCTTTTTGTGTGTATAGAACATTTCTGGGATCTTTTGTTTCAGCTCATGAAGAATGCAACCGACACTTTACATGTTGCGTTTATATTTTTGATCATTAAAAGCCTTTGGAAATAGTCAACAAAAGAAGTAGAGGAGCGCACCACGTTTCAAATTGATCGGTCCAAGCGCCACTAACATCTGAGACATACAGTGGGGCAAAAAATTATTTAGTCAGCCACCAATTGTGCAAGTTCTCCCACTTAAAAAGATGAGAGGCCTGTAATTTTCATCACAAGTACACTTCAACTATGACAGACAAAATGAGAAAAAAAATCCAGAAAATCACAGGATCAATTGTAGGATTTTTAATGAATTTATTTGCAAATTATGGTGGAAAATAAGTATTTGGTCAATAACAAAAGTTTATCTCAATACTTTGTTATATACCCTTTGTTGGCAATGACAGAGGTCAAATGTTTTCTGTAAGTCTTCACTAGGTTTTCACACACTGTTGCTGGTATTTTGGCCCATTCCTCCATGCAGATCTCCTCTAGAGCAGTGATGTTTTGGGGCTGTTGCTGGGCAACACAGACTTTCAACTCCCTCCAAAGATTTTCTATGGGGTTGAGATCTGGAGACTGGCTAGGCCACTCCAGGACCTTGAAATGCTTCTTACGAAGCCACTCCTTCGTTGCCCGGGCGGTGCGTTTGGGATCATTGTCATGATGAAAGACCCAGCCACGTTTCATCTTCAATGCCCTTGCTGATGGAAGGTTTTCACTCAAAATCTCACGATACATGGCCCCATTCATTCTTTCCTTTACAC
Organism: Oncorhynchus mykiss; assembly: GCF_057628025.1. Taxonomy (NCBI): domain Eukaryota; kingdom Metazoa; phylum Chordata; class Actinopteri; order Salmoniformes; family Salmonidae; genus Oncorhynchus; species Oncorhynchus mykiss. The sequence continues at coordinate 25,961,764 of NC_143030.1, forward strand.
GGATCAGTCTTCCTGGTCCCTTTGCAGAAAAACAGCCCCAAACCATGATGTTTCCACCCCCATGCTTCACAGTAGGTATGGTGTTCTTTGGATGCAACTCAGCATTCTTTGTCCTGAACACGACGAGTTGAGTTTTTACCAAAAAAGTTATATTTTGGTTTCATCTGACCATATGACATTCTCTAGCAAACTGAATGAATGCTCTCTAGCAAACTTCAGACGGGCCTGGACATGTACTGGCTTAAGCAGGGGGACACATCTGGAGGGGGACACGTCTGGCACTGCAGAATTTGAGTCCCTGGCGGCGTAGTGTGTTACTGATTGTAGGCTTTGTTACTTTGGTCCCAGCTCTCTGCAGGTCATTCACTAGGTCCCCCCGTGTGGTTCTGGGATTTTTGCTCACCGTGATCATTTTGACCCCACGGGGTGAGATCTTGCGTGGAGCCCCAGATCGAGGGAGATTATCAGTGGTCTTGTATGTCTTCCATTTCCTAATACTTGCTCACACAGTTGATTTCTTCAAACCAAGCCGCTTACCTATTGCAGATTCAGTCTTCCCAGCCTGGTGCAGGTCTACAATTGTGTTTCTGGTGTCCTTTGACAGCTCTTTGGTCTTGGCCATAGTGGAGTTTGGAGTGTGACTGTTTGAGGTTGTGGACAGGTGTCTTTTATACTGATAACAAATTCAAACAGGTGCCATTAATACAGGTAACGAGTGGAGGACAGAGGAGCCTCAAAGAAGAAGTTACAGGTCTGTGAGCGCCAGAAATCTTGCTTGTTTGTAGGTGACCAAATACTTATTTTCCACCATAATTTGCAAATAAATTCATTAAAAATCCTACAATGTGATTTTCTGGATTTATTTTCCTCATTTTGTTTGTCATAGTTGAAGTGTACCTATGATGAAAATTACAGGCCTCTCTCATCTTTTCAAGTGGGAGAACATGTACAATTGGTGGCTGTACAACAATTGAAACGGGTCAATGGCAAAATCCACAAAATCCACTCAAGATATAGGAAAAGTGGGACCTTTTCCCCCTTTCTTTTTAGTGATTTAACTACAGTGTGATCTGTAGTAATGTATTAAGGATCTATTTGCTGAGAATGGGGAGGGAGAAAATTTCACTGGTTACAAAGACTAACTGCAGTCATATCCAGACCCTGGTGAGGACGACAAGCACGCAGGTGAGCTTCCATGAGACGTTTTCTGACAGTTTGCGTAGACATTCTTTGGTTGTGCAAACACACATCAGCTGTCCAGGTGGCTGGTCTCAGAACATCCTGGTGATCAACCAGTGGTGGAAAAAGTACCCAATTGTCATACTTGAGTAAAGATACCTTAATTAACATGACTCAAGTAAAAGTCAACCAACAAAATACTACTTGAGTAAAAAAGTCTAAAGGTATTTGGTTTTAAATACACCTAAGTATCAAAAATAAATGTAATTGCTAAAATGTACTTCAATATCAAAAGTAGAAAATAATTGAAAATCCATTATATTAAGCAAACCAGACGGCACCATTTAAGTGTTTTTCTAAATTTGCGGATAGCCAGGCACACACAACAACACTCAGACATTTACAAACGGAGCACGTGTTTAGTGAGTCTGCCAGATCAGAGGCTGTAGGGAGGACCAGGGATGTTCTCTAGATAAGTGTGTGAATTGGACCATTTTCCTGTTCTGCTATGCTTTAAAATGTATAGAGTACTTATTCTGGGTGTCAGCGAAAATGTACATTTTCTTTAGGAATGTAGTGAAGTATACATACAGATGCCCCAAAAACCTACTTAAGTACTTTAAAGTATTTTTAATGAAGAACCACTGTTTAGACCACTGTTGATCACTAAAACTTTTCAGAGTTATGGTTTTAAGACCTAAATGGCTAGAGAAGGCATTAATAGTGGTCGGGTGCAAGTGATCGGGTAATGCAGAATGTGCAGATGTCCAACACTGACATGATGCACACACCAGTGTCTACAAACAGTGGGTATTATGTCCATCCCAGGGATGGGCAGCTCATTGATTGCATCATTTCCTAGAACATTTAGGCCCAGAGCCAATATAAAGTGTCTTATTTTAATTACTGGGAATATTATAATAAATCCCTATCAGATTCTTGTATCTAATTGGGTTGAGTAGAGAATTCACATCGGAAGTGAACATGAACCTTCATTCTTTTATCAAGTACTCTCCTCCATTTAACCTCCCAAGGGATACAGCCATCCCCAAAGGGAATGTCTCTTTTGGTTTTAATAATGTTCCACCACTTTATATTTCAGGATATTTTCTTTCTCGCATAATCCCAGTTAATTGTGTGGAGACATCCCTTGTCATAAAGCAGTTGACGCCAGCACAGCATTATCAGGGGCCATCTGTGCAGGTTTGCAAAATGGATCAGATATCGTCGACAGCAGACCCCCCCCCCCCCCCCACACACACAAAAACTGAGCACATCGAGTAGGCCGGGGAGTCCGAGAGAAATGGATAGTGACTGCCCGTAGATAATAGAAAAGGAACTTAAAGGGATAGCTAATACAGATAAAAGTCAGCATATGGGGTAAACCGATTTCCACTTATGACTCAAGGACTGGAGCGGAGAACACTCAAGAACACTCAAACTGAAAAAGGTCCGTTTGCGGATTCTGTATTTCTTGTTGATGGTAGAAATGTTGAAATTACACATTCAAAGGCATGTTTTGGGGGGGTAAAGGGGGTTGAAAACATAAAACCAATTACGATAATACAACAGCCAGAAGTGGAGCACTTAGCTGCATAAAACATGCTGTGCGAGGCTACACACCAGCATACACTGCATTTACAACATTGGGAGAGTCAATGTGTTCAAAGTCAATTAATTAAGCACTTCTGATCATTAATCACCATGGAAACAGCAGATCTGTAAATTACTGTATGTTTTTCATGCTTGTGACAAGACACATGACTTTGCATGTTGTGTATTAGAATCTCGGACATTTATGGATAGCTTTTAAAGGGATGACAAAATATGGGAAAAAGATGAGCACAGGCAAGACGGCAATATTTCAACGACCCATAGTTTGCAGGAATGTGAGGAATATACAGGACTAATGATTTTAAAGATGTGAGACAGTAGAAGACAAGATGTCTCAGTTCGAGGACGACGGGCCCTTTCGAAGTCCGGTATGAACCATGACCTGCTCTAAAAGTGCACTTTTAAATGTGAAAGCGACTCCGTTCACGGAGCAGTGAACAAATCCAACTAATTGGGCTGAACAAAGAGATGTAAAATAGAGTATCCCCCTTAGCCAAGTTTAAAACAGAACGACTGTCATAAAATCATTCCTACGCCGGGAATGTGTCCGGGCCAATACAGACGGGAACAGATTATTAAACAAAGCCATTAAAAGTCAGCTCCAAAAGCCTGTTTGACCTGGTGTAAAAAGGGATGACTTTGCAGAGACTTACTACCTCTGCAAAACGTCCGCCTCGTAAATCATTTGGTAAGACCAAGACCGCCAAGTGCTCAAGGAGAAATTCAAAAGCTCAACCTACTTGTTTTAAATTCAAGAGCTCAGAGTGGAAGCTTCAATCGGTTATTTTACATCGTCCTTTATTTATTTATTTTTTACTTGGTCCTATTCGGGATATAGGTCATTCGCTTCATCATCAGCTGAAGAGTCAATCGCTTGGGTCTATTGAATAGTCTCTGCTCTGTTCTGTGTCTGCTGTGAGGGGGGGGGGGGGATTTAACCTCATAGAAAAATGTGTTATGTGTTTCCAAAACAATAACATGGAGACTCCCATCTCCTCTATTAAAAAGGTGTATGTAAGCAACATAAAACAAATTACAGCAGAGCGAGTACGCGGATGAACAAATTGCATAGACTTTAATGTGGCTCCCACTTGCACCGTGATGCATGATTCTGTAGAACTAATGCCTGTGGAAAGACTGCCTACTCAGCCATAATTCAATGTAGAGCTCCCTTTAGTGACAACACGCCTGCTATTCCACATCTGATATTCCAAGCTATTAGAAATATGATAAATTGTACAGTTTGTAGATTTGCATTGGGTCTGTATTCAGCTATACCCAGTTAATTCAATCAGAATGTAATAAAAAGGTGCAGGGCAGAACTTTAATATGAATAAAACTGACAAATAACTTAACGCTAGATCATAAGCAGAATGTAATGCTTGTTTTTTTTCTTTTCGCAAAACAATATAGGTTTTTTGAATACTCATTAAAAAGTGGTAATTTGTTCTAAAGCTGTTTTAACAGCTTGGAAATGTTGTATAGAATAGTACATTTAAGCACACAGAAGGGTGAAAAAAATATGAAACTCATGAATAAAGCAACAAAGCCTCTCACTCACATATGCTTTTTGATGGTTATTTATTGAAAAGCTAATTTATCCACTCTGAATTATTTATTTTTCAACTGTTTTTCAGTAATGGCTATAAAATAAAATAAACACTGAGCAGAGGTTGTCTAGTGGTTGCCATTGTGTTTGCCTTTCCTCTTCAAAAGGCCCAGATCTGACAGGTCCGTCAAGGGGTAAAAAAACAGCCTATGGCTCCCTCCTGTGGCAGATCTTAGAATGAATTCATATTCTTTCTGCGCAACAAGAACGTTATCACTTTTCATGGAAACCAAGGTTGTAATTCATGACAAGAGCACAACATTTTGCAACGGAAACGAGAGTTACGGTGGGACAAACATTTCGTTATTTTTAGTTCCATTTGGTTCCTAGTGAATACACCCCAAGTTATCACGTTTTGACTAGGCCCACCCATATAGTGTCTGAGGTTTGTTATTATATCCAAATGGGTTCGGCCTTAAAAAAAAACTATCAATCGTATACTTCAGAGCAAACACAAGCAATGTAAGCAATGGAATCTAGGCTACATCTTATGGCTTACGTATTTGAAAGAAAACAAATCCTATACCGATGTCTGCTTTCAAACGATAATGACAGCTTGCCATTGTGCTACCATGATGACAATGACGTCAGAGAATAGTGAAGGGAAGTGAATGGCGCTGCCATGGTGATTAGTGAATCACTGCAGAGTGAAAAGTTTCTCCGGTAACAACTTTCAGTCACAAAACAAGAACATCACACAATGTCACTAGTCGCTATGACTAAGCAAGCGGTCTGCAATTAGAATGCCATTGTAGGTTTAAGGCTAATTGATTTAGTGACAACTTAAAAACGTATGTCATCTTAGCTGCACCCCTCACATTGTTACCTTGCGTTATTAAAAATAAAAATGTAATAATCAAGTTTGTTGAGCTCAGGATAGATGGTCAGATAGACAGATGGTTTGTTCCAAAACTAAATGGTGAGCTGTAAAATTTGCACTTCCTTTAAAATCGTTTTAGAGTAGGACCCGACTACCTGTCAGACCTACTCTCCCCCTATGAACCTCCCCGCAAGCCAGGCCAAACTGATCAACCTGCTCCATGCCCCAAGGACCACGCTCCACACGATGGGGGATCGTGCCTTTTCTTCCCATGTACCACGCCTATGAAACTCCCTGATAATCTCAGGGCTGTTCAGACTGTTGGGGCTTTTAAAGCTGGCCTTAAGACTCAACTCTATTGGCTGGCCTACCATTATGCCCTTCCTCATAGATGTTATTGTTGCTTTCGTGATATATACACTATACAAAAGTATGTGGACACCACTTTAAATGAGTGGAATCAACTATTTCAGCCACACCCGTTGCTGACAAGTGTATAACATCGTGCATACAGCCATGCAATCTCCATAGACAAACATTGTCAGTAGAATGGCTTTACAGAAGAGCCTAGTGACTTTCAACGTGGCACCATCATAGGCTGCCACCTTTCCAACAAGTCAGTCTCTTAAATTTCTGCCCTGATAGAGCTGCCGTGGTCAACTGAATCGGCAGTTATTATGAAGTGGAGCAACAACGGCTCTAGGAGCAACAAAGGCTCAGCCACAAAGTGATGAATCACACTTCACCATCTGGCAGGCCGATGGAAGAATCTGGGTTTGGCGGATGCCAGGAGAGTGCTACCTTCCCGAATGCACAGTGCCAACTGTAGGTTTGGTTGGAGAAGGAATATTGGTCTGGGGCTGTTTTTCATGGTAGTTCCTATGAAGGGAAATCTTAAAGCTACAGCATACAACTATATTCTAGACAATTATGAACTTCCAACTTGGTGCCAATGTAATAGTAGAACTTTAGTCCGTCCCCTCGCTTGAACCAGGGACCCTCTGCACACAAAGACAACTGACACCCACGAAGCATCGTTACCCATCGCTCCACAAAAGCCATGGCCCTTGAAGAGCAAGGGGAACAACTACTTCAGGTCTCAGAGCGAGTGACGTCACCGATTGAAACACTATTAGCGCGCACCACCACTAACTAGCTAGCCATTTCACATTGGTTACACCAACAGCAGGTATATCTCTCTGGTCACCCCCAAAACCAATTATTTCTTTGGCCGCCTCTCCTTCCAGTTCTCTGCTGCCAATGACTGGAACGAACTACAAAAATCTCTGAAACTGGAAACACTTATCTCCCTCACTAGCTTTAAGCATTAACTGTCAGAGCAGCTCACAGATTACTGCACCTGTACATAGCCCACCTATATATATATTTAGCCCAAACAACTACCTCTTTCCTTACTGTATTTATTTTATTTATTTATTTTGCTCCTTTGCACCCCATTATTTTTATTTCTACTTTGCACATTCTTCCACTGCAAATCTACCATTCCAGTGTTTTACTTGCTATATTGTATTTACTTTGCCACCGTGGCCTTTTTTTTGCCTTTACCTCCCTTATCTCACCTCATTTTCTCACATCGTATATAGACTTGTTTATACTGTATTATTGACTGTGTGTTTGTTTTACTCCATGTGTAACTCTGTGTCGTTGTATGTGTCGAACTGCTTTGCTATATCTTGGCCAGGTCGCAATTGTAAATGAGAACTTGTTCTCAACTTGCCTACCTGGCTAAATTAAGGTGAAATAAAATAAAATAAAATAAAAACAGTTTGGGGAAAGCCCTTTCCTGTTTCAGATAATAAACTAAAATACAATTGTATTTGTCACATGCGCTGAATACAATAGGTGTAGTAGACCTTACCATGAAATGCTTACTTAAAAACCCTTGACTCTATTTAAAAAAAAAAATATGCATTGTTGGTTAAGAAAATATTTACTAAATAAACTAAAGTACAAAAAATAAGTAAAACAAAATAACAATGCCCCCCGTGCACAAAGCGAAGTCCATACAGAAATGGTTTGTCAAGATCGATGTGGAAGCACTGACCTCAACGCCATCGAACACTTTTGGGATGAATTTGAAATCCACCTGCGAGTCAGGCCTAAACAACCAACGCGTTCTATCTCCTAGAGATGAATGTACTTTGCTGCAAAAGTGCAAATATATCTCAGAACAACAGCAAATGACCTTGTGAAGATGCTCGAGAAAACAGGTACAAAATATCTATATCCATAGTAAAACGAGTCCTATATCGACATAACCTGAAAGGCCGCTCAGCAAGGAACAAGCCACTGCTCCAAAACCGCCATAAAAAAGACAGACTACGGTTTGCAACTGCACATAGGGACGAAGATCGTACTTTCTGGAGAAATGTCCTCTGGTCTGATGAAACAAAACTAGAACTGCTTGGCCATAATGACCATCCTTATGTTTGGAGGGAAAAGGGGGAGGCTTGCAAGCCGAAGAACACCATCCCAACTGTGAAGCGCGGGGGTGGCAGCATCATGTTGTGGGGGTGCTTTGCTGCAGGAGGGACTGGTACACTTCACAAAATAGATAGCATCATGAGGGAGGAAAATTACATGGATACATTGAAGCAACAACTCAAGACATCAGTCAGGAAGTTAAAGCTTGGTCGCAAATGGGTCTTCCAAATGGACAATGACCCCAAGCATACTTCCAAAGTTGTGGCAAAATGGCTTAAGGACAACAAAGTCAAGGTATTGGAGTGGCCATCACAAAGCTGTGACCTCAATCATTTAGAACATTTGTGGGCAGAACTGAAAAAGTGTGTGCGAACAAGGAGGCCTACAAACCTGACTCAGATACACCAGCTTTGTCAGAAGGAATGGGCCAAAATTCAACTTATTGTGGGAGGCTACCCGAAATGTTTGACCCAAGTTAAACAATTTAAAGGCAATGCTACCAGATACTAATTGAGTGTATGTAAACTTCTGACCCACTGGGAATGGGATGAAAGAAATTAAAGCTGACTTGAACTGTAACTATTCAGACACTTTGCTATGAAACTAAAAATTGAGCTCAGGTGCATCCTGTTTCCATTGATCATCTTTGAGATGGTTCTACAACTTGGAGTCCACCTGTGGTAAATTCAATTCAATAAGGTCCCACAGTTGACAGTGCATGTCAGAGCAAAAACCAAGCAATGAGGTTGAATTAATTGTTAATAGAACTGCGAGACAGGATTGTGTTGAGGCACAGATCTGGGTAAGGGTAGCAAAAAATGTATGCAGCATTGAATGATTCCCTTGAACACAGTGACCTCTATCATTCTTAAATAGAAGAAGTTTGGAATCAAAGACTCTTCCTAGAGCTGGACACCCGGCCAAGCTGAGCAATTGGGGTAGAAGGGAGTTGACCAAGAAGCTGATGGTCACTCTGACAGAGCCCCAGAGTTACTCTGTAGAGATGGGAGAACCTTCCAGAAGGACAACCATTTCTGCAGCACTCCACCAATCAGGCCTTTATGGTAGGACGACCAGATGGAAGCCACTCCTCAGTAAAATGCACATGAGAGCCCGCTTGGAGTTTGCCAAAAGGCACATAAAAGACTCTCAGACCATGAGAAACAAGATTCTCTGGTCTGATGAAACCAAGACTGGAATTCTTTGGCCTGAATGCCAAGCGTCATGTCTGGAGGAAAACTGGCACCATCCCTACGGTGAAGCATGGTGGTGGAAGCATCATACGGTGGGGACTGGAAGACTCAGCGGAAGGGACTGGAAGACTAGACATGACTGAGGGAAAGATGAACCGAGCAAAGTACAGAGAGATCCTTGTTGAAAACCTGCTTTAGAGCGCCCAGGATCTCAGACTGGGGCGAAAACTCACCTTCCAACAAGACAACAAAGGAGTGGCTTCAGGACAAGACTCTGAATGTCCTTGTGTGGCCCAGACTTGAACCCGATCAAACATCTCTGGAGAGACCTGAAAATAGCTGTGCAGCAACACTCCCCATCGAACCTGACAGAGCTTGAGAGGTTCTGCAGAGAACCTATGTAAATAAAACCCTATGTAAATACAGGTGTGCCACGCTTGTAGCGTCATACCCGAAAAGACTCGAGGCTGTAATCAAAATCTATTTTATTTTTGAAATTCTTAAAAGTGGCATTATCTCAACCAGCTTCATGAGGTAGTCAACTGGAATGCATTTCAATTAACAGGTGTGCCTTAAGTTAATTTTTGGAATTTCTTTCCATTTTAATGTCTTTGTGAGACGCAGAGTAGGTGAACGGATGATCTCTGCATGTGTGGTTCCCACGTGAAGCATGGAAGAGGTGGTGTGTGAGGGTGCTTTGCTGGTGACACTGATTTATTTAGAATTCAAGGCACACTTAACCAGCATGGCTACCACAGCATTCTGCAGTGATACGCCTTCCCATCTGGTTTGCGCTTAGTGCGACTATCATTTGTTTTTCAACAGGACAATGACCCAAAACACAACTCCAGGCTGTGTAAGGGCTATTTTACCAAGAAGGAGAGTGATGGAGTGCTGCATCAGATGACCTGGCCTCCACAATCACCCGACCTTAACCCAATTGAGAATGTTTGGGATGAGTTGTACCGCACAGTGAAGGAAAAGCAGCTAACAAGTGCTCAGAATATGTGGGAACTCCTTCAAGACTGTTGGAAAAGCATTCCAGGTGAGGCTGGTTGAGAGAATGCCAAGAATGTGCAAAGCTGTCATCAAGGCAAAGGTGGCTACTTTGAAGAATCTAAAATACTAAATATTTTTTGATTTGTATAACACTTTCTTGGTTACTACATGATTCCATATATGTTATCTCATAGTTTTGATGTCTTCACTATTATTTTATAATGTATAAAAAAGTGAAAATAAAGAAAAACCCTTGAATTACTAGGTGTGTCCAAACTGTTGACTGGTACTGTATTGTGTGATATATATCTATATACAGTGCCTTGCGAAAGTATTCGGCCCCCTTGAACTTTGCGACCTTTTGCCACATTTCAGGCTTCAAACATAAAGATATAAAACTGTATTTTTTTGTGAAGAATCAACAACAAGTGGGACACAATCATGAAGTGGAATGACATTTATTGGATATTTCAAAAAATGTTAACAAATCAAAAACTGAAAAATTGGGCGTGCAAAATTATTCAGCCCCTTTACTTTCAGTGCAGCAAACTCTCTCCAGAAGTTCAGTGAGGATCTCTGAATCTCTGATCTCTCAATGTTGACCTAAATGACTACAATACATAAATACTATAAATACAATCCACCTGTGTGTAATCAAGTCTCCGTATAAATGCACCTGCACTGTGATAGTCTCAGAGGTCCGTCAAAAGCGCAGAGAGCATCATGAAGAACAAGGAACACACCAGGCAGGTCCGAGATACTGTTGTGAAGAAGTTTAAAGCCGGATTTGGATACAAAAATATTTCCCAAGCTTTAAACATCCCAAGGAGCACTGTGCAAGCGATAATATTGAAATGGAAGGAGTATCAGACCACTGCAAATCTACCAAGACCTGGCCGTCCCTCTAAACTTTCAGCTCATACAAGGAGAAGACTGATCAGAGATGCAGCCAAGAGGCCCATGATCACTCTGGATGAACTGCAGAGATCTACAGCTGAGGTGGGAGACTGTCCATAGGACAACAATCAGTCGTATATTGCACAAATCTGGCCTTTATGGAAGAGTGGCAAGAAGAAAGCCATTTCTTAAAGATATCCATAAAAAGTGTTGTTTAAAGTTTGCCACAAGCCACCTGGGAGACACACCAAACATGTGGAAGAAGGTGCTCTGGTCAGATGAAACCAAAATTGAACTTTTTGGCAACAATGCAAAACGTTATGTTTGGCGTAAAAGCAACACAGCTGAACACACCATCCCCACTGTCAAACATGGTGGTGGCAGCGTCATGGTTTGGGCCTGCTTTTCTTCAGCAGGGACAGGGAAGATGGTTAAAATTGATCGGAAGATGGATGGAGCCAAATACAGGACCATTCTGGAAAAAAACCTGATGGAGTCTGCAAAAGACCTGAGACTGGGACGGAGATTTGTCTTCCAACAAGACAATGATCCAAAACATAAAGCAAAATCTACAATGGAATGGTTCAAAAATAAACATATCCAGGTGTTAGAATGGCCAAGTCAAAGTCCAGACCTGAATCCAATCGAGAATCTGTGGAAAGAACTGAAAACTGCTGTTCACAAATGCTCTCCATCCAACCTCACTGAGCTCGAGCTGTTTTGCAAGGAGGAATGGGAAAAAATTTCAGTCTCTCGATGTGCAAAACTGATAGAGACAAACCCCAAGCGACTTACAGCTGTAATCGCAGCAAAAGGTGGCGCTAAAAAGTATTACCTTAAGGGGGCTGAATAATTTTGCACGCCCAATTTTTCAGTTTTTGATTTGTTAAAAAAAGTTTGAAATATCCAATAAATGTTGTTCCACTTCATGATTGTGTCCCACTTGTTGTTGATTCTTCACAAAAAAATACAGTTTTATATCTTTATGTTTGAAGCCTGAAATGTGGCAAAAGGTCGCAAAGTTCAAGGGGGCCGAATACTTTCGCAAGGCACTGTATATATACAGTTGAAGTCAGAAGTTTACATACACCTTAGCCAAATACATTTAAACTCAGTTTTTCACAATTCCTTACATTTAATCATAGTAAAAATTCCCTGTATTAGGTCAGTTAGGATCACCACTTTATTTTAAGAATGTGAAATGTCAGAATAACAGCGGAGAGAAAGATTTATTTCAGCTTTTATTTCTTTCATCACATTCCCAGTGGTTCAGAAGTTTACAAACACTCAATTAGTATTTGGTAGCATTGCCTTTAAATCGTTTAACTTGGATCAAACGTTTTGGGTAGCCTCTCACAAGCTTCCCACAATAAGTTGGGTGAATCTTGGCCTAATCCTCCTGACAGAGCTGGTGTAACTGAGTCAGGTTTGTAGGCCTCCTGGCTCGCACTACGTCCATCCTAGCTCACTCATTGTCTTAATCGAAATTACGAATAGCCTCTTATGCATGCTTTTCAACCGATCGCTGCCTGCACCCGCATGCCCGCCTAGCATCACCACCCTGGATGGTTCCGACCTAGAATATGTGGACATCTATAAGTACCTAGGTGTCTGGCTAGACTGCAAACTCTCCTTCCAGACTCATATCAAACATCTCCAATCGAAAATCAAATCAAGAGTCGGCTTTCTATTCCGCAACAAAGCCTCCTTCACTCACGCCGCCAAGCTTACCCTAGTAAAACTGACTATCCTACCGATCCTCGACTTCGGCGATGTCATCTACAAAATGGCTTCCAACACTCTACTCAGCAAACTGGATGCAGTCTATCACAGTGCCATCCGTTTTGTCACTAAAGCACCTTATACCACCCACCACTGCGACTTGTATGCTCTAGTCGGCTGGCCCTCGCTACATATTCGTCGCCAGACCCACTGGCTCCAGGTCATCTACAAGTCCATGCTAGGTAAAGCTCCGCCTTATCTCAGCTCACTGGTCACGATGGCAACACCCATCCGTAGCACGCGCTCCAGCAGGTGTATCTCACTGATCATCCCTAAAGCCAACACCTCATTTGGCCGCCTTTCGTTCCAGTACTCTGCTGCCTGTGACTGGAACGAATTGCAAAAATCGCTGAAGTTGGAGACTTTTATCTCCCTCACCAACTTCAAACATCAGCTATCTGAGCAGCTAACCGATCGCTGCAGCTGTACATAGTCTATTGGTAAATAGCCCACCCATTTTCACCTACCTCATCCCCATACTGTTTTTATTTATTTATTTTTCTGCTCTTTTGCACACCAATATCTCTACCTGTACATGACCATCTGATCATTTATCACTCCAGTGTTAATCTGCAAAATTGTAATTATTCGCCTACCTCCTCATGCCTTTTGCACACATTGTATATAGACTCCCCCTTTGTTTTCTACTGTGTTATTGACTTGTTAATTGTTTACTCCATGTGTAACTCTGTGTTGTCTGCTCATACTGCTATGCTTTATCTTGGCAAATGAGAACTTGTTCTCAACTAGCCTACCTGGTTAAATAAAGGTGAAATAAAAAATAAAATAAAAAATTATCTGCTCGTCGTTTCCTTATGCCATAATTTGTACATCTCAATTGTCAGTAGAAACCACATTTGTTCTAGGCAAGTCAGCCATATCATCCTATTTTCAATAAAGGCAGTAATTCACTCCATGGTGCTGAAAATAAAGCTCTGGTTTTGGGACAGCTTTTGTAGGCCCTAACAGTTTGTGGGCACAGTTTGAGTGCAATTAATGTATTGTTTAGTGTTGCTGGCATGCATCTATATTACATTTGGGGGCCCCCACCAAGATTTACATGCTAGAATTGCCACTGCACTCCAGTCACTCATTTTTCTTCCATAGTCGAGTCGTTGATTCCTAGCGTAATTGAAGAAATGGGAGTCAACAATTATTTTTGAATCGACTCCCCACCACTGCTTAAGTATGCCCTTACCTAAGGAAAATGTTTAAGGGACTCTATGCAACACCCTTAAACAATTCCCTTAGGTAAGGGTAAAGTATTCCTTAAGGTAAATCCTTAAGGGAAACACTTAGGATGTTTTATGCAACCGGGTCCAGTCCTTAGAACCACTGGGTTAAACCCCATTTCAAGTTTCATTAGTGTATGTACAGCATACACATGGTATACACTGTCCAAAGAAATGCTTACTTACAGGTTCCTTCTGGACAATGCAACAATAAGAAACAATAATAAAGAAAACAAAAAGTAAATGGTTCAGTAGAATAAACATTGTAGCATAAGTATAATACAGGAAGGCACACTCTATAGTCAGATATTTATACGTGCTTTGGTAAGGGGGGATTGGGGGGGGGGGGGGGGTGTTAAAATTGTGCAGTATTTAGAATTAATAAGAGTATTTTAGCAGCAGCTGTGATGCGTGTGTAGCATGAATGTATGTGTGTGTGGACATGTTTAACTATACTTGCCCCCACAAGAATAGTAAACAAACAACAATTTGACCAACTGGGGACATTTTGAGCTTGTTGTCATTGCAGGAAATCTCAACGTTGTGCGTTACAGGGAAGACAACCTGCAAGACCGGTATGTCTGTGTTCTGCCATGGCTAGCGAAGAGCCCGGATCTCAATCCCAATGAGCACGTCTGGGACCTGTTGGATCGGAAGGTGAGGGCTAGGACCATTCCCTCCAGAAATGTCCGGGAACTTGCAGGTGCCTTGGTGGAAGAGTGGGGTAACATCTCACAGCAAGAACTGGCAAATCTGGTGCAGTCCATGAGGAGGAGATGCACTGCATTACTTAATGCAGCTGGTGGCCACACCAGATACTGACTGTTACTTTTGATTTTGACCCCTCCCCACTTTGTTCAGGGACACATTATTCAATTTCTGTTAGTCACATTTATGTCTCAGTTGTTGAATCTTGTTATGTTCATACAAATATTTACACATGTTAAGTTTGCTGAAAATAAACGCAGTTGACAGTGAGAGGACGTTTCTTTTTTGCTGAGTTTACAAACGTCTGTGTCTCTTCCGAATGGCTGTGAGACAGAGAGACTTTTGTACTCCCAGGTAAGGCCCTTGCTTTAGGTATCACTGAAGGCCCCATTATTCAGTCAAGCAGCTTGAAGAAGATGTATCATCATCATCCAGGCTCATGTCACAGCATGCATGGTCCTGATAGTGTACATGATACATTTGTTATCTCCCTAACGTTCAAAGGTTAGAAATGTCCTTGTTTTTGAAAGAAAAGCACATTTTTTGTCAATTAAAATAACACTGATCAAAAATACAGTATAGACATCGTTAATGTTGTAAATTACTATTGTAGCTGGAAATGGCAGATTTTTTTATGGAATATCTAGGCCAGCATCCCGGAGTAGCCTCTTCACGGTTGACGTTGAGACTGGTGTTTTGCAGGTACTATTTAATGAATCTGCCAATTGAGGACTTGTGAAGCATCTGTTTCTCTAACTAGACACTCTAATGTACTTGTCCTCTTGCTCAGTTGTGCACCGGGGCCTCCCACTTTTCTATTCTGGTTAGAGACAGTTTGCGCTGTTCTGTGAAGGGAATAGTACACAGCGTTGTACGAGATCTTCAGTTGTTTGCCAATTTCTCACATGGAGTATTGGGCAATAGCTTTCTCCACGGCCCCATATACATAAACGTGTTCAGAGTAGGAATAGTGATCTCGGACCAGCTCCCCTTGTCAAGGTAATCATATTCTTTGTTATATAAAAAAAAGAAAAACTGAAAAAGTACTCCTACACTGAGATGCTTTGTGAATATCAGCAACATAAGAATTAGCCTAGTCAGTAACTTAGCAAACTAATGAAACACTCATGTAAATGTGCACAGGCCTATGCAGCCAAATTATTTAAAAAATCAAGAGCAGCATTTTTCTTGCGTTGGTGACTGAAAAAGTTGGCATCATTAAACAGGCAGGGGAACGAAGTAGCTTGACAAAAAGTGTTTAATAGTAAGTAACTATTCTTTCGTTAGAAAATATACACAGTGTACAAAACATTAGGAATACCTTCATAATATTGAGTTGCACCTCCTTTTGCACTCAGAACAGCCTCAATTCGTCGGGGCAGGGACTCTACAAGGTGTCTAAAGCGTTCCAAAGGGATGCTGGCCCATGTTCACTCCAATGCTTCCCACAGTTGTGTCAAGTTGGCTGGACATCCTTTGGGTGGTGGACCATTCTTGATACACATGGGAAACTGTTGAGCTTGAAAAACCCAGCAGCGTTGCAGTTCCTGACACATTCAAACCGGTGCACCTGGCACCTAATATCATTCCCTGTTCAAAGGCACTTAAATATTTTGTCTTGCCCATTCACCCTCTGAATGGCACACTTACACAATCCATGTCTCAATTGTCTTAAGGCTTATAAATCCTTATTTAAAACTATCTCATCCTCGTCATCAAGACCAATGGAAGTGGATTTAACAAGGTGACATCAATAAGGGATCATAGCTTTCACCTGGAGTCACCTGGTCAGTCTCATGGAAAGAGCATGTGTTCCTAATGTTTTGTACACTGTGTAGTTATTTTCGAGAACCCTGGCTACAGTCCACTTAGCTAGCTAGCTTGGGTGAACTCAGACTGATGGTTTGAGTTAGGTAACGTTAGCTTTCAATCCAGCTTGCTTACTAATGGCATTTTCTTTTAATCAACTTTATCAATCAAATGCATAGCAAGCAAATATATGCTTCCACCCAACTCTCCCTGATTCAGCTTGCCAGTTGCTAGTAAAGTTGGATGAGTAATTCAGAAGCCTAGCTAGCAATGTCAAGTTCATGCCTTTTACCCAAATAAATAATTGACACATATAAAAGAGACGATTACCTTCAAGCCGATAATTTGTTTAATTCTCGTACTTCAGGCCGTGAAGTAATGGTTACTTGTTTGTGGAAATGGCTTTTTCTCCAGATGTTTGTCCCCAGTCAGCTCCAGCATTCACTTGAACTGACGTCACCATCTTGGCCAGGTCGCAGTTGCAAATGAGAACTTGTTCTCAACTAGCCTACCTGGTTAAATAAAAGGTGAAATAAATCAAATAAAATAAATAGGCTGTGTCAAGAACTTGAGGGAGCATTGTTTACTAGCACACGTGCTTAACAAATTGGTTTCTCTAGCAGCCCGGAGGATATTTTGTGGCATTGAAATGACTTGGGAACTGTGCACACTTTGGAGAGGTGTGTAGCCTCTTGGAGACTCCAGTTAGTCCCCTAACTCAAACCCTTGTCATTTGTTTTTGTCTTATGTTGCACGTACAACACATTTTCCAGGAATATTCTTATCATGTTACTGAATGTAGCCTATCCAGAGTATTTTCAGATTTCAATATCAACAAATGCGACAAAAAGTACAGTAAATGTAAAATTCACATAAAATCTGTGTAATGTTTGGATTCAGTCTTGTGTCAGGTGAACTGTTGTGTCCTCATCTTTTGATCTAATAATTTCCCCATAATCTCCAAACCCTTTCAATTTCTACCATGGTTATGCATATGCTTTTTATACTTCTTTTGCAAGAAACATGTCAAATTAGCTCTATCCATGTAGACCAATTCCTACGAGTGTAAAGGGTTAACGTTCTCTGAACTATGAGAACATTCCCAATGTCAAACCAGTTGCAGAATGTTCCTAGAATATTACCAACATTTAAATTAAATGTAACCATGTTCGACATTTTAGGAAACAGTACGTTATAAAGCAATCAAATACCAAGAAAATAGTTTTTTGTCAAGTTCCTTAAATGTGCTGAGAATGTTCCAAAGCCAAGCAACTATTCTGCACCACTCCCAGAAGGTTGTGGGAAGGTTGTATGCAAAATAACCACTCTCTCACCAACCTCTAAGAAACATATGGTCCTCAGAACATGATGTGCTAGCTGGGCATTGTTTTGACCCTCTTGCCAATCACCATCGTGGTTCACCTGTCATTACATACATTTCTCACCCTCTCACAGTTTGACTACTTTGTACTGGACATGTGAATGGCTAGCAAAAAAATTGAAATCTTAGTGGGGCGGCAGGGTAGCCTAGTGGTTAGAGCGTTGGACTAGTAACCGGAAGGTTGTGAGTTCAAACCCCCGAGCTGACAAGGTACAAATCTGTCGTTCTGCCCCTGAACAGGCAGTTAACCCACTGTTCCCAGGCCGTCATTGAAAATAAGAATTTGTTCTTAACTGAAAAGGTAAAATAAATAAAAAAAAGTGTAACACTTACAGAGTGTGGTCATAGAAAAGGAAATAGCTAAGAGAGCACAGTCATGGCCAAAAGGAATTTGTCGCAGAGGGAACTACAGATTAAAATATGTTAACAAGATGAATGCCTGACCTGTTGACTATTTCTTAGGATGTACATACATGTACATAAATAGCTATGCAAACACAATTCTAGTCTGCAACAGGAGCTATACTCAACTTTAAATCAATATATCAATAAGGAACCAGACAGGTCCACAATTAAGTTGAATCGTTTGTAGTTTGAGTAGTGACAGAGCTAAATAAATCAGTTTCTATAAACTGTGGAAAATCAAATACAAAGTTACATTCAACCAGGTCGGACAAACTGACAACCTTTGTTCAAAAAAGTCCTCAAAACTACTTTAGTGCTCTGACAAAACAACAAAGTCTTGGTTCTATCTTACCGTCGTTACCCGCCTCTAAAAGTCCAAACTGCTCCAGAACCTTGACAAGTAGGACCACCACCACTAATACCGCGATCATCTCCAGCCCCTCCAGGTTCATGGTGATCAAGTCTGTCGGGTCATGGGCTGCCCATGCCACGGTCACAATCACAGAGCTCGCTGCCCGTTTACAGGCCAGTTACCTCCACTTAGAGAGCCAGCATCTCAGACTTGACGAGACACCGGAGAGAGAGACAGACAGAGAGAGACAGATGGAGAGAGACAGACAGAGAGAGACAGACGGAGAGAGACAGACAGAGAGACAGACGGAGAGAGACAGACAGAGAGAGACAGACAGAGAGAGAGAGGTGTGTGAGGTTAGGGGAGTAAGGAGAAAGAGCAATAAGAAGAAAACAGGAGAGCGGGTGAAGAAACTAACAAAATTAGAGGAAGAGGGAGAGAGAGAGAAAGGGAAATGGAGCGACACAAAGACAATGAGCGAGTGAAATTGAATGTGAGAGAGAGAGAGAACCAGTTGCCAGGGGCTGTAGGGACTACCAAACCCCTTGTTGTCTTTTCCCCACAGTGGGACACACCAATGCTACAGAAAGGACTGCAAATCACATCCCAGCATAGGAGGGTCACATAGGAGCCACTCGCCAAATATTCTGTTCCCCCCCTCCATGATACCTGGACTCTCCCATGACCCCATGGATCCGGGAAAGTCCAGAAGGCAGCTCTCTAGGAATAACGCACTTCTCAATACAGTACATTCAATAATGGTCCAGTACGAACAGAATGAAGCATTCAGAATAGCCTGTTGCTATGGTGACGGTAAACATGTATGGAACTATAGAGATATTTGAGCAGCTGTGTACATTTATTCAAGCACATGGTACAGTAATGGGGGAAAAGTGTTTGAGGTGAAACATTGTGTCCACTTGATAATTTTCTGTACTCATCTACATTTAACAGCTTTAGAAGTCGGAAACAAAAACACCTGGGACCAATGATATTTTTCTGTATTAAAGGGAATTTAGTTCTAAATGCATAACTATGTAACCGTGTAACACTGAAACCTTCAAAGTACGGTAGGTTACATAAGAAGACAGTGATAAACCCGCAATTAAGTATATAGTACAATTATTTTCTTTAAGTATCCTGTTCTGCAATTACTACCCAGAATTCACTACACAATTTCAAACGATTCTAAAGAATTGGTAGAAACGTCATTTGAACTTTCATTAAATTTGTGTTTTTGCCCATTGCATTCCCTATGCAAGTCACATGGCCACTTATATGGGTCTCTTTCCTCCTCTTTAACTGTTGTAATAATGACATTATGCATTAGACTTGACTGTGATGATATAGCCTCTCAGGTTGCCCTTTGATTAGAGTTTGGGCTAATTTAATTAACATGTTTGCCTGCGCTGCGCTGCCCTCCAACATTAGCAAGGTAAATGCATTATCTCAACTTGATTTATGAATCCACTTCGATAAAAAGGGGTGTAAATAATTATATAAACATGGTTTGTTCTCATGGGAGAGAGTTTAATTGAAAGCCCGGTTATTTTTGTACTGGCGTTTCATGGAGATATGAATTGTAATATTTACGAAAGTAGTCATTCAATCGTTCTTAAAACATGCACTCTTGACTGGAAGCCTTCATTAGCATATATTTCCTTTCCCATGCACTAAGGAAGTTAACTGTCAAACAATTGCCTGGTTTAGATAACAATGGACCAAATGAAACTCATGAAGCGGAGTATGGGCCTCTCACCTTCTCGATATTGCAAAAGAGGCAAAACTTGGTAACACTTTACTTGACACCTAGTTTTATAACAGTCATAACCATGTCACAATGTCATAACAGCTGACATAACATGTCATAACCTGCCATAATATTGTCAATACACAGTTAAGACCCACGTATTTACACCTGTTGTGACATATATTGCATTTTTGTAAGGCTGGTTATTATACCGACGTAGTGTGAAACCCCACATATTGAAATTCGTTTTTTCCTTGCCAATTAGTTACCTTTCGTTTTGAAAGTTCATTTCTTAAATCCTTGTCTGTTGTTGTAATTAATTCTTTAGTCATTTTTCTCATCAGTTTTTAAATAACTTGTAGAAAAACATTATGACCATCTTGTGTCACTTTACTTGGACTAAGAAAATACACTTTATAACACTATCAAGAAGCATTATGACCATCATAATCATAAGGCAGATAGGCCTATCACATACATGCCCTTATATCAGTCATCAGTCAAAAAGTGGGTGTCTTGTCCTGCTCCTGCTCCGGGGGGGATATTAATACCTATGATATTTGAATGACATGTTAGATGAGCAGGTGTCCACATACTTTTGGTCATGTAGTGTATCTGTGACCAACAGATGCAGATCTGTATTCCCAGTCATGTGAAATCCATAGATTAGGGCCTCATGAATTTATTTCCATTGACTGATTTCCTAAAATGATATGTAACTCAGTAAAACCTTTGACATTGTTGCATGTTGTGTTTATATTTGTGTGCACTGTACATGTAATATTCAAAAGTTAAGTATTTGTGTGTGTTGGTGTGCATTATTTTATAGCCAACTTAGTTTTACGCATTGGAGGCCGGCAATTCTTAGCACATATTTGCCTCATATCTGGGGCCATTTCCCCTTGATTAGATTCTAATAGTGTTTCCAATGAGCCTGATCATTTTCAGCTCCTGAACTATGAAGCCAGGAAATGAATTCCATTGATTTCTGGTATTGACTCCCAGCCACACAGACAGAGTATGAGTCGTATGGCCTCCTTGGCAATGAGAGATTTCATTATGACACACTCAGTGCTCTTCAGTAGAATAGACTGAATGGTGGCTCCTGGTGTCTGCTGTATTTGATCTCACTGTATACAGCACTAACATGGTGGTAGGAGAGTGACTTATGAGTTTATGACGAAGGACAATGAGGATATAATTTTGGTGATTTGATTCATCTGGATGATGTGAAGTGTATTACCGCACTTGTGTTGCAGAACATGAATAGCGCCGTCTGAAATAACCCAATTAAAATTGGTCTACAATTCAAGCAAATGTTAAAATATATTATTTCCAGTGGTTCCTAAACTCTGGTCAGCCCTCCCTGTGGGTGTCTATTCCCGGAGAGCAGTGAAAATGGTAGGGCCTTGAGGGAGGCTGAGAGGCGATGAGCTGACCATGCGTCACCCTGATATGGATGGCACTCCACAGCAGTCACGGAGTGCATTAAAAGAGTAGCCCTGGAGCACTGAGAAACGTGAACGCCGTAGCTTCCTCGGTGTGTGTGTAGTGGGTGATGGCGCTGTGTACATGAGTACGTGTGTAGCAGATGGCCAAGTTAGCTTTGCCACTGCCGACCTGATGTACTGTCGCTTCTGACTTTGGTAGCGTTGTCATGCGTTAGAATCCCAGGTAGGCTGTGAACAATGTTGTGTGTTTTAGTTGGTGTGTTTGTCTGAAGCTCTTTATAGCAGGAAAAAAAACAACCAGCTGTGAAGTAACTGTCCTCAACATGGAGGTACATTTTGACATGACATCCACAACATATAGGTCACGTTAGCTACATGCTTGACCGATGTCCCCTAATCAGAGACGCACGGTCATTTTATGTCCGGCATGTCTTCTTTTGTTAAACACGCTCGTACATGAATATCAATGAACCATGGCCAGATGTCATAAAAATACATGTAACAGGCCATTAAGAACCACAGTTCCCTGCATTAATATGGATGACTTCTTCGCACTTCAACACCCATAGACAACGCTCACCGTTTAACTTCGCTTCCCGAGGGAGCGTAAAAGACTCCTTTCGACAGAGTGCTAAAATGAAGCACCGGCTGAGCTCAATATTGATATATGCAATGCATAATTCAGGTACAGTACACATTTCTGCCAGTCAAGTTACTCATGCATGATTTATGATCGTAAACGTGGAAACACAACAACCTAGTTGATGCACACATGTTTGATCCGTTTCTAGGAACATGCCCTATACATGCTGTATATCGTACTATATACGGTTCTGAATGGTTTTTTATTAAATGGGGCATATGACCCAATGGCGTACATTGATAAATAAGTCTCCAAAATGTTTTCGATAAACAGCTCATTTAGAATTACTTTGATGTAGCCTTCCCATTCCATTTAATCTAGGGAGATGCTGGAGTAATTTATTGAATCGATTTGTCAGCCGTTACTATAAATCACATTACATTGTTGTCTGATTAACTGATTGTTCTATTATCTGAAGTGCAGCATGTCACCTGGAAGTCCTCCACTTAGTCTTTGTTGATTTAAGGTTTTCCAATAGGATTGTGCACATGTTGGGTACTAGACAAATTGTAAGGAAATGTTTATTCAAATTGACAGTCAAATTGATACAACTTCAGCACCATGTCAGTCACATCTGGGGTTGCAGGGGCGAACACTTGAACAGAACACTGCATGGTTGGTAACATTTGCCCAAATGAAGATGCAGTCCAAGCCAAGATCAACCCTCAAAAGTGATCTAATGTTTGACACTACGTCCCACACCATCTGTTGTGTAGGGCCAACCTGAGGGATACACTGTATATCAAGACGTAGGCCCGACAAAACAGATGGCATGCAATATTGGCCTAATCGCCCAACATCAATGCCCAACCTCACTAATGCTCGTGGCTGAATGGAAGCAAGTCCCCACAGCAATGTTCCAACATTTAGTGGAAAGCCTTCCCAGAAGAGTGGAGGCTGTTGTCGCAGCATAGTGGGGGACCAACGCCATATTGTGTGCAGCTGCTCGGCCAAGAAAACCCATTTCACGAAGCACCCGACGAACAGTTTGTGTGCTGATGTTGCTTCTAGAGGCAGTTTAGAACTTGGTAGTGAGTGTTGCGACAATTTTTACGTGCTACGTGCTTCAATACTCAGTTGTTCCGTTCTGTGAGCTTGTGTGGCCTACCACTTCGCAGTTGAGCCATTGTTGCTCCTACACATTTCCACTCCACAATAACAGCATGTACAGTTGACCGGGGCAGCTCTAGCAAGGCAGAAATTTGACGAACCGACTTGTTGGAAAGGTGGCATCCTATGACAGTGCCATGTTGAAAGCCACTAAGCTCTTCAAAAAGGCCACTCTACTGCCAATGTGTGTATGGAGATTGCATGGCTGTGTGATCAATTTAATAGACCTGTCAGCAACGGGTGTGGCTGAAATAGCCCAATCCACTAATTTGAAGGGGTGTCCACATACCTTTGTATAGTGTATAAAGCTGACAAACATTAGTAGTGAATTTCCTACACGCCTCACTTAAGTGAGTGATCGCCTCACTTAAGTTGCGCTGCAGAGATAACTCACCTCACACAGCTACCGTTGTGCTTCTTTGCAAGCAAACACACATAACTGGATCATACTGCTGTTTTGGGATGATCTAACGGGCCGAAATTATGAACGTGTTCAGCTTTATCTATTACCTAGTCCACAAGTTGACTGCAGATATTTATTTTTAAAAATCCTAATATTCAAAGCCCCAAAAATGTCACTTACCAGAATGCTAACCAGTACTAAGGAATTCTCATAGAGAATGCTAACTAAATGCGTTCGAGCACATTGAACATTAAGTACAGTTTCTGGCCTAAACTATACAAGCATAAAATAATACTACTGACACACACAAAACGAATATTAGCCAGCAAGGCTCTTGAACCAGGAGGAGAGTCTCTGCTGTTAGCGAGCGAATAATTGATTTTGGAAGAACCTAACTGGCTACTAGCAAACCAAATGCACAACTACAAAGCATTTAGCAGCTTTTAGACAGTTAACTTAATAGTTATAAGATATCTAGCTGGCAAACATTTAGTTGTGAATTCAATACTATTATTAGATCGCTGCACAACAATGAGCAACTCACAAGACTCCGGTCTCTCGTCATTGTGTCACACCACGTGACTGGGGACTACCATAAGCTACATAATAATGTGAGTGTAACGAGCACGCGGAGAGTCGGGAAGCGAGTTCAGGGAATGAATGTTTAAATAAATAAAAGAAACAATACACACAAAACACAAACAACCTCCTTGATTATCTTCCCTATATCTGTCACTCCCCTTGGTTTTTTCCTCAGGTGTTATGGACTCTGTTTTCATGTCAGTGCGTTGTTTGTTTCGTGTTCATTGTTTATTTTATTCATTAAAACACTCACCCCCTGAACTTGCTTTCCGACTCTCAGCGCACTCGTTACAGAATAACACCTCACCTAAAGGTGAGTGTTTTTTTGTGTCAGAGTAATGACGTCGGGTCCGTGAACTGCTACAGGCTCCCCTGCCTCAGCCAGATCGGCAGGCTCCTCTGCCTCAGCCGGTCTGTCAGGTTCCCGCGTTCCAGCCGGCGACAGGTTCCCGCGCATCAGCGGGGGTGACCGGTCCGACCAGTCCCCGGGATCGTCCCTTTGGTTAGCGTCCTGCGGCTGGAGCAGAACGTGCCGGTGAGGGGTACCGTCACGTATGCCCTCTCTCTGGTGCTCTAGGTCGCCATGCTCCTGCGCCCCTCAGCCAGACTGACAGGTTTCCTGCACCTCAGCAGAGGTGACCGGTCCGATCCTGAGCCCCGTGATCGTCATTTTGGTCGGCGTCCTGCGGCTGGAGCTGCACGTCCCAAATTTAGATTTTAGCTGTATGTATGTATATGTGTGTGTGTATATGTGTGTGTGTATATGTATGTGTGTATATGTGTGTGTGTATATGTGTGTGTGTATATGTGTATGTGTATGTGTGTGTGTGTGTGTGTGTGTGTATGTGTATATATATATATATATATATATATATATATATATATATATATATATATATATATATATATATATATATATATATATATATATATATATATATTGCCCAAAAGCCACAAAATACACCTGAATGGATTTCTGCAAATATATAAAAACCATGGGAGTTACATTTTACATTTGGTAACTTCACGGTCCTATTGATCAAACAACCATGAAAAGGTAAGCTCTCTCTCAGTTATGTACATCAACAAAAACAACTAATGCTAGCCAGAGCGAGCTCTACCTTTTTCAGTTAGTTGGCCGTCAAAATTGAACTGATAAACGATGGGGAGTAGTAGCCTGCTCGTCTTTCTGCAGCTTGCCTGCCAATGCATGCTTGTCCCAACCCATGTTTTGACAACTAAGTGGGAACATCACTGCCTGCACACCCATTTGATCGATGCCAAAATACATTTGACTGTACACTAAGGGTGCGGTTGTAAATTGCCTCCAGTGTATGGTCTGGAGTCCAAATTTGAGATTTTTGGTTCCAACCCGGATTATCTCACCATGTGCGTTTCCCACCATAAAGCATGGAGGAGGAGGTGTGATGGTGCTTTGCTGGTGACACTGTCTGTGATTTATTTAGAATTCAAGGCACACTTAACCAGCATGGCTATCACAGCATTCTGCAGCGATGTGCCATCCCATTTGGTTTGCGCTTAGTAGGACTATCCTTTGTTTTTCAACAGGACAATGACCCAACACACCTCCAGGAGGTGTAAGGGCTATTTGACCAAGAAGGAGAGTGGTAAGTGCTGCATCAGATGACCTGGCCTCCACAATCCCCCGACCTCAACCACATTGAGATGGTTTGGGACGAGTCGGACCACAGAGTGAAGGGAAGTGCTCAGCATATGTGGGAACTCCTTCAAGACGGTTGGAAAAGCATTCCAGGTGAAGCTGGTTGAGAGAATGCAAAGCTGTCATCAAGCAAAGGGTGGCTATTTGAAGAAACTCAAATATAAAATATATTTTGTTATGTTTAACACTTTTCTTGGTTACTACATGATTACATATGTGTTATTTCATAGTTTTCATGTCTTCACTATTATTCTACAATGTAGAAAAAAGTTAAAATAAAGAAAAACCCTTGAATGAGTAGGTGTTTTAAAACCTTTGATCGGTAGTGTATGTATATGAGAAATTCAACGAACCAAAGGTGACAATATGGGATATAATTGCAACGCACTACAACAATTAGGACGCCCACAGAGACTGTCATTAACAGCACCCATACCATGTTTCTCTCAATGTTGCTCTGGAGAGGGACTCTTGGAAATATTGATGATTTACCATGGCAACTACCTCGGCGGCGTTAATGCTTTTAACCAGCTCATTTAAGGTGCTATTGGTTACTTTTTTTTGTAGCAGCTGGGCTCACTAAATATAGCTCTCAGGCCCTGTTGGTAGGTTGTTTTGTGTTGCTAGCTGGTGTGATTTTGTGAGACGTCAGGACAGGCTGGACTGAGTGACTGAGAAAGAACTGACAGTGTATAGGGGCTAAGGGAAAGTGCTGGAGTTCATGGAGTTTGTTCCATATTCTATCAATTCTCAAATCACACAAATTGAAGTAAAAAATAATTATAGTCCCTGGGAAATCGAAATGAACGCAATCAAGACCTGAGCTGCTGCATGACAAACGTCACTCCCGCACACAGTTTGCCACATCCAGCAGATGGGTGATGGCAATTATGGGAGCTACTGTACAGCTGAGTCGTCTCAAATGGCGTTCATTAAAGATCAGTGCGGATTGAGGAACTATGAAATCAGAAACTGCCCTGACTAGCAGCCCCAGAAATACCAAAAACAAATCTACAAAGACATCTCCACAATGGTCATTCTTCAACAGGAATAACATGGTCATGTTACATGTTTCAATTAGAAATCACGCTATTCAGAACAGTTAAAGGGCAAGAAGAAAAGGTATAGGCAAAGATTCTTCTGCACCCTTAATCTTAAGAGTTCCACCCGTATATAAATGTATGCCAATCCAAGGTCTTCCCCAGTGAAGGGATGCCAGATAACTTCGGCAAACTTCATAACATGCTCAAACACAACAAAAAACCAGTGGATGCTCAGATGGCGTTTGCTTCATATTCTTGTGCAAACAGCCAACAGCACATTCTTCGAGATTTGCTCTCATTACACCAGCTCTTGGCACGTCCTCACAGTAGACAAACAGAGGGACTATGGCCTCCTGGAGTGCATTGAAATCGAGTTACCATTGAATTCTTAACTCCTGACAAATACTCCTGGAAGCGTAAAAACAAATTGTTTTCCATTTGTTGGTGAAATTACATGAGGCAAGCCCTTCTGGCCTGTAGCCTTTAAAGCAATAAGCTTAATTGCAAATGTATTTTATTTTGCTCTCAGTAGCTTCCAAGTAATGGAATGGGGTACAATGACAAAATAAAATTGAATCCTGTATGGCTGTCTTCCATATACTGATAATAGAGCCAGGGCTTGCAAACACACTGACAGGGAATTCACACAAAGAAAGCAATTGTCTAATCCGTCCATTTTGTGTTAGGGATACTTAGGGATGTTGACAATGACCCCCTTTATCTACTTCCCCAGGGTCAGATACACTTGTGGATGCCATTTGTATGTCTCTGTGTCTAGTAGGAAAGAAGTTCAAGTTGGTTTTGCGAGCCAATGCAGACTAGTGATCCTTGATGAAAACCTGTTCCAGAGCGCTCAGGACCTCAGACTGGGGCCAAGGTTCACCTTCCAATAAGACAACGACCCTAAGTACACAGCCAAGACAATGCATGAGTGGGTTCGGGACAAGTCTCTGACTGTCCTTGAGAGGCCCAGCCAGACCCCGGACATGAACCCGATCGAACATCTCTGGAGAGACCTGAAAATAGCCATGCCGCAACATTCCCCATCTAACCTGACAGAGCTTTAGAGGATCTGCAGAGAGGAATGGGAGAAACTCCAAATGCAGGTGTGCCAAGCTTGTAACGTCATACCCAAGAAGACGTGGCTGTAATCGCTGCCAAAGGTGCCAAAAGGTGAGTAAAGGGTCTGAATACTTATGTAAATGTAACTTCAATTACATTTTTATTTTATTTTTTATTTTACAAATTTGTAAAAATGTATAAAAAACGTTTTTTGCTTTGTAATTATGGGGTATTGTGTGTAGATGGATGAGGGAAAAAAACAAAATAATCCATTTTAGAATAAGGCTGTAACGTAACGATGTGGAAAAAGTCAAGGGGTCTGAATACAGTACTTTCCGAATGTACTGTATATATCTGTTCCAGAGCTTGTAATAGATAACAAGAAAATGGGACAGGGAAGGGTTGACCATCTTGACCAGCTGAGGAGCTATTACAATGTTTGACGCACAGGCTGAAAATGGTGGAAGTATGTGTGTTTGGGGATGCTCAACATTGCCATCACAAAAGGCGTACATTGTGTGGGGGCCCCTTGCCAGAAACCACAGGCGCTGGTCCAAGAAGGCATTCAAAATGCAGCTTCTTCCTGGCAGCTACAGTGCCAGGAAGAGGAGAGCAAAGAGTGTGGCACCAGGGCATGTGGACTGAGTTTAAACTCATAATTTGAAAGCAGGTGAAGTTTGAAGATCTGCAAGAGAGGGCGGTGTGCATCCAGAGTGGACACAGGGCAAAGAGTGGGAGAAACCTCCTTTGTGTGCACTACGTATTCGGTGCCACTTTGCACGATGGGGCCGTGCTTCCAGAAGTTCCATGACATGTTTTAGGCTAAATGCAAACACTAAAATGACAATGTGAAATATCAACGTGTACTACAAATCATTTAGGGAAATGGTGTACTTTTAAAAATTGTCCCTGAACAGTTATGATTTGTTTCTTCTCTCTATCTGTCTGTCTATCTATCTAATATTCGTTGCATTCAGTGAATTTTTGTCAAAGTAGGCTACTATTTCTACATTATGTGTCAGGCCTGGTCTGTACTGAACCTTATTGAGAGAGGTTATCTACATGTTGAAATAGTCACTGAATAGGTGTTTGCATTTTTACAGAAGTAAAAAGCGTCAAATAGCCTACTTTGTGTGGGTTTTGAAATAATTTCTGAAAATTGTTCTCTGGTCATATTTCGGATTAAAAAAAGATATATACAGTACCAGTCAAAAGTTGGACACCTACTCATTCAAATGTTTCTTGAATTTGACTATTTTGTACATTGTAAACCTTTTGTCAATATGACAGCTTTGCACACTCTTGGCATTCTCTCAACCAGCTTCATGAGGAATGCTTTTCCAACAGTCTTTAAGGTGTTCCCGCATATGCTGAGCACTTGTTGGCTGCTTTTCCTTCACTCTGCAGTCCAACTCATCCCAAACCATCTCAATAGGGTTGAGGTCGGGTCATCTGATACAGCACCATCACTCTCCTTGGTCAAATATCCCTTACACAGCCTGGAGGTGTGTTTTGGGTCATTGTCCTGTTGAAAAAATAAATGATAGCCCCACTAAGCGCAAACCAGATGGGATGGCGTTTTGCTGAAGAATGCTGTGGTAGCCATGCTGGTTAAGTATGCCTTGAATTCTAAATAAATCACTGACAGAGTCACCAGCAAAGCACCCCCATCCCATCACACCTCCTCCATGCTTCATGGTGGGAAACACACACGCGGGGATCATCCGTTCACCTATTCTGCGTCTCACAAAGACACGGTGGTTGGAACCAAAAATCACAAATTTGGACTAAGACCAAAAGGACAGATTTTCATCGGTCTAATGTCCATTGCTCGTGTTTCTTGGCCCAAGCAAGTCTCTTCTTCTTATTGGTGTCCTTTAGTAGTGGTTTCCTTGCAACAATTAGGCCACGAAGGCCTGATTTGACCACGAAGGCAGTCTCCTCTGAACAGCTGACGTGTCTGTTTCTTGAACTCTGTGAAGCATTTAATTTGGGCTGCAATTTCTGAAGCTTTTTTTTACCCCTTTTTCTCCCCAATTTCGTGGTATCCAATTGTTTAGTAGCTAAAATCTTGTCTCATCGCTACAACTCCCGTACGGGCTCGGGAGACGAAGGTTGAAAGTCATGCATCCTCCGATATACAACCCAACCCGTTGTGTTAAGAAGCCGCACTGCTTCTTAACACAACGCCATCCAACCAATGTGTCGGAGGAAACACCGTGCACCTGGCAACCTTGGTTAGCGCATACTGCGCCTGGCCCGCGATGAGACAAGGATTTCCCTACCGGCCAAACCCTCACTAACCCGGATGACGCTAGGCCAATTGTGCGTCGCCCCACGGACCTCTCGGTCACGGCCGGTTACGACAGAGCCTGGGCGCGAACCCAGAGTCTCTGGTGGCACAGCTGGCGCTGCAGTACAGCGCCCTTAACCACTGCGCCACCCTGGAGGCCTGAATCTGGTAACTCTAATGAACTTATCCTCTGCAGCAGAGGTAACTCTGTGTCTTCCTTTCCTGTAGTGGTCCTCATGAGAGCCAGTTTCATCATAGCGCTGATGGTTTTAGCGACTGCACTTGAAGAAACTTTCAAAGTTGTGGAAATATTCCAGATTGACTGACTTCATGTCTTAAAGTAATGATGGACTGTCGTTTCTCTTTGTTTATTTGAGCTGTTCTTGACATAATATGGACCAATAGGGCTATCTTCTGTGTACCAACCCTACCTTGTCACAACATAACTGATTAGCTCAAACGCATTAAGGAAAGAAATTCCACAAATTAACTTTTAACAAGGCACACCTGTTAATTGAAATGCATTCCAGGTGACTACCTCATGAAGAAGCTGGTTGAGAGAATGCCAAGAGTGTGCAAAGCTGTCATCATGGCAAAGGGTGGCTACTTTGAAGAATCTCAAATATTTAATATTTGGATTTGTTTAACAATTTTTTGTTTACTTTATGATTCCATATGTGTTATTTCATAGTTTGGATGTCTTCGTTATTATTCGACAATGTAGAAAATAGTAAAAAATAAAGAAGAACCCTTGAATGAGTCGGTGTGTCAAAACTTTTGACTGGTACTGTAAGACACAAAATGTTAAGTACTTATCCTGCATTTCTGAGTTCTCTATACAAAAAAAAAAACTCTTGACCGGTTCAATGTGTAATTTAACTGATTAATGCTTAATACAAGATATAACACCAACTTACACTGCCATAAATGCAAGGACAGAAAAGTAATATTTTATGTCACACGATTTAGGACATATCTGTTAAAGACACCAACCATAATAAAGGGTTAAACATGTAATGACATAAATCATTGATTATAATCTGCCAAATGTGTTTATCAACAGCTGTAACAAGTGGTCCAAGGTAGGAAATCCTCACTGGTACCCTAGTTTATACAAGGACACAGTTACAGTACAAGCAGAGTGATAAAGGCTATAACTGAATGACTTCCAGTACATGGTTGCACTGCATGATTTTATTTCATACATCTAACCACACACAATACTCACTACCAATCATGCATTCGGACACAACTGACAAGTCTATAACAATATGACCTTATAACGAGGCATGTTGCTATCGATTGTCTTTTAGCAGTGTAAAAGGCAGTGTGCATATCTAAAAACATGGCCCTTTCTTTTCACCTCCCCAGGTTGTTGTATTGTTTAGGTTTCAGATGGCAATCAACATACAGTACTGTGTTTGTGACTTTGCTGCCATCAAAAGGCCACTGACAGAAACAACCGGGATAAACAGTTCGCCACTATGAATCAATGTAGAGGCCACTATTCATTCAACTACGACCCATTACTCATTCCTTTGATCAATTATGCAACAGAACAAAGACACTCCACAGTGAGATATACACTCCCAAGTGCATTTACTGAAACCACATTAACCCTACAGGTCTTCTTCATCAGGTCACTAGAGGGGAAATTGCCTGAGCAATGAGCAATTTGGGGAGTTGAATAGGTACAAATACACTTAAAACTACTGAAAATAACCAAGGGGTCAGATGGATTATGCAATTTGTGCCATCATTATTTAGCTTAAGTTTCAGATACTGTTAGTGATGCAACAGTCAGAGTGCCCCCAAGAAAGGGTAATTAAAACTGACCAAAAAGGCAATGGTATATGCAATTCTTAAAGGCCCAGTACAGTCAAAAATTGGATTTTTCAGTGTTTTATATACATTTCCACTATGAGGTTGGAATATTACTGTGAAATTATGATAATAACCTTTTTGCGTTAGAGCTGTTTGAAAAGAACACCTGAATTTTCAGCCTGTTTGGGTGGGAGTTTTTGCCTTCCATGGCGACATCACCAAGGGGTAAATTAGTGAATAGACCAATAAAAAAAAGAACGTTCCAAACCTGCCAATAACAGCTAATTTTCAGATTTCCACTCCCCACGCAGACCACTCCGACAGTCCTAGCTACATTTTTGTTTTAGAAATTGCTCTTTGCTAAGAAGCTATGTTGCTTTTTTACATATTTTTTTATACTGAAAATTACAGTAAAGTACTTAATTGTTATCCTGAAACGACTTGATATTGATATAAAAATGTGTCATGGTCCATTCAGTGGGACTAGGCCAGTCTGTGCATGGCTAAGACAACTTCTTAACTGCATTTACATTTGAGTAATTTAGCTGATGCTCTTATCCAGGGTGACTGACAGTAGTGAGCAGGGGCTAGAACCAGTTCAGGGAAAACAACCAAATGTTTCTTTTGAGGAATAGAAATATAACCGGAACTTAAGTGATCTAAACTTTTCCAGAACAGAACCATTATTAGTTAATAGACCAATGTTAACTAATAATCCTTGGAACCAGTTAAAATAAACGTTTTTACTTTCCAGGCATTTTCTTCAGACCCATAAAAAACTCCAGCAAAGCCCTCACTCTCAATCAGAAACTGATTTCCAGTGTCTGCCTGCCAACTGAAAATCATGGCCAGTGTGCGCGTGTGTAGGCAACTCCCCTCTGAAGCTTAGGCTACTGTAGCCTACAGATATTACAAGCGTGATTTACAAATTAGAGACATTTTTAATTAGAGAAGAATTGTGACCTACCGGCTGAAATCGGTCTTGTGTTGCAAAATTTGAAATTGTGTTTTTTACATTGGATAACAGTAGAGACTCAGAGCTACAAAATGGTAAATCATACAGTACAGCTGAGGAAAAAAGGGAAAATAATTTTGCTTTGAAAGTTGATCAACTTGTAAACTCACTTTTGAGAAAATGTCCATTAAATGTTTTGGAACAACTATTGGAGAGTCCTTTGTCTACACCCATTCAGAATCATTCACACCCTCTTAAGCTTTAGCCCCACCCATCTCTTTAAGGGTTGATCTGACCTTTTTGTAATTCCAATAGTCGAGCACCCAAGCTAACTTGCTAGCTGCTTCCAGACACAAATGAGAGAACAGCTCACTGAATATTACTAGCCCTAGCAGAGCTGGTTAGGCTGTCATGTTATCCAGAGCGTTGGTGACTGCAACTGTGTCATCAGATTGTCCGTTTGTAAATTCAAAAAGTGTCGCTCTCGGAGCGTTCAGAATGCACACCGGACGCTCTGGCCGATGAGTAGGGTTGATCCGAACATTCTGACCACACAACTGCAGTCAAGCACCAAAGCTAACTGCGGGACGTTTACTGACACCGGCCATATTCAACGGTGTTGAGCGTTCTTAAATCCATCAGTTATTCTGCGCTCTGGCCCGCCGAGAGTGCTCTAAAATTGGAGTAGATGACAATTTACGAACGCACCCGAAATGGTTACTTGCATAGTGGAGTCTTTTGTTAAGACATGTAGCTAGCTAGCTAGGTAAACAATGAACCATAATCCCAACTCATGATGTTACTACCCTGCAGGTAGCTAACCAATCAGGTTCAATGTTAGCTAACTAACATTAGGCTATAGCTAGCCAAGCAAATAGCTCTGAGATACAAATAATAAGATCATACATGTAACATTAGCGAGCTAACCATGATCCCAACTCATGATGTTACTACCCTGCATGAATCTGCAGGTAGCTAACCAACCAGGTTCAATGTTCGCTAGCTAACATTAGGTTATAGCTAGCCAAACTAATGTCTCTTTCTGTCAAAATTTGAAATGTGTAATATCTGGAAATGTAGCTAGCTATCATACATCATTCATTAATTTAAGGGCTCCTGAGTGGCGCAGCGGTCTAAGGCATTGCATCTCAGTGCAATAGGCGTCACTAAGGTCCCTGGTTCAAATCCAAGCTGTATCACATCCGGTCGTGATTGGGAGTCCCATAGGGCGGCGCACAATTGGCCAAGAGTCATCCAGGTTTGGCCGCGGTAGGCCGTCATTGTAAATAGGAATTTGTTCTTAACTTACTTGCTTAGTTAAATAAATCACGGATGGATGCCATGGTTGCCCTTAGTTTGAAGATATAATCCGGAGGCAGGTGTTTTCTCCATCTCCTTAGCGATCATACTCAAATGCCACTGATTTCAATACATTTTTGAAAAAGCCGCGGCCATTACTTTTCGCAATTCTTACAAATGCCACTTGTCTTACAAGAAGCTAGAATGCCTATATATGCTGATGGTTCCACACTATATAGGTCAGCACCCACAGTCACCGAGACTGGACCCCAGAAAGAGTAGCTGCTGCATGTGCAACAGCTAATGAGGATCCTAATAAATGAAACTAAATCTCGAGAGCCAAGGAACCAGACTAGCTTTATGAGGATCGTTGTTAACTTGAACCCCTTAGCCTCTGCATCGCCAATAGGGCTATAACAGTTACTATCACTACATAAATCAAATGCAGTTAGGTAGGCTCCTCTCGTTTGAGTGACAAGCCCAGTATTATCCTTGTGTAATATGTCCATGGAGTAGGGATGTCCAAAAATGGACAGTGTGTATATGTGATCTCTGAGTGACTAGTGGCCTTTAGGTATGTGTGTGTATGTGTGTGTGTGTGTGTGTGTGGGGGGGGGGGGGGGTATATTAATTAGTTCTACCCAGAGAAGCAGTGTGATGTATTCATACTGATAACCAATGTTACCTCAACAAAAATGTCAGCACTGAGCAAATTTCAGATCTGCTGAGCGCAAACTTGATGACCTCTAAGTCTGTACCAACTAAGTTACAGTTTTAACAGTGGCCAAGTAGGCTATTGTGGCTATTTGATCATAATGTAGGCCTACCAGAGGGACCTACTATTAAAAACAATGGAGAAATGTGTATACCATAACATTTTAAAATGGAAATAGCTGTTCTATCCTACGGCAGTAGCAAATGTGTGGTGTTCAATGTAGGTCTACATTCAATGAGCCTTTTGAAAAAAACATGAAGGACTTGACATTAACCTGTTTATCCACTTGTCCTTCAGACAAGCTGGTGACTGAAAATGTTGTTTGATGCAAGAAACCACCATTATTCCCAAACCATTATCAGACAAATGATGCGACCCTCTGCCTATTAGGAACTTATCTTTTTCAAGACAGTCT
Organism: Oncorhynchus mykiss; assembly: GCF_057628025.1. NCBI lineage: Eukaryota > Metazoa > Chordata > Actinopteri > Salmoniformes > Salmonidae > Oncorhynchus > Oncorhynchus mykiss. The sequence goes on from NC_143030.1 coordinate 25,997,415, forward strand.
CAAAATACAACAATACCCCTTTAAGACATAAAAAAATATCTTTATCTGACTTTCTTTTCAAAGATGGCTAGAAACGCACATTATGTGCTCTCGTAAGAAGCAACCACTTCCCCATCGTTGACTAGAAATGAGCTATAACTGGGCTAATAACTCACTGACCAGCAAATAATATGAACCAATGTGCACAGGTGGCTACATGATCTCAAAACAAGAGCATCTTCTCATGACCGCTCATGCTGTCCTGTTCAAAAGTGAATGGCACAGCTCCATATAAGGCAATGGCTATTTACATTTTGTGCTACTGCAGCTCTGATAGGTTATGGCGCACCGATCTGTGTATACAGGCCTGAGGTGTGCATGTCAATGCAATAGAATCATACTCCAATGCGCTCTGCCTACAAGAAAATCTCTTGCACAGTTATTTTTTTTCTCGGTATGTTACATTGAAAGTGGCTAATATAGGGTTGATTCGAGCACAATTCCCACAGCATATCGAATCCGTGTTTGATTTTTAATGACATTTTATTTATCTAGGCAAGTCAGTTAAGAACAAATTCTTATTTACAATGACGGCCTACCCCGGCCAAACCCTAACCCTGGACGACGCTGGTCCAATTGTGCACCGCCCTATGGGACTCCCAGTCACGGCCGGTTGTGATACAGCCTGGAATCGAGCCAGCATCTGTAGTGACGACTCTAGCACTGGGATGCAGAGCCTTAGACCGGTGCGCCACAAGGGAGCCACATTGTGTTAACTAAAGGGGAAAACTCTAGAAAGTTGAGTGAGGTTCAATCTTGTGCTTTTCTACGTGGGCTGATATTTAATCTGCATGGCAGTCCGAGAGGAACATTGCTGATAACTCCATTATACAGTATGAGCGCGTAGAGTAATGAATAAACTATTCAAGAGTGTGGCTATGAATACTGAAGCAATATCAACAGTAGAGTCCTGCACGTGCATTAATTTTAAGCCCAAGATCTTCCCATTGCCAGCAGCATACCACCCTGCATCCCACTGCTGGATTGCCTCTGAAGCTAAGCAGGGTTGGTCCCTGGATGGGAGAAAGTGGTGTTGGAGGGACAGTAGGAGGAACTGTTTATCTGGTCTAAACAAAATATCACAATTCCACAGGACAGTGATTGGGACATTTTCCTGAGTATCGTGCAGTCTTTCGGACGGGATGTTAAAACAGGTGTCCTGACTCTTAGTAGTCACTAAAGATCCCACAGCACTTATTGTAAGAGTAGGGGTGTTAACCCCGGTGTCCCAGCCAAATCATGTCCAACTAATCATCCCCAGCTTCCAATGGGCTCATTCATCCCCCCCCTCATCTCCCTTGAAACTATTCCCCATGGTGTTGCTATAAGTTCTACGGTCGCCTCGCTTTGCGTTCTTAGGAAACTATGCCGTATTTTGTTTTTTCATGTATTATTTCTTACATTGCTACCCCAGGAAATCTGAAGTTTTATTAAATAGAGCCGGGAAGGAGTATTGGATATAAGAGCAACATCAACTTACCAACATTACGACCTGGAATACAACTTTCCCGAAGCGGATCCTCTATTTGGACAACCACCCAGGACAATGGATCGGATCCCAGTAGGCGACCCAAAACAACGACACCACAGAAGGGGCAGACGGAGTGGTCTTCTGCTTCGTAGACAGGCTCATCGCTCACCGCTCCCGAGTATACTACTTGCCAATGTCCAGTCTCTTGACAACAAGGTAGACGAAATTCGAGCAAGGGTTGCCTTCCAAAGAGAGACATCAGAGATTGTAATATTCTCTGTTTCACAGAAACATGGCTCACTCTGGATATTTTATCAGATTTGGTACAGCCACCCGGTTTCTTCATGCATCGCGCAGACAGAAACAAACATCTCCCTGGTAAGAATAAGGGCAGGGGTGTATGCCTTATGATTAACGAGTCGTGGTGTGATCATAACAACATACAGGAACTCAAGTCCTTTTGTTCAACTGACCTAGAATGCCTTACAATCAAATGCCGACCGCATTATCTACCAAGAGAATTCTCTTTGAATATAATCACAGCCGTGTATATCCGTCCTGACCGTCCTGAAAGAACATCATTGGACTCTAAGTAAACTGGAAACCATATATCCTGAGGTTGCATTTATTGTACCTAGGGATTTTAACAAAGCTAATCTGAAAACAAGGCTCCCTAAATTTTATCAGCATATCGAATGAGCGACACGGGCTGGCAACATTGCTACTCTAACTTCTGCGACGCATACAAAGCCCTCCCTCGCCCTCCTTTCGGCAAATCTGATCACGACTCCATTTTGTTGCTCCCAGCCTATAGACACTAAAACAGGAAATGCCCATGCTCAGGTCTGTTCAATGCTGGTCCGACCAATCGGATTCCACGCTTCAAGATTGCTTCGATCACGTGGACTGGGATATGTTCCAGATAGCGTATGCATCAATGTTATTGTCAGAGGCTGAGTCGGTGAGCGAGTTTATTGGCAAGTTATTCAGTGATGTTGTACCCACGGTGACTATTAAAACCTTCCCCAACCAGAAACTGTGGATTTATGGCAGCATTCGCACAAAACTGAAAGTGCGAACCACTGCTTTTAATCATGGCAAGGCGACTGGAAACATGACCGAATACAAACAGTGTAGCTATTCCCTTCACAAGGCAATCAAACAAGCTAAGCGTCAGTATAGAGACAAGGTAGAGTCGCAATTCAACGGCTCAGACAGGAGACGTATGTGTCAGGGTCTACAGTCAATCACGGATTACAAAAAGGAAACCAGCCCCATCGCGGACACCGACGTCGTGCCCCTAGACAAATTAAACAACTTCTTTGCATGCTGAGGACAATACAGTGCCACTGACATGGCCCGCGACCAAAACCTGCGGGCTCTCCTTCACCGTGGCCAACGTGAGTAAAACATTTAAACGTGTTAACCTCTCTAGGGTATGTGGGACGCTAGCGTCCCATCTGGCCAACATCCAGTGAGGTTGCAGAGCGCCAACTTCAATTACAGAATTATAAAAATTCAGATTAACTTCTTGTTAAACCAACCACAGTGTCATATTTATAAAATGCTTTTCGGCGAAAGCATACCTTGCCCAGAACATAATTTGATTTGATAAGTGAGAATGTGTTCTCAGTCAACTTACCTGGTAAAACAAGGGTTAAATAAAATGCCTGCAACGTTCAGGCCCTACTCTACCCATCGCTTCTTCCAAATTCAAGAAACAACTTCCTCTGTTAGTAAATCCATTAGCTGCACCTCAATGTCACTCACGCTCTGCTCATGACAGCTCTGGGTCTGTGAGTATCCATAGCAACAGCTTTGTTTGGACTGCTCTGCTCAATGATGAGACTTGAGAGCTGTTAGCTACTTCTTTTTTTTAAAACTCTAAACTCAGACAAAACAAGGAACATTTTCTTTTAAATAATCTCTCCTGTCTTATATTTGGTGAGGTTGAAGCACTTCTGACACCATGTTATGATCTTAGTCAGAGCACGAGAAATTGGCTCAGCTTCAAAATGTTACAGAATAATTTGGTGATACCCGAGCTTTACCCGTATCCTAGTTATTGATGAAAACTGTTTCGGGGCCCATCTGGCTCGGGTCGGGTAGCAGAGCTCTAAATCGGCAGTAATATGCTTTTTAAAAACGTTCAACTAACCCAGTGTGGTCTCAGGAACGAAAAGTAAGTGCTATGGATTTGCTCTGTAAATACGTGTGTTTTGAAAGCAATAGAGTTGTGCCATTTTCAAAAGGGAACAACCCTCTTTTGATAAATGCCATGGATCTTTAGTGATCAAAAAGAATCAGGACCTTTGTTTTAAAGTTGAATTTTATGGACAGTAGCAATACACACTGTGGTATAAAGGCATGCTATAAAGCTACTTCATGCACTGTATGTGTTGCTTAGTAGGGTGGCCATGAACTGTGGGATTTAGTAGCACTGAGTGAATGGCAACCATGTAATTGGAATGCGATGACAACTTATACAACTTTAAGGATCCGTAACAAAATTCACGCTCAAACAGACATACAGCACAACATATAAACACATAGTGAATGTGTGCATGTGGCACTTCTGCCGTGTGAGCATAGTGGAAAATGGACTGATCATGGCTGAGCAGTACTATGGGTGTAGTGGCAGCTGCTCTCCCTGCGGATGTTACAAGTCTCTTGTAGTTCTGTAAACACCAGAAGTCCTGTACCGGGGCCCGGCCAGCAACACGACCCACTCGAGACCCCCCGACCGAAACAGAGGGAGATCACAACAATCAATTAACAAAACGTACTGGGATTGCCGTAAACAAAAGTGCATGTGTGACCAACTGGGTTCAAACCCAGGTCTTCTACATGCTACAAGACTGTGTTGGTCTCTTGAGCTAAAGCCTATTCATTAGATCGGGAAGCTCATCCATGTAGCAGGCAAGGACACACATCACTCAAGTGTGGTACATCATGGTAGAGCTGAAATTAGCTTTTTCTGCCTGGTACATTACGTGATTTTAACATGAAACTTAAACTAAATGAACAGTGCAGAGGGAGGGGTTGAAACCATTTAATGCTTGCTTATACAACCATTCACCTTCATATGACAGATTAGAAAAGTACAAAACAGACATCCATTTACCCACTAAGGGGTTGAGTCACTTGATGTTTTGCCGTTTCTATCCGAGAGGTAATGCATCGAGTGCAGCACTCCTACGCCAACCACTCACAAACAAACCCTGAAAAGATTGATTCACAGCAGATTACGTCGACAACAAGCCCAGTACACCTAGACCTACAATCATAATGAAACCACCAACTACAATCTTACATCATTTCACATTGGAATACTTCAGAAGCTCAAAAACCCACTCAGACCAACACTGAACAAAAGAGTCATATATCTAGACCTACCCATAGAATTACATATTTAACTCTATATAAACTGATTTCTATGATTTTGGTGGACCTACTGTACCATCATGCTGAACCACCATCACTAGAGTACACTCTCGTATCTTTTCACCTTGAGACACTTCAAAAGAATGGGTCTGAATGGAGTAGAAGAGAGAGGAGTTTGAGGGTACGGTTGGCAAGGCGCTAACTAAAACAGTGGCTCTTCACATGTAGGTGAGAGCAGCTTTGGTAATTAATGTGGAACACTGAGTGGGTAGTGGAGTGGCACTCAGGGCTTCTGGCCCCATGTGTTAACCATGCAACGAATCAGCCCAATTCATAAAATCCCTTCCATCCACTGTGATGGTCCCAGGAGCTCAGTCTGGGTTTGAACTCAACTTCAAATCTCATACGCACGCACGCACACACATACACACACACTCTTCATGGCGAAATGCTAAATAATTTAGACCATGATAATAAGAGCTCATTACAATGCTGAGCACAGTGAGTGAGTAGTCATCAAATTGAGGTTTTGAAATCTTGATTTCAGCTTAAATGGAAATTTAACAAAATGTTCAACTTCATATTAAATCATCTCCAGCACCACCCCAACATCAAAGTGTGAAAATAGTACCTTTTTTCCCAACAAAAAATATAGAAAAGGAGGAAGATAAGTGTTTCCAATGACATCAGTGTGCATTGTGATTTGAAGCAATTATGAATAGTAGGCTTGGCCTACTAATTGTCGTAATTGGTTGATGATGTCATTGGCAACACTCATCTTCATTTAACCCCCCCCCCCCCAGAAACATGCTATTTTCACATTTGTTGATGCTGGGGTGGTGCTGGAGATGATGAATATAAAGTTGAACATTTTAGAAATGTACCTTTAAGAGTTTATGGAGGGGAATTGTGCCTGCCTGGTCCACATGTTCTCCTATCTGGGTTCTGGTGAAATGTGCTTACATTGCACAGACAGAGCTGTCAAAACTGATCTATTGCCTAAGAATGGCTCCCCCATTCATTTTGCTTTCAGCTTGTTTCACAAGACTTCAATGAAATATGGCTTAAGATAAGAGTGATCCATCAGTGATCAGTCTCTCGTACAGCACCAAATTACTAAATATAACTTTTGACAACTTACAACCCCCACCACTACCACCATGACTGACCACCTGTTAAATATTTCATTGTCCTTAAATGGATGGTCTTACACTCTGTTTTAAGCTGCAATACGTAACTTTTTGGGCGACCCAACCAACTTCTCATAAAAATGTGACTTAAAGATCTGTCATTCTCATTGAAAGCAAGTCAAAGGAGCAGTAGATCTGCTCTATGAGCGTTATTTCCTATGCTTCCCGATCTTAAGTTTAGTTTTTACTTTTGGTTTTGTACATCAGCTTCAAACAGCTGAAAATACAATGTTGTTGGTTATGGAAAATATATTTCACAACGGTTTATATGGCACAATAATTCTCTACACTATTCTTGCTTGTTTTGTCACAAACTGAAATGAGGCAAACTCTTCAAATTTTTGCAACCAGGAAATGGCAGAGCGAATTCTGCATTGCAGTCAACAAAGCAGTCACTGCATCACTTTTCTGGTAAATAGCTGAGGGATGGAGCTGGAGTTATCACTCAAATTCATAAAACACTCAAATTCATCCATTGGATGAACATTATAGTTGTTATCATGTTTTGAAGCTATATAGTGTTTGTTTACAATTACATTGTTTACAAAAACAAGTTTATATTTTGGGTTCAGATGCCAGTTGAACTAAACTCGTGAGGCATTTAGCTTTAAGTTATATTCTTCAAGAACCAATGGCTTATATGTCATTCATTTAAAAGTTCAAACATGTATGTATCAATCCCAGATTACCCATTTAAATTGTGAAAGGTGGCATTCGAAAGTTCAAGGGGTAAATTATGCGGAGTCAATTTCATGGACTAGTGGTGTGGCACATTAATTCATACAGGAGTATAATGAACCCAACAACACATTACTAGTGGAAAAGTCTGTAGGGGATTGAAGAAAACAAACACCCTAAAACATGTTGCAAATAAAACACAGGAAATGCATATTAGAGAATGAAAAGATAAGGAACTCGTTCAGGTCTGGGCTTTGAAAGCAATTCAAATTGAGCATATTACCTCAATGTCTTCAGTAGTTTGAGTAATCTAGTTTAGTGATTACGACCACCATCCTGCACACCAACCCCCCCACACGCACACACCCTGGCCTACCTGTCCTCTTGCGCCTCTGATCTTTCTGAAGAGAAAAGATGACCATCAAAGCACCCATGTCTACCCCCCTGTCCCGGTCTCGCTCAGTGATCCAGAAGTCCTGCGAGTTTTGACAACGCTACAGCTTTACACTTTGCTGGCTTCTGAGTAGAGCTGATGAGCTGCAACTATAAGAGTCTCCGGTCTGTGCTTCCTAGCTTCCCTTTTTCCCCACCCAGGCTTGGTGAGCTGGGTGCGCAACGAGGGTGTGGAGTGGGAGTCGAGCGCCGGTGCCACCCTTTTTCAGTTTAGAATTTTGACGCGTTTCAGTCTCTGCCCCCCCCCCCTCCTTTTTTCACTGAAGGGGGCACTTCGGAGCAGAGTGCTGCTGCACTGCCTGGCTACTTTGTACGAGTTGAGCACCTAGATTAATTGAGCTCTCTCAGCAGGAGCCAGAAACTCGCTGTAGGTAATAGTAGCGCCACTCAAGATACCCCCTCACAGAGGGAGGGAACGGGGTAGGAAAGGGAGGGAGCTCAAAGATTAATATTGTTGCTTGTGAATAGGTATCTTTTAACTATAGCCCCCATGCTGTGAGAATGGGAAAACCATGCCATATCTATGACATTGACTAATAGAACGTTGGCAGCCTGTGTAGATATTTCGATTGCAAGCGGGTCAACCACTTGACGACAATAAGGTCCATCTGCACCATATCAACCCTGAAAAGGAGGAACCAATTTAAAGGCAGATTAATGTGTCAGGAGTCATCCCTCATCATGCTGTGTGTAACACCTATTTTTCTGATTCTGCCAGCATATTCTAATTCTTTATGCAACATAGACATGTTTTTCAAAGGATGAGATCCTGGAAATTACTATGGAAGGGCATGCGCCTTGCTGCAAATTTCCTTCAATACATTAATCAAGGTTTTCACCTCCCTATATAAATTTGATTGAAATCAATCACAGTCGTTGAGTCCTCTAATTACAATCCTGCAATCACAACATTCACAATACAAAGGAACAGCAATGGGATGCTTGTAATCAAAAACACCACAAAAGACAGCATATTTTGATTGTTTTCCAACCAAATGCATTGATATGCAGAGTGCATAGACTACTAGTGCATCGGACATCAACAGGTTGCACAGGGAGAGAGTGGTGTGTGCAAAGGCAGACAATTCCAATTCATTGAATGTTTGTCAACACATTCAAAGTCTCACCCTTTGCCTTCCTATTTGTGTTGGACACAAAAGGCTTTTTGGACTTGGTACTGGTACTCCCTGTATATATAGCCATGTTATTTTTTACTCATTACTGTTCTTCACTGTGTATTTATTCCTCGTGTCACTATTTCTATTATCTTTCACTCTGCATTGTTGGAAAACAACCCGAAAGTAAGCACGTCACTGTTAGTCTGCACCAGTTGTTTAAGAAGCATGTGACAGATAAAATGTGGATGGTCAGAGAAGAGGAGGGACCTTGCCATCCCCCAAGTGACTACTGAAGATCTACAGAACGCTGGCCCGTTTTCTACAGACATGGACTCTTACTTTAAAATGTATCATCCACTGGCACTCAACTTTTCTATTTCACACAACAAAAATTTAAAAAATCATTCCGTTCCCACTGCCACCCCTGCAGAACCCTTAGCAGTCTTTTCAAAGAACATCCACGTCGGCGGTCCAATTTACAACACGACCGCCCGCAATCAAGTACCAATTTCCCCACACCATTATCCCGCTTCCTGCCTCTACGGTGTGCCGGTCGCCGTTCTGGGGCCTCCTAAGGATAAAAGTCTAAGGAAGAAACTAGTAAGTGGGGCTGGGGATGATGAAAACAACTTCAGCATGGTATGAGCAAGGCTTTAGAAAGCGGGATGGAGGGGCTAACATAGACATCTACCTGGAAGTGTGTCATCATCCTGAAGGTAAAAAGCCCTTTGTGTGTCAGCCGCTGCACTGGTTCTACATCGTAATTTGGTTTCTCTTAAGGAGTCCGAGTCCAGTCTACAAGAAGCAATCACACCTGCCTGACAACTAAATTACAACCAGAACCACTCTGACCAGTTTGATAAAATACATGGCTTTGTTGTGGTAGGATCTGGGAATAGGGCTACTGTCACTTGTTACAAATATGTTTTTCTGCCTCCAGTGGTGCTTTCAAAGCATAGGTCACAACGGGAGAGAAATTGCAATTTGCTGGCCAATATCTTGGTTAATCCCTCAGCTATAAAGATCTCCATGAATACAATTCTGGAACGTTTGCATTGCAAATGGATTAGGCTTGGTATAACATCTGATGAATGTACAATGCGTCAGAGAATTTTACTGGGGGATGTCGGGTAATGTATTTATTTAAACACCACATCCATAATTTTAGTCCTGTGCGAATGGGCCAGGTCAGTCATTTTTATATAGCGGGGCAAATTCCAAGGTCCTCTGATAATATTAATCCCGTACGCGACATCCCTGTGTTTCCAAGAGGTTAGAGTTTGACTGGTGCTGTTTGCAGTTTGAGCAAGAAAATTGATAAATTGATGCTTAAAACTAAGTGCTGCGCATAGATTTCTTCAGAATGGCCTACATTTATCAACTTCCACAGTGAATACTTATTTAGGCTGTGTTTTGTGCCAATGAATTTCAACATCGCCAAAACTCAGAATAATGTCCAATAAAAGTATTGTGCCAAGGCCAATTTAAATGAAACCCTGGCTGTAAAAGTAGATAATATATCGCAAATCAGGACATACCCAATTCCTCACTGAGCTAAACTTTTTTTGAAAATTTTTATTAAAAAATCGTTCACTTTCTCATTTTCATATTATTATTTAGACATCTTCGCGCCTAGAATAAAAGCCTCCAGAATTCCGTCCTCATCGAATGTAATTTTTTGTTGGACATTACATCAGTGTTTCTGCTGCAGTCATTTAGATGTGGCGCTGCACCACAGCAATATTATTGCAGCCACGGCAAAAAATATGTAACATGAAAAAATATTACTGCAGTTGGACACATTGAAGACGCTAGAACAGTTCACATTTGCTTTTCCTCTACAAACAAAACGAGTATTGAATAGAAAAATCTGACAACCCCATTGTAGAATGGTTTAGCAATTTACCTAACTTCATTGGAGTCCACCTGCGGCAAACTCAATTGATAGGACATGATTTGGAAAGGCACACACCTGTCTATACAGTGGGGCAAAAAAGTATTTAGTCAGCCACCAATTGTGCAGTTCTCCAACTTAAAAAGATGAGAGAGGCCTGTAATTTTCATCATATGTACACTTCAACTATGACAGACAAAATTAGGAGAAATTATTGGCAAATTATGGTGGAAAATAAGTATTTGGTCACCTACAAACAAGCAAGATTTCTGTCTCTCACAGATCTGTAACTTCTTCTTTAATCCACTCGTTACCTGTATTAATGGCACCTGTTTGAACTTGTTATCAGTATAAAAGACACCTGTCCACAACCTCAAACAGTCACACTCCAAACCCCACTATGGCCAAGACCAAAGAGCTGTCAAAGGACACCAGAAACAAAATTGTAGACCTGCACCAGGCTGGGAAGACTGAATCTGCAATAGGTAAGCAGCTTGGTTTGAAGAAATCAACTGTGGGAGCAATTATTAGGAAATGGAAGACATACATGTCTGTCATAGTTGAAGTGTACCTATGATGAAATTTACAGGAAATGTACAGGCCTCTCTCATCTTTATAAGTGGGAGAACTTGCACAATTGGTGTCTGACTAAATACTTTTTTGCCCCACTGTTTAAAGGTCCCACAGTTGACAGTGCATGTCAGAGCAAAAACCAAGCCATGAGGTTGAAGGAATTTTCTGTAGAGCTCTGAGACAGGATTGTGTCCAGTCACAAATCTGGGGAAGAGTACCAAAATAATTGTGCAGCATTGAAGATCCCCAAGAACACAGTGGCCTACATCATTCTTAAATGGAAGACGTTTGAAACCACCAAGACGTTTTGTAGAGCTCGCCGCCTGGCCAAACTGAGCAATCGGGGGAGAAGGGCATTGGTCAGGGAGGTGACCAAGAACCCGATGGTCACTATGACAGAGTTCCAGATTTCTTCTGTTGAGATGGGAGAAACTTCCAGAAGGACAACCATCTTTGCCGCACTCCACCATTCAGCCTTTATGGTAGAGTGGCCAGATGGAAGCCACTCCTCAGTAAAAGGCACTTGACAGGCAACTTGGAGGACTCTCAGACCATGAGAAACAAGATTCTCTGGTTTGATAAAACCAAGATTGAACTCTTTGGCCTAAATGCCAAGTGTCACTCACATCTGGAGAAAATCAAGCACCGCTCTTCACCTGGCCAATACAGTCCCTATGGTGAAGCATGGTCGTGGCAGCATCATGCCGTGGGAATGTTTTTCCGCGGAAGGGACTGGGAGAGTAGTCAGGATCGAGGGAAAGATGAACGGAGCAAAGTACAGAGAAATCCTTGATGAATACCTGCTTCAGAACGCTCAGGACCTCAGACCTGGGCGAAGGTTCACCTTCCAACAGGACAACAACCCTAAGCACACAGCCAAAACAATGCAGGAGTGGCTCCGGGACAAGTCTTAATGTCCTTGAGTGGCCCAGCCAGAGCCCGGACTAGAACCCGATCGAACATCTCTGGAGAGAGCTGATGCTCCCCATCCACCTGACAGAGCTTGATAGATTCTGCAGAGAAGAATGGGAGAAAATACCCAAGTACAGATGTGCCAAGCTTACGGTGTCATAGCCAAGAAGACTCAAGGCTGTAATTGCTGCCAAATGTGTTTCAACAAAGTACTGAGTAAAGGGTCTGAATACTTACAGTACCAGTCAAAAGATTGGACACACCTACTCAAGGGTTTTTCTTTATCTTTACTATATTGTAAAATAATAGTAAAGACATCAAAACTATGAAATAACACATGTAGTAACCAAAAAAGTGTTAAACAAATCTAAATATATTTTAGATTCTTCAAAGTAGTCACCTTTTGCCTTGATGACAGCTTTGTACACTCTTGGCATTCCCTCAACCAGCTTCACCTGTAATTATTTTCCAACAGTCTTGAAGGAGTTCCCACATATGCTGAGCACTTGTTGGCTGCTTTTCCTTCACTCTACAGTCCATCTCATCCCAAACCATCTCAATTGGGTTGAGGTCGTGTGTTTGTGGAGGCCAGGTCATCTGATGTAGCACTCAATCACTCTGCTTCTTGGTCAAATAGCCCTTACACAGCCTGGAGGTGTGCTGAGTCATTGTCCTGTTGAAAATCATCACCTCCTCCATGCTTCACGGTGGGAACCCCACACGCGGAGATCATCCGTTCAACTTCTCTGCGTCTCACAAAGACAAGGCAGTTGGAACCAAACATCTCAAATTTGGGCAGATTTCTTGGCCCAAGCAAGTCTCTTATTCTCATTGGAGTCCTTTAGTAGTGGTTTCTTTGCAGCAATTCAACCATGAAGGACTGATTCAAGCAGTCACCTCTGAACAGTCTGGGTCTTCCTTTCCTGTGGTGGTCCTCATAAGAGCCAGTTTCATCATAGCGCTTGATGGTTTTTGCGACTGCACTTGAAGAAACTTTCAACGTTCTTGACATTTTCCAGATTGACTGACCTTCATGTCTTAAAGTAACGGACTGCTGTTTCTCTTTGCTTATTTGAGCTGTTCTAGCCATAATATGGACTTGGTCTTTTACCAAATATGTCTATCTTCTGTATACCACCCATACCTTGTCACAACACAACTGATTGGCTCAAACGCATTAAGAAGGAAATAAATTCCACAAATGAACTTTTTTTGTCACAAGGCACACCTGTTAATTGAAATGCATTCCAGAGAATGCCAAGAGTGTGTAAAGCTGTCATCAAGGCAAAGGGTGGCTACTTTGAAGAATCTCAAATATATTTTGATATGTTTAACACTTTTTTGGTTACTACATGATTCCATATGTGTTATTTCATAGTTTTGATGTCTTCACTACTATTCTACAAAGTTGAAAATAGTAAAAACATATAGAAAAACCCTTGCATGTGTAGCTGTGTCCAAACTTTTGACTGGTGCTTTATATAAAATGTGATATCTCAGTTTTTTATTTGTAATATGGGGTATTGTGTGTAGATGATATTGTAAAAATGTTTAATCCATTTTAGAATAAGGCTGTAACGTCACAAAATGTTGAAAAAGAGAAGGGGTCAGAATACTTTCTGAATTGACTTTATAAACTAGATGACTGGTAGGGCGCGCTGTGTTGAAGACACTGTGCCGCCATCTTGACACTCACCCACCATTGTAAAACATGTTGGAAGCTATAGAATACATAGTATCAGTAATCCAGGGTTTACAGTGCCTTCAGAAAATAATCACAAGCCTTGACTTTTTCCACATTTGTTGCGTTACATGAAAAAATACTAATATTTCTTCATTATATAAGTAGTCAACCCCCTGAGTCAATACATGTTAGAATCACCTTTGGCAGCGATTACAGCTGTGGGTCTTTCTGGGTAAGTCTCTAAGAGCTTTCCACACCTGGATTGTGCAACATTTGCCCATTATTGTTTTCAAATTTCTTCAAACTTTGTCAAATTGGTTGTTTATCACTGCTAGACATCAATTTAAGATCTTGCCATAGATTAAAGTCAAAACTGTTACTTGGCCACTAAAAGGCTTTAAATGGTCAATCCGACTTCTGCAGTGGCCATACAGAATTTAATGCTTTGCGGCCTCAGCAGAATTCAGAGCATTCGTACTTCTTGCGCTTTGGAGAGCTGTCATACGCATGCAATAAATTAGTCTGCACTGCACCACTCATAGTGATTCAGAGCTAATCTCTATAGCCATCCAGCTAAATACAAGTAACTGGCTAAACGAAAATACCTTCCCTCTTCTGAGATGTTGGAGTCCATTTCCTGGTGCTGGGCATAGGAGCTCAGTCAAGATAGCATGAAGAAAGAAGGCTGCACCATTTTCCCACCTGCAACTCCACCCTGAATCGCCACAGCAAAATGTGACGACATTTAGGTTAATGTTTAGATACTGAACAAAAATATAAAATGCAACATGTAAAGTGTTGGTTTCATGAGCTGAAATAAACGATCCCAGAAATGTTCCATATAAAGCGTATCTCAAATGTTGTGCAGAAATGTGTTTACATCCCTGTTAGTGAGCATTTCTTCTTTCCCAAGACAATCCATCCAGCTGACAGGTGTGGCATATCAAGAAGCTGATTAAACAGCATGATCATTACACAGGTGCACCTTGTGCTGGGGACAAAAGGCCATTCTATAATGTGCAGTTTTGTCACACAACACAATGCCACAGACGTCTCAGGTTTTGAGTTTGAGTAATTGGCATGCCGACTGCAGGGATGTTCACCAGAGCTGTTGTCAGATAATTGAATGTTAATTTCTCTGCTGTTATTCAGCTCATTCCGGTAGGTGGAAGTTAGATTTTAGATGGTGTCAGCATAATTTCATTTAAATTCATTTAGGAGTAGAATGCCCTTTTTTTTTACCCCTTTTTCTCCCCAATTTCGTGGTATCCAATTGTTTAGTAGCTACTATCTTGTCTCATCGCTACAACTCCCGTACGGGCTCGGGAGAGACAAAGGTTGAAAGTCATGCGTCCTCCGATACACAACCCAACCAAGCCGCACTGCTTCTTAACACAGCGCCATCCAACCCAGAAGCCAGCCGCACCAATGTGTCGGAGGAAACATCGTGCACCTGGCAACCTTGGTTAGCGCTCACTGCGCCCGCCCCGCCACAGGAGTCGCTGGTGCGCGATGAGACAAGGATTTCCCTACCGGCCAAACCCTCCCTAACCCGGACAACGCTAGGCCAATTGTGCGTCGCCCCACGGACCTCCCGGTCGCGGCCGGTTACGACAGAGCGTGGGCGCGAACCCAGTCTCTGGTGGCACAGCTGGCGCTGCAGTACAGCGCCCCTAACCACTGCGCCACCCGGGAGGCGGAGTAGAATGCCCTTAATGGTCACCAGAACTTAGCTCAGCTCCTCACTGTCTCGAACCACAGATGGCTACTAACTGCTCAGAACTACTAAATAGTGAAATCCATTAATATAAATAACCTCACTACGACTAGGCTCACTCTATAACCCCGGGGCAAAAACACTTTAAAATGGTACACCCTGTTTCAAAGTTATTTCCTGTGGCCTGCTGGCACAGATCTGGATTTAGATTACCTTCCCTAAACCTAATAATCAGGGGGTCAAAACAAAAAACTGGCCATAGATCAGGGGCAACCTGACCCTACTCCTATCTTGACTGCAGCTACCTCTGTAGCTGCATTAGCTCGGGCAACACTTCAAGCACCCTGCCAGCCACTGAGCCTGTGGATTTAAAAATCTGTGAGACTAGCAGTGTAAAATTGCATATCCATTGAGTCTGCCCTCAAGTTACAATACCCCAGCAAGGATCAGTCCCAAACGTCAATTTAAGGTCTTCCATCATTAAAAGTGATTAGATACTTTTTCTTCTCCGAACCATCATTTCATCTGCAGTAAGACTTCCATCTGTGTGCAGAGATACCATGTAAGAATCATGCCCCATGTTTTTTAACTGGCAAACATCTGAAATGGCATTCTGTCACAAGCTGCTGTCCCTACTTGTAATGCAACCTACATTGCAAGAGCATAACAATTACTGACTGTTTATCACTGTCATTTGTAAGACAAAATCATTGGTTATTTGTTTTTAACACAGCCTGGACCTCAATTTAGACAGTGGCAAAATCACCTTCTCCTTTCTCCTATAAAAGTAGCGTGATGTGATTATTTTCTGAGGAAACTATATCAAACCGATTTCGATATCAAGGAAAGAACATATACATCATAGGAACAACGTGAATTGTGTTTTGATTGAATTTGGTCCTACTGTCAGAAAAAAGCAAGGTGGTGAGTTTAAACCGAGTTCACTCCACAGACAACTCAATCAGTCGGCGCCTCACGCACTTGATTTACAGAGGCGTTCGTCAGAAACACCCATTACAATCTATCACCGTTTCCAATGTACAAGCAGTGAATGGAAAGCTGGCTCATTTCATCATGCTCAATGAGCTGACTGACTCAATGCGTGGCTTTTCTGTATCGCACGATGTTCATTTTACAGTCCCAGATATGTGTGTCTCTCAAATGGCATATATATAGTGCACTACTTTTGACAAGGGCACATGTGGAATACAGTGTGTCAAATAAACAAAAATGATTCAAATTAAACTCAGTCATCTAACCCTTCTTATCAGAAATTACTAATCTTATGTCAAATGGAACGGCAGGTAGCCTAGTGGTTAGAGCGTTGGACTAGTAACCGAATCCCCGAGCTGACGAGGTAAAAATCTGTTGTTCTGCCCTTGAACAAGGCAATTAACCCACTGCTCCTAGGTCGTCATTGAAAATAAGAATTTGTTCTTAACTGACTGGCCTAGTTATATAAAGGTTAAAAAAATATTTATGTTAATGAAACCAAATGAAATTGATTGCTTCTTGCTCACAGGTAAAACTGAAGAATTGAAAAGCGTACTAAGTGCAGCCTGTTGCACTGTCAAGTGTTGAAAAAAATACTTTAGAAGAGAAGAGTATAGAAGAACTAGTATAAATGGCTGTTATAGGACATTATTTAGACCAAAACTTTGTCAATCGCTGTTATAAAGGAAATCTGTTGTTAGGGGGTTGGTGAGGACATTAGAAGTAAGGAGTGTGGGTGGAATTAAGTCAAAGAATGTGTCAGTGAGCCTTCATGTGTGAGTGTGAAAGAGAGACAGCGAGAGTGAGAGAGAAAAGGCGAGAGAGCGAGAGAGAGGGAGACAGCGAGAGAGACAGCAAGACAGCGAGAGAGAGCGAGAGAAAGAGCGAGAGAAAGAGAGCGAGAGAGAAAGACAGAAAGACAGCGAGCGAGAACGACGCTGACACATACAGACTTATACACACACCTGATCTCACTCTTCTCTCAATCTCTTTTCTCTTCTCTTCTCTTACTCTCTCTCTCTATTGTCGAGAACTGTTTTAATAATTTCATATGTTTCTTGTTTGTCTATCTTTTTTATGCATTGTCTACAAGTTTATATATGTTTACAACAAGCAAGTGGAAGATATCAGAATAGGGGCATTGGGGAATCATAACATGTTGTACGAAATGAGCCAAATTCGTCGTAGTGAAACCGTCTAGAGCAATGCAAGGTCTCTTTCATGATCATGTGAAACGTTAATTGCCTTGGAAATGCTGGGATGTGTTTTTCAATGATGTTAAAGGAAAATATGATGCAACTATAACAGTGATACGCTATGGATTACAATTATCATCATGAATATTAAGGATATAAACACTACATGTTACACACAGACACTCAATCATGCAAATTGGTTATTATTTAGTTATTATTTATTTGGACAGCATACATTATAGTCTTACCCTTATACAGACATCGTACACACTCACTAAATCACATCCAATATCATACACATCAACCTACTCAGGTTAAACTACGCACATAACATCTTGTCTCAATTTTCTAACATCTGTGGCATTGGCTCACAGGCAAACAGGGGAACAAGGGAATAAAACAAATATTGCTAGAACCTATTTCTTGAATTCTAAATATCAGACATTTGAAAGCTCTAATTTTGACCGTCATAATACATCTGATGGCAGTAACTTTACAAGCACTAATTATGGTCAATTTAGCCTGAGAATAGAATCTAGTTATGGTAAGGGATTAAATAAGTATAGCTAGTTATAATTGTAACGGTTTGGCAGATTATAAAAAAAGACGATCAGTCTTTACGTGGCTAAAAGAAAACGAATTGAACATATACTGTTTACAGGAAACTCACTCTACATCCTTAATGAATGGGGTGGTGAAAAATGTTTCTGTCATGGACAAAGGAACTCAAAAGGTGTGATAATATTAATTAACAAACATTTCGAACTGAATGTGCAAATAGTCAGGAATGATTCGCAAGGAAGGTGAATCTTTTTGACGAAAAAGAGATTTGGCTCAATCTATATGGTCCAAATCAGGAGGATCCATACTTCTTCTAAAATATTTATACCAATTTATTGAACTTACAGGCAAAAAAATGGCAATATCATTATGGTAGGAGACAAAAACACAGTGTTAAGTACCTCAATGAACCGTGAACTATCAAACTATCATCACCGCGCCTTTAAGGAAATCACAAATATTATGGACATTAGAAATAGTGGATATTTGGAGACTAAAAAACCCAGACCTACTGAGATATACAGCGGGGCAAAAAAGTATTTAGTCAGCCACCAATTGTGCAAGTTCTCCCACTTAAAAAGATGAGAGGCCTGTAATTTTCATCATAGGTACACTTCAAATATGACAGACAAAATGAGAAAAGGAGAGAAAAAAAATCCAGAAAATCACATTGTAGGATTTTAATGAATTTATTTGCAAATTATGGTGGGAAATAAGTATTTGGTCACCTACAAACAAGCAAGATTTCTGGCTCTCACAGACCTGTAACTTCTTCTTTAAGAGGCTCCTCTGTCCTCCACTCGTTACCTGTATTAATGACACCTGTTTGAACTTGTTATCAGTATAAAAGACACCTGTCCACAACCTCAAACAGTCACACTCCAAACTCCAATATGGCCAAGACCAAAGGACACCAGAAATGTGTGAGAACTTTCACAATTGGTGGCTGACTAAATACTTTTTGCCCCACTGTACATGGAGGAGACTTAAGTTAGTTGTCTTGGCTACTTTCTTGTCTCTTTCTCTCTTGCATCAAAGGTTAAAAAAGTTTTAATAGGCGACAGAATGCGATCAGATCTAATTGGCATTCACATAACTCATAGATGTTCCACATGGACGGGGATATTGGACATTTTATCAAAGTTTACTGGAGGACAACTTATTTTTTAACTAAGACAAAATAATTTATAACTTAATTTTTCCAGTATAATATAGGTTCAGCAAATCCCCTTATTGTTTGTGATACCTTTAAATGTACATTCAGAGGTCATTCAATTCAATATTCATCAATAATTTCACACTCTGACTAACAAGGGGAATCCATGAACTAAAAGTACAGGTAGATAGCAATGAAAACGATACTACAGAGACACAAAATAAGTTAGAGGAAAAACAAAAACAACTATGAATCTATGAATCATCTATGAATCTCCTAATGATATTTTAAAAGAGGAAGCTAATTTTTTTAGGCAGATGTTCTCTTTTCCGTCCCATCCTCTCCCACTGAATGAAGATTACGGTAAGGAATTCTTTCCAAATAATATTTAAAAAAAGGAAAATTAGCAAATGTACAGAAAGATCAGTGCGAAGGCCAAATTACAGAGGAAGAACTTTGAGGCTATTAAATCCTTTCAGTCTGGAAAAACCCCAGGGCTTGATGGCATACCCATAGAGGTATACTAAAAGCTCCATTTTGATTTACTAAAAGCTCCATTGTCTGTCAGGTACTCAGCAAGAAGGTCTGATTTCTCTATTATTAAAACAAGATCCAGATGGAAAATATAAAGACCCAGTCTATCTAAAAAACTGGAGGCCCCTTACACTACAATGTTGTGATGAAAAAATACTAGCGAAATGCATAGCACTCAGAATTAAAAGGTTTTTAGAAGGTATTGTTCATCCCGATCAGACAGGTTTTTTACATGGACAATACATTGGAGATAGTATACGGCAACTACTAGAAATAATAGAACATCATGAAACATCTAAGAAGCCAGGCCTGGTATTTATAGCGGATTTTGAAAAGGCATTTGATAAAGTAAGACTGGATTTTATTTATAAATGCCTGGATTTTATAAATTTCGGCGATTCTCTAATTAAATGGGTAAAAATAATGTATAGCAACCCCAGGTGTAAGATAGTCAATAATGGCTACTTCTCAGAGAGTTTTGAATAGTCGAGAGGAGTTAAACAAGGGTGTCCGTTGTCACCATATCTATTCGTTATGGCCATCGAAATGCAAACTATTAAAATCAGATCCAATAAAGAGGATTAGAAAATGTTTAAAATCAAAAGGTGTTCATGTATGCCGATGACTAAAGTTTTATAATAAGTCCACAAGCTAGATACCTGCAATGTCTCATTGTACAATATTATATTTTGAATCTTTAAAAAATACAACTTTGACATTACCCTGCAGTTTACCTATAAAATGGGCTGATGGTGAAGTAGACATACTTGGTATTCATATCACAAAAGATATAACTAAGCTCTCCACAATGAATTTCAATAGACAACTTGTAAAAATAGACAAGATCCTGCAACCATGGAGAGGTAAATACCTGTCTATTTATGGAAAAATTGCCCTGATTATCTCCTTAGTCATATCTCAGTTTAGTCACTTACGTATGGTGCTGCCTACTCCTGATGATTCGTTTTTCAAATCATATGAGCAAAAAAAAAGTCACTTTATTTGGGACTCTTAAACCAGATAAAATAAAGCGTGCCGATCTATATAATGAATAAGAAATGGGTGGGTTGAGATTATTAAATATAAAAGCACTAAACCTCTCTAAAAGCTTCACTTATTCAAAAGTTTTACTTGAACCCGAAATGGTTCTCAAGTAGATTACTAAGAAAAGCTCATCCATTGTTAAAAAATTTGCCTTTTTGCCTTTGTGCAGATTGCCATGTCTCATTCTCAATTAATTGAAAATGATACTTTTTTCAAAGTATCTCTCTTTTTCAAACAAGCATTGCAGAGCTGGCTACAATTTCAATTTCATCTCCCTGAAAAGATAGAACATCAAATATTACAGCTGAACTGAAATGTGCTGGTTGATAAAATATGTGTATTTATGGGAAAATGTTTGAAAAGGGTATTTTGTTCTTAAATTATATTGTAAATTGGAATGGTAGAGTTATGTCCTTCGTGGAGTTATGCGAATTGTATGGGAAGGTCTGCTCAATCCAAGAGTACAACCAATTGATTACAGCATTACCCCAAAAATGGAGGAGGCAGGTGGAAGCAGGAGGAGGTAGGGAACTGGTCTGTCTACCCAATATAAAGGATCAAAACTTGGAGGAATACAAATAGCATAAACAGGATGTTGACAACTGTGCCATACAGATTGCAAAATAGTTTGGAAGATATTTTTTTATGTACCAATTCCATGATAAAAGGGTGTATGAGTTGATATACACTGCTCAAAAAAATTAAGGGAACACTGAAATAACACATCCTACATCTGAATGAATGAAATATTCTTATTAAATATTTTTTTCTCTACAAAGTTGAATGTGCTGACAACAAAATCACACAAAAATGATCAATGCAAATCAAATTTATCAACCCATGGAGGTCTGGATTTGGAGTCACACAAAATTAATGTGGAAAACCACACTACAGGCTGATCCAAATTTGATGTAATGTCCTTAAAACAAGTCAAAATGAGGCTCGGTAGTGTTTGTGGCCTCCACGTGCCTGTATGACCTCCCTACAACGCCTGGGCATGCTCCTGATGAGGTGGCGGATGGTCTCCTGAGGGATCTCCTCCCAGACCTGGACTAAAAGCATCCGCCAACTTCTGGACAGTCTGTGGTGCAACTTAGCGTTGGTGGATGGAGCGAGACATGATGTCCCAGACGTGCTCAACTTGATTTAGGTCTGGGGAACGGGCGGGCTAGTCCATAGCATCAATGCCTTCCTCTTGCAGGAACTGCTGATACACTCCAGCCACATGAGGCCTAGCATTGTCTTGCATTAGGAGGAACCCAGGGCCAACCGCACCAGCAAATGGTCTTACAAAGGGTCTGGGGATCTCATCTCGGTACCTAATGGCAGTCAGGCTACCTCTGGCGAGCACATGGAGGGCTGTGCGGCCCCCCAAAGAAATGCCACCCCACACCATGACTGACCCACCGCCAAACCGGTCATGCTGGAGGATGTTGCAGGCAGCAGAACGTTCTCCACGGCGTCTCTAGACTCTGTCACGTCTGTCACATGTGCTCAGTGTGAACCTGCTTTCATCTGTGAGGAGCACAGGGCACCAGTGGCGAATTTGCCAATCTTGGGTGTTCTCTGGCAAATGCCAAACGTCCTGCACGGTGTTGGGCTGTAAGCACAACCCCCACCTGTGGACGTCGGGCCCTCATACCCCCCTCATGGAGTCTGTATCTGACCGTTTGAGCAGACACATGCACATTTGTGGCCTGCTGGAGGTCATTTTGCAGGGCTCTGGCAGTGGTCCTCCTTGCACAAAGGCGGAGGTAGCGGTCCTGCTGCTGGGTTGTTGCCCTCCTACGGCCTCCTCCACGTCTCCTGATGTACTGGCCTGTCTCCTGGTAGCGCCTTCATGCTCTGGACACTACACTGACAGACACAGCAAACCTTCTTGCCACAGCTCGCATTGATGTCCCATCCTGGATGAGCTGCACTACCTGAGCCACTTGTGTGGGTTGTAGACTCCGTCTCATGCTACCACTAGAGTGAAAGCACCACCAGCATTCAAAAGTGACCAAAACATCAGCCAGGAAGGAAGCATAGGAACTGAGAAGTGGTCTGTGGTCACCACCTGCAGAACCACTCCTTTATTGGGGGTGTCTTGCTAATTGCCTATAATCTCCACCTGTTGTCTATTCCATTTGCACTACAGCATGTCAATCATTGTCAATCAGTGTTGCTTCCTAAGTGGACAGTTTGATTTCACAGAAGTGTGATTGACTTGGAGTTACATTGTGTTGTTTAAGTGTTCCCTTTATTTTTTTTGTGCAGTGTATAAAACAACACAGGATTCAAGACTTTGTGCTTTTCAGCTAAAATTATTATATAGAATACTTGCCACCAACAAAATGTTGAATATTGGGGGCATATAATCATTGAAGCTCTGCAGATTATGTGGTGAGGATACAGAATCAATAGACCATTTATTGTGGTATTGCCCTCAGGTAGCCTGTTTCTGGTCTCGGGTCCAGGAATGGCTGAAAATGCATAGCATTGATCTAAAATTGAAATAGTACTGTTAGGAGATCTGGAGAGATCGGGTCAGTCAATTACAAACATTTGAATAGTCTTAGCAAAAGTATTTATCGTCTACTCGCAATCTGTGGATTCTATTCGATTATATAGATTGAAATTGTACATTAAACATCACAGCATAGTTGAAAGAGATATGTTGCGTAGAAATCCGAAGGTGGCCAGCAGAGAGAGGTGGGATGGGCTGAGGGAAGCTGAGGGTTGTAATGTGTGAATTGGAGACAAGTGGGAGTGGAGTTGCTGTGCGGGAGATAGAATGATGGTCAAAGATAAAAGTAAAAAATAAAACATTAAAAAAAGTATGTTTGAATGACAATGAGGGGCAGTGTTTTTACAGCTAATGCCGGTTTGCCTGAGGCTGATGCCATGCATATACACACATTCAAATAAATGCATACAAGAACACACACATACATGTAATAGTGCTAGACATGCACACAAACATATACAGTTTGCATTGCTGTTATGATTTTAGTTGTCCTTCGTTTTTTCTTTTTCTTTTTTATCTTTAGTTCATTCTCTTGTTTGTTGGTGCATTGGGGGGTTCTTGGGGGTGGGAAATGGAATTAATTCAATTTTTATTTTTATTCCAGGGTGGGGGACTGTGGGAGGGGTCTCAAATGGTTGAGGGACAGCTATTGGGGAACTGTGGGGGGGGGATCTTGGAGGGTTTGGGTTCACATTTTTTGCCCTGGTGGGAGATCTGTCAATGTGCCCTTGAGCAGGGCATTGACCCTGGATGCTTCTGTGTGTCGCTCTGAATGGGAGTCTGTTGGATGACTGGTATGATGTAGTTGTTGAGCGGCTTCACTGCAAGTATATTGTATGTTTCGGATATTCAATCAAATTAAAAATTAAACAAATAAAAAAAAGTTCTGGCCAATGAGCTTCAGCCCCTCACCATTTGAGTGACAGCTAGCAAGATACACACACAGCAGAGGGAGCGCGTAATGACGTGGTGAACATATCTGCATGTATGCGACGTAGTACGGAATAGCCGGGGATCACTTTTGGTTCGTGAGTGCTACTTTCATAACTACTGGATAAGAAGTATGCAAAAGTACCAGAGAATCTCTTTAATGTGGTACACAGCCATTAGGTAATACACCCCACCTTTGTTGATGTCCAGACAGGGATCCGCCTGAGGTACAATAACACCAGTGATGTGGTGCTGATGTTTGAACAGCAGAGGGCACTACAGGCTTCTAGAAGAGAAAGCACACAAACCCTCTCAGCTAAACCTGTTTCCCCATTGTCAGGATGGCCTATGGTCTCACGGTGTACACCATCAGCTTGTGCACTTAATTCTGCAAGATTAACTCCACTATATTACGCCACATGATAATCTTCTTGTAAGAACAAGAGATTTGACTCATCATCCGAGTCACGAAATACAATTTCTTAGTGTCGTTGAACAAGAATAACTAGGACATTAATGAACCGTATCATCTATCTATGAAAACATTACCACCGTCTAACACCCCCAACATGCCTTTAAAGACTGCTTTTGCTCTCCTCAAAATCAGAGGAAAATGTTAATTCTCCAAAAACGTTGAACCGTGACCGGGGATCGCACCCCCAACCGTCCAATCTTGTGACCACCCTGAGATTGGAAGCCTGAGATTTCGAAAGCAAAAATAGGACCCGATGCCGCTCTGCTTAGCACACAGCATTATGGAGATGAATTGGGGGTAAGGCTCTGTGACAACCTAGCATCCTGTCCAGGGGGTGTACTTGTATATCAAGCTGCCTCACAACACAGAAACAGGAGATGGTATCCTGCCCTATGGGCTGCTCTGGTTCAGACAAGGGAGGCTTAATTGTCCAAGGCTTACCTACTTGCTTTTACTACACTTAGCTTAGGGCCTAGAAGGATATAAAACAGAATATAAATGGTGGAGAACAGACTCAGTAAAAGTGTTATCATAAGGACAGCAACAGATCAGTCTCCCCTACACACTATAAGCCTACAATCCTGACTGTCTATTCTTAACATTAGAAGTTTGGCTAAAGACAGAACGCCAACCACCTAGGATACAGGTCAGTTACACGGCCTGTATGCTAACTCAGCCTAGACTTTTTTTAAACGGTGGCTTTGTGTTTAGGCCATTTGGGGAAACTACTGGCCTCTTTGGATAACAGAGGCAGTAGTGTGAATCAGTGATTGAGAGGATAGTAGGACACCACTGCAAGCAGAGCCATCCCACTGTCAGAGGAAGCCAAGTGAAAATGCCTCAGGAATACTAATTTAGCGTTTTCAGCAGTATGACAGGGAGGTTTAAGAAAATTGCAGAGTAAAATCGAGGAATAACAAATAGTATTTTTTTTCGACAGGCAAATAGCCAGAGGGGGGCCGGGGGGTAGAGGATGTAGAGCAACAACCCAAGAAATCAGATTTTTACAAAAGGACTAAACAGCCAGAACATTGTCAACAGACACAGATTAGAAACCACATTATCAGGTGCCTGCTTAATAAGTAATGCCACTTCTGTTCCATCTTACCCAACTCTGTGGTGTGAAGACAAGCTATCAACTGATCCAGAGCTATCAACTGATTCAGGGATGACTTGTCTGTCTTACCCATGTTTGGAAAGATCAGGACCGCTGTACAGGTGTAAGGAAAACTGATCTAGAATCAGTAGTTGAGAATAACTAGAGCATCCAGGTAGGCTACAGCGCTCACATGAGCAGCAGTTGGTGAGAGCATGCAGTCTCCTAGAATGCCATGGTGCAGATGCACATTTACAGATGAGTCTGCAACCTGCTGTTTTTAATTAGAGCCCAATTAAGACAACAGCCTTATGAGGACAAGGGAGGCACCGGGTGCGGGCAAGCGATAGAGTTGTGTTTGCGTTGTCATGGAAGAGAGCAGACGGCGCCGATTAGAGGGTGCTCATCTCTGTGTGTGATTGAGTGAGAGTGAGTAAGAGATTGAAGGTCTGTACTGTATGCTTCGTGTCTGTGTGTGATCTCTCTCTCTGTTTGTGTGTGTGTGTGTGTGTGTGTGTGTGTGTGTGTGTGTGTGTGTGTGTGTGTGTGTGTGTGTGTGTGTGTGTGTGTGTATATGTTTATGTGTGTGTGTGTGTGTGTAGGAGAATTGGCATATTACAGAAGGTTGCCAATCCTGCCATGTACTCCTGTCCTTCTCCCATGTTTTTTTTTTTTTAAACAACCACGCAAGACAAAAAGGGCACTTTGCCAGATGGTACACTTGTGGAATCCATCAGTGGGCATGGGGCCACACGATGTGTGACATTTGACATCATCAATCACTGACAAACAAGCGCTTTGCTCCTTCCAAAGGGCAGTACAGTACAGAGTCATTAGAGTGTGAATTACAACCTATGGGCCTCCTTTAGCTTCAATACCCCACTCATTGAAATGCAATATAAAGGCAGAGGACACTGGATTCGTTAGCACCATGGGGATGGAAGCCTTTATCCTTTCCCACTGTTTAAAGAAAGACAGGTCTGTCAGGTCAGGATACAGCTCAGGTCCATGGGGAGTAGGTAGCAGTTGGCCTTAACGCATCCGTTTTTAAGTCAAGAGTAAGAAAGAGGGTAACAACAAGTACCTTCTATGATTGTTTTCAATTTACATGGTCAAAAATAAACAAAAACTAGCTTCTTAGCAAAGAGCAATTTCTCAAGCAAGAATTTTACTATGTCTGGAAGTGGTCAGAGTGGGGAAGGGAAAAGTGAAAACTAGCTGTTATTGGCATAGAGATTTGGAACTCTTTCTTATTGGTCTATTAACTAATTTACCCCATGGTGACGTCACCATGGAAGGCCAAAACTTCCTCCCATCAAAATGGGCTGAAATTTCAGGCGGTCTTTCCAAACAGCTCTTACACTAAAAGGGCATTATCATAATTTTCACAATTTCACAGTATTATTCCACACAAAAAAAAACCACAGGACAACTATGCTTTTGACTGCACTGGGCCTTTAACTACTGGACCAGGGTCAAATATTTTTTAACCCCACTTATATTCAATGTTATGATTGGGTATACGGTAACATGATCCTAGATGTGCAGTGAACGTCCATCTCAAGCAGTTCATTTGACCCAATCTTCCCATCATGGACCAGTGGTTATGTGGGACTGGGTAGCATGGAAAGGCCAGGCAGCAGGACCAGTTGGGCGCACAGCCCAGTAGCACCTGCTCCGGTCTATATGTACTGTAGCTGATTAGCACAACCCCACCTGCTGCCATTCTGGCCCCTTTGTCAGTTTCTGTTATCACACTAAGTCATGCTGCCAAGGGCTGACAGAGAGCCCACCAATATGGGTCATCATGTTACAACACAACAAGCTCTAAAAAGGCACAACTCCAAAAGTGTGATATTCATGACAATACAGACTACTATAATACAGGAAATGCAGAGCTAAAATATGAGTAGGTTTGGCACAGTCGAAATTCACACCGTCTTGTCCAACGGACCTCAAATCATGGCAAAAATGATAATTTATGATACATCTGCAGTTGATAACTGTGCAGCATACTGAATCATTTGGCTCTAGGTATAACCGTGAGGTATAAACTTTGAAAATGAGGGACTCCAATCAAAGTTATTTGGGAACACAAATACAAGTGAAATATCTAAACGCTAGCAGGAAACACAATTTACCAGAATTTTGCACAAAAGAGCAGTCCTAATCTCCAAGGCAATATACATTTTCACTATCTTACTCTTTCAGTCCATACATCTCTACTGTGCAATCTATTATGTTTAACCGAATACAAATGCTGACCCCAAATGCTTTGCATATGAAGGAGGTGAGAGTTGGCGGTATATTTGAATTAAATCCCCACACTGATATCCCCTTTGGCTCTGGAGATGGTTCTTGGCAAGAGAGTATCTTTGCATGTTTAAAGTGCTCAGAGATGTTGAGATTACGTCAGAGTGATACATCTCTACTTCATTTGACGTGCTCCTGCATACCATTACCTAAGCAGGGTGAAGATGAGATTAAGAGCTTTGGGATGAGGATTTATACAAATTAAAATCTCTGCCCATTTAACATTATTGAATTATGGCATTCATTATTTTATTTCTCAAAACTAGAGAGCTCACCAGAGCCCAGATGGGTGACGGTATCGTCGCTCATGTTGCGTTGTCATGGCGATGATTCATCTGGTGCACTTTTGAGCACATAAATCCTTCGGCGGTGTGTCAGACTCCAAACTGATTTACTGTCTCCTCTTGGCTCATTCTTTACATTATATGTATCTGATATTCTTAAAAGCACTGGTTCGAAATACAGGTGCTGACAGCGGTTTGCAGTGCTTTTCAACTGTCACAGTGTGGGTTTGCTTTTTGGGTGGTCCTCATCAATGAATGTGGGTGTGTAGGGTGTGTGTGTGTGTGCACACAACATGTTCCAGAGGGATTCAACCCCTCTAAGAGACCAGCTTACAGAGGAGTAACACACCCAGAGACACCAACATATTGCTTGAATTGCACAAACCAACTCCCAACAGTAGCAGTGTGTGGCTCACACGTTCCAATTCTTGAATCTTATTAACCATATCTGTGGGGAACCAACTGAGAACCAAATAACAAACTGCAATACCTGCTCAGTGCTCACACCACTGATATAACCATATTAAGCATACTTGGAATACAGAACATAGGGATGTCCCCCCTAATCTTGGTCAACCGAGAGTTGTCTGTTCTTTCGACCAATCAATTGGTCAACATTTTTTATTTACCCCCTTTTTGTGGTATCCAATTGTTAGTAGCTACTATCTTGTCTCATCGCTACAACACCAGTACGGGCTCGGGAGAGACGAAGGTCGAAAGCCATGCGTCCCCCGAAACACAACCAAACTGCTTGGTTGGGTTGTAGCGGGTGGCGCAGAGAACCCTAATTGGTAAACATTTTAAATGTCTATTTTTACATAGTGTATTCAGAAAGTATTCAGACCTCTTGACTTTCTCCACATTTTGTTACGTTACAGCCTTATTCTAAAATTGCTTAAATAAAAAACAATCCTCATCAATGGCTAATGGTGCTGGAGGGGAAGGCGGCCGTTTGTGCTATAACTGTGCTATTTTGTGTGTTTTTTCACATTGTAACTTATTTTGTACATAATGTTGCTGCTACCATCTCTTATGACCAAAAAGAGCTTCTGGACATCAGCACAGCGATTACTCACCTCGAAATGGACAAAGATATTTTCTTTAAAACCTCTACGGGATCAGTGTCCCTATACCAGGACATAGACAAGTCTTGTATGTGCAGAAATCTTCAATTCTTGTTAATCTAACTACACTGTCCAATTTACAGTAGCAATTACAGTGAACAAATACCATGCTATTGTTTGAGGAGAGTGCACAACAAAAAACTTTTATTATGGCACTTGGTTTGATACATTCACCTCTGTAGGCAAATAATCTACTTAAATTCAGTAATCTTGCTCTGATTTGTTATCCTCAGGATCCCAAAGATAAAATTTAGCGTAGTTTTGTTTAATAAAATCAATTTTTATATTCAAATGTAGGAAATGGGTTCTTAAATTTGAACCCCTGCTACTTCTGGAGGTAGACTACCAGTCAAAAGTTTTAGCTAAGCAGGTTCAATGTTAGCTAGCTAACATTAGGCTATAACTAGCCAAGCAAATGGCTCTGATATACGAATAATGAGATCATACTGTCACGGTTTTCTTCGTGAGAAGGAGAGTCGGACCAAAATGCAGCGTGTAGATTGCGATCCATGTTTTAATGAACAAACGTAAAACACGAATCAATACAAACACTACAAAATAAAGAACGTGATGAACGTAACGAAAACCTAAACAGCCTATCTGGTGAAAACACATAGACAGGAACAATCACCCACAAACACACAGTGAAACCCAGGCTACCTAAATATGGTTCCCAATCAGAGACAATGACGAACACCTGCCTCTGACTGAGAACCATATCAGGCTGAACATAGAAATAGACAAACAAGACATGAAACATAGAATACCCACTCAGATCACACCCTGACCAATCAAAACATAGAAAATACAAAGTAAACTATGGTCAGGGCGTGACAGTACCCCCCCCCCCAAGGTGCGGACTCCGGCCGCAAAACCTGAACCTATAGGGGAGGGTCTGGGTGGGCATCTGTCCGCGGTGGCGGCTCTGGCACTGGACGTGGACCCCACTCCATGACAGTTTTAATCCCCCTCCTAAACGTCCCTAAATAGGTTACCCACCACAATGATAACATGGGACAGAGGGACAGCTCGGGACAGAGGTAACTCGGGACAGATGGGTAGCTCAGCACTGAGAGGAAGCTCAGCACTGAGAAGAAGCTCAGCACTGAGAAGAAGCCCAGGCAGGTAGTAGAAACTACCAGAACCTGGCTGGCTGGCGGTTTCAGCAGATCCTGGTCGACTGGCGGTTTCAGCAGATCCTGGTCGACTGGCGGATCTGGGAGAATCTGGTCGACTGGCGGATCTGGGAGAATCTGGTCGACTGGCGGATCTGGGAGAATCTGGTCGACTGGCGGATCTGGGAGAATCTGGTCGACTGGCGGATCTGGGAGAATCTGGTCGACTGGCGGATCTGGGAGAATCTGGTCGACTGGCGGATCTGGGAGAATCTGGTCGACTGGCGGATCTGGGAGAATCTGGTCGACTGGCGGATCTGGGAGAATCTGGTCGACTGGCGGATCTGGGAGAATCTGGTCGACTGGCGGATCTGGGAGAATCTGGTCGACTGGCGGATCTGGGAGAATCTGGTCGACTGGCGGATCTGGGAGAATCTGGTCGACTGGCGGATCTGGGAGAATCTGGTCGACTGGCAGAACCTTGCAGACTGGCAGCTCCTTGCAGACTGGCAGCTCTGGCTGCTTCATGTAGACTGACAGCTCTGGCTGCTCCTTGCAAACTGACAGCTCGGGCTGCTTCATGCAGACGGACAGCTCAGGCTGCTCCATGCAGACTGACAGCTCAGGCTGCTCCATGCAGACTGACAGCTCCTTGCAGGCTGGCAGCTCCTTGCAGGCTGGCAGCTCCTTGCAGGCTGGCAGCTCCTTGCAGGCTGGCAGCTCCTTGCAGACTGGCAGCTCCTTGCAGGCTGGCAGCTCCTTGCAGGCTGGCAGCTCCTTGCAGGCTGGCAGCTTTAGCGGCATCCTGCAGACAGGCAGCTCTGGCGGCTCCTTGCAGACTGGCAGCTCCTTGCAGGCTGGCAGCTCCTTGCAGACTGGCAGCTCCTTGCAGACTGGCAGCTCCTTGCAGACTGGCAGCTCCTTGCAGACTGGCAGCTCCTTGCAGACTGGCAGCTCTGGCTGCTTCATGTAGACTGGCAGTTCTGGCTGCGCTGAACAGGCGGGAGACTCCGACAGCGCAGGAGAGGAGAGAGGCTCCGGCTGCGCTGAACAGGCGGGAGATTCCGGCAGCGCAGGAGAGCAGAAAGGCTCTGGCTGCGCTGAACAGTCGGGAGACTCCGATAGCGCAGTAGAGAAGAGAGGCTCTGGCTGCGCTGAACAGGCGGGAGACTCCGGCAGCGCAGGAGAGGAGAGAGGCTCTAGCTGCGCTGAACAGGCGGAAGACTCCGATAGCGCATGAGATGAGAGAGGCTCTGGCTGCGCTGAACAGGCGAGGCGCACTGTAGGCCTGATGCATAGTGCTGGCACAGGACGTGCAAGGCTAGGGATGGGCACAGGAGGCCTGATGCGTGAGACTGGAACCAACTTCACCAGCCGACTAAAACGGACCTCAGGACGAGTATGGAGCGCTAACCCAGGTGCCATCAAATCCCTGACACGTTCCGTCAGGCGAATTCTATGCAAAATGCACCAACACAGCAACTCCCTCATTTCTCTCTCCTCCAATTTCCCCATTAACTCCTTCACAGTCTCTGTTTCACTCACCTCCAACACCGGCTCTGGTTCTGCTCTCCTTGGCTCCTCACGATAAACAGGGAGAGTTGGCTCAGGTCTGGCTCCTGACTCTGCCACACTCTCCCTGAGCCCCCCCCCAAGAAATTTTTTGGGCTGACTATGGGGCCTCCGTCCGCGCCGCCTTGCTTGCTTCGCAAACTCCATTCTCCTATATCCTTCCGCGCACTGCTCCATCGAATCCCAGGCGGGCTCCGGCACTCTCCCTGGGTCGGCCGCCCACCTGTCGATCTCCTCCCAAGTCGTATACTCCATACTGCACTCCTCTTTGGGCTGCTCCTGTTGTTTCTTCTCCCGCTGCACCTTTGGGCGGCTACACTCCCCTGGTTTAGCCCAGGGTCCTCTCCCGTCGAGGATTTCCTCCCATGTCCAGAAATCCTTATTGCGCATCTCCTCGCGCTGCTCCTGCCTGTTGACACGCTGCTTGGTCCTTTTGTGGTGGGTGATTCTGTCACGGTTTTCTTCGTGAGAAGGAGAGTCGGACCAAAATGCAGCGTGTAGATTGCGATCCATGTTTTAATGAACAAACGTAAAACACGAATCAATACAAACACTACAAAATAAAGAACGTGATGAACGTAACGAAAACCTAAACAGCCTATCTGGTGAAAACACATAGACAGGAACAATCACCCACAAACACACAGTGAAACCCAGGCTACCTAAATATGGTTCCCAATCAGAGACAATGACGAACACCTGCCTCTGACTGAGAACCATATCAGGCTGAACATAGAAATAGACAAACAAGACATGAAACATAGAATACCCACTCAGATCACACCCTGACCAATCAAAACATAGAAAATACAAAGTAAACTATGGTCAGGGCGTGACACATACACAAGGTTAGCTTGCGAGCCAGCCAGCTAACATTCTAACTTGAAATGAAAACGACTGTCAAAATTAGAAACGTGTAATATCTGAAAATGTAGCTAGCTAGACTATCTTGGTTGGATGCTTCTCCCTGTCACATATACCGTGGTTGCTCTTAGTTTGAAGATGGAGAACACACCTGTCTTCAGATTACATCTCCTTAGCTATCATACTCTAATTCTACTGATTTCAAAACACTCATTATCTCAGCCAATAATTACTAGCGGGAAGGTTGCCATCTTCTTTTTGTGGCTAAACCAAGTAGGCCCGTAATTGAACAATTTTATTCGTATTTCCAGATGGAATTCAAGTTTGATATTAAGGCACATGAAAGTTCACATGTTTGAGAAGGCATTTCTGACAAAAAATGCATATTGATAAAACATTTTTTGATTATGTTCAAATAGCTCTCGTGTGATGTAGTGACCAGAGACATGCCTAGTTTACTGAAACGGGTCACATTTACATAAGTATTCAGACCCTTTGCTATGAGACTCGAAATTGAGCTCAGGTGAATCCTGTTTCCATTGATCATCCTTGAGATGTTTTTACAACTTGATTGGTGTCTACCTGTGGTAAATTCAATTGATTGGACATTGATTTGGAAAGGGCACACATCTGTCTATATAAGGTCCCACAGTTGACAGTGCATGTCAGAGCAAAAACCAAGACATGAGGTAGAAGGAATTGTCTGTAGAGCCCCGAGACAGGATTGTATTGATGCACAGATCTGGGGAAGGGTACCAAAACATTTCTGCAGCATTGAAGGTCCTCAAGAACACAGTGGCCAAACAGGCCTTTATGGTAGAACGGGCAGACAGAAGTCACTCCTCAGTAAAAGGCACGACAGCCCGCTTGGAGTTTACCAAAAGGCACCTAAAGGACTCAGACCATGAGAAACAAGATTCTCAAGATTTCAAAACATGTATAGCCTAAAAATCTAGCCTTATTATTAAGACTAAACAGTACGCGCTCTTAGACCTACATCTCGATGGTGGTTAAACAAAGCCAGTGGTGTAAAGTCGAAAATAATAATACTTTAAAGTACTAAAGACGTTTATGGGGTATCTGTACTTTACTATTTATATTTTTGACTACTTTTACTGAACTACATTCCTAAATTACAGAATGTACTTTTTACTCCCTAAATTTTCACTGACACCCAAAAGTAGTCGTTACATTTTGAATGCTTAGCAGTACAGGAAATTAGTCCAATTCAGGCGCTTATCAAGAGAACATCCCTGTGCATCCCCACTGACTCTGATCTAGCAGATTCACGATACAACGTGCTTAGTTTGTAAATTATGTCAGTGTTGGTGTGTGCCCCTTGGTTATCCGTAAATTTGTAAAAAAATAACATTTTTGCCGTCTGGTTTGCATAATATAAGGAATTTTAAATTATCTGTACTTTTACTTTTGATACTTACAGTAAGTATATTTGAGCAATTACATTTTCCTTTGATACTTAAGTATATTTAAAACAAAATCCTTTTAGACTTACTCAAATAGTATTTTTCTAGGTGACTTCACTTGAGTAGGACAATTGGATACTTTTTCCATCACTGCACAAGACTACTACTATAAGAAGTCTACTAATGATAATGACATTACTTTTTATAACGATGATCATAATAATAATTGTAATAATAATGAGATCAAGAAAAAGGAGTGTATAGGACCGAGAACTGCGTGCATATTGTGTGTGACAAACAGGTGCTGTTAGATTACAGTGTTTTCTTTCTGCCTGTTTGGAACAGTGTAAACACGAAGATTATTATTATTTTTTTTTACCAGAGTCTGTTCTAAAGAAAAAAAAAATGTAAAGCCTTTATTACAGCATAGCAAAGATAAAAACAGCCAAATTTGTGAAATGGTCTTATCCAAAATATTGCGGTTGCGTGAGGCTTGGTGCTCACGGAGAAAATGCATGTTATAAAACAGTACATTTATTAGTGTTGCACCATTAAGCTTCCATAAAATAAGTATTTACAATTTCAGTAGCACAGGTCTTATAGTGATGGACTGCCATCAGACAAGTGTCTTGTGTACCATGAAAAAAAATATATATATTTGCGACTGCTCGACTAAAGAAATCTCGGTTGACCAACAACCTATTGACCAAACCACTGGACTAAATGGTGTCCAGCCCTAGAACACAGTGCTTGTTTTTACACTAAGAACACTATGCTAATATTACGTTGCACCACGCCCCCTTTGGCCCTCAGAACAGCCTCAATTATTCGGGGCATGGACTCTACAAGATGTCAAAAGCGTTACACAGGGATACTGGCCATTGTTGACCCCAATGCTTCCCACAGTTGTGTTAAGTTGGCTGGAGGTCCTTTGGGTGGTGGACCATTCTTGATGAACACGTTGCAGTTCTTGACAAACCGGTACGCCTGGCACCTACTGCCATACCCTGTTCAAAGGCACTCAAATCTTTTGTATTGCTCCTTCACCTTCTTGAACGGCACACACACAATCCATGGCTCATTTGTCTCAAGGCTTACAAATAATTTTCTAACCTGCATCATCCCCTTTATCTACACTGATTGAAGTGGATTTAACAAGTGATATCAATAAGAGATCATAGCTTTCACCTGGTCAGTCTGTCATGGAAAGAGTAGGTGTTCATAATGTTTTGTACACTATAGCCATCATGAAAAAAGGTATAGACTGTCATCTATGAGTAGTACTTCAGACCATGTTCTGTCAGTCACATTGCAAAGCCATTACCGCCACTCTGATGACAGAAAGTCAACAACACTGACAGGTGAAACGTTAGCTGTCATCAATATTAACATTAGTGGTAACGTTGTGGTACCTGTCAATGTGAAGACTATTTCCCTATTCATAGTCAGCTGCTACTTAAGTGTATAAGGGAAACCCTTTCCCTGAGATGGCTTACCTGCTGAAAACATCCCCCAACCTGACCTAAGGACTGTAACAGAGCTAGCAATGCTATCTCGCATGTAACAGAGCACAAAAATTATCTCACCATGCCCACGGTTTTCCACATGACTGTAGTGTAGTGTGTATTACATCACATTGTCCCATCAGTCACTTTCTGGGTTTAAAGTGGAAGTGGATGGTGTGATTGCCAAGTGATCAACAGTGTCAGTTCCCTTTGATAGTGATTGGTACTGATTCACCCACAGATGCTAGACAGGGCACTTAATTACCAAAAACTGACTGCCTTTCTTGCTATTTGTCTTTACTCTTTTGTGAGAAACACAAATTGGTTTATATGAGCTACTCAGAGTTCATACAATACGGCTGAAGACCATTTCCATTGGACACCACCGTCGTCACCTGCAAGATTCGCCGATGGACAATTGCGATGCAAAAGCTACACTAAACCAAATGAGTTCAGATGTCCATTCAGAGGGTGACCGGGAATTAAAGTGCTTTTGGCCAAGGTTTGTCAGCAGAGTTGGTGATGTGTTCTTTTCCGCTGTCAGCCTAATTCAATTACAAACACTACAACGTAGACACTCGGGGACAAAATAATGATTAATGGCACTGGTGGCTTAGTCGATTGGCCCTGTGAAAACTTGCTATAAAATGTCACAAACGAAGGATATGGGATTGAGCAGTAAACCAGGATACATCTTTGTCACCAAGTACTGAAGTTAGATCTGATTGGGTCTGGATGGTAAATGGGATAGTTCACTCCAACATACAAGTCTGTCATACATTTACAGACACCAGAAGTGGTCGACTAATGTTGAGATGAGCCAATGTTCCATGTCATCTTGTCATATGTCAGTTGTGCAGAGGTGAGGACGGAGTCAAGCGCAGGACACAGAACTGAGTAAAATAACATACTTTACTCTGAAAAATAAATCAGGCAAAATAATCCACGCAGGGATAACAAACGCTAACACAAACGACTAACACAAACCAGGAATAATCACGCACAAAACATAAATGGGAACCAGAGGGTTAAATAGGGAAATAATAATAACTTAATGGGAACCAGGTGTGTACACTCAAGACATAACAAATGGAAAAAGAAACATGGATCGGTGGCAGCTAGAAGGCCAGTGAGGACGACCGCCGAACGCTGCCCGAACAAGGAGAGGCACCAACTTCGGCGGGGAAGTACTCCCCTCACTGCGGTGGTGGTCGGCGCTCGCCTTCTGCCGCCTGATGGCCCATTGCAGGCGTACATGGGCAGCGTCCCAGGTTTCCTCCGAGCGCCGAAACCATTCATCCACCGCAGCTGCCTCGATCTGGCTCTGATGCCATGGTGCCAGAACCGGCTGATAACCTAGTACACACTGAAATGGAGACGGGTTAGTGGAGGAGTGACGGAGAGAGTTTTGGGCCATCTCTGCCCAGGGGATGAAAGCCGACCACTCCCCCGGCCGGTTCCCACATCCTGGTTAACTCTCTCCAACTGCCCATTACTTTCGGGGTGAAACCCTAAGGTCAGGCTGACGAGACTCCCAGACATTCCATGAACGCCCTCCAGACCCTTGACGTGAACTGGGGACCTCGATCAGATACTATGTCCTTAGGCACCCCGTAGTGCCGGAAGACGTGTGTAAACAGGGCCTCCGCAGTCTGTAGGGCCGTAGGGAGACCAAGCAAAGGAATGAGACGGCAGGACTTAGAAAACCGATCCACAACTAGTTTCCTTGTGACGGAGGAAGAGCCGTCTAAATGAGAAAAGGGTGTTTAGCTCCCTCAAGCCAATGCACTTTCAGAGCCCCGACAACAGCCAACAACTCCCGGTCCCCCATATCATAGTTTCGCTCCGCCGGGCTGAGCGTCTTCGAAAAGAAAGGGCAGGGGCGGAGCTTTAGTGGCGTACCCGAGCGCTGAGACAGCACAGCCCCTATCTCAGCCTCGGACGCATCCACCTCAACTATGAACGCTAAGGAGGGATCAGGATGAGCCAACAAAGGAGCCGAGGTAAACAGAGCCTTCAGTTGACCAAAAGCCCTGTCGACTACTGCAGTCGCACCAGTCCCCCCTTCAGCAAAGAGGTAATGGGAGCCAGTCAAGACATAACAAATGGAAAAAGAAACATGGATCGGTGGCAGCTAGAAAGCCGGTGACGACGACCGCCGAATGCTACCCGAACAAGGAGAGGCACCAACTTCGGCAGAAGTCGTGACACATCTGTTGCGTAGGGCCTGCATCTTGATATATATCTCAGGTTTGCTCTACACAACAGAAACAGATGGCGTGGGACAGTGTCAAACATTAGATCACCTTTGAGGTTTGATGATCTTGGACTGTATCTTAATTAAATGTTACCAACCATGCTGTGCTCTGTTTCAAGTGTCCTCCCCTGCAACCCCAGATGTGACTGACATGATGCTGAAATCGTATCAATTTGACTGTCAATTTGAATAAACATTTCCTTACAATTTGTCTAGTACACTACATGTGCACAATGCTATTGGAAAACCTTAAATCAACAAAGACCACGTGGAGGACTTCCAGGTGACATGCTGCACTTCAGATAATAGAACAATCAGTTAATCAGACAACAATGTAATGTGATTTATAGTAACGGCTGACAAATCAATACAATAAATTACTCCAGCATCTCCCTAGATTAAATGGAATGGGAAGGCTACATCAAAGTAATTCTAAATGAGCTGTTTATCGAAAACATTTTGGAGACTTATTTATCAATGTACGCCATTGGGTCATATGCCCCATTTAATAAAAAACCATTCAGAACCGTATATAGTACGATATACAGCATGTATAGGGCATGTTCCTAGAAACGGATCAAACATGGCACGTACTGTGTGCATCAACTAGGTTGTTGTGTTTCCACGTTTACGATCATAAATCATGCATGAGTAACTTGACTGGCAGAAATGTGTACTGTACCTGAATTATGCATTGCATATATCAATATTGAGCTCAGCCGGTGCTTCATTTCATTTTACCACTTTGTCGAGACGATTCCGCTCAATTTAATCACGAGTCTAACACTCCCTCGGGAAGCAAAGTTAAACGGTAAGCATTGTCTATGGGTATTGAAAGGCAAAGAAATCCTCCATATTAATGCAGTGAAGTATGGTTCTTAATGACCTGTCACATGTATTTTTATGACATCTATCCATGCATGGATCATTGATATATTTTATTTTTTCTTTATTTATTTAACCTTTTTTAACTAGGCAAGTTAGTTCAAAACAAATTCATATTTACAATGATGGCCTACCAAAAGGCCTCCTGCTGGGACAGCGGCTGGGATTAAAAATAAAAATAATTTAAATTAAATTAAAATAAATCAAATATAGGACAAAAACACACATCTCGACAAGAGAGACAACACAACACTACATAAAGAGAGAAATAAGACAACATAGCATGACACATGACAACACAATATTCATGCATGAGCATGTTTAACAATAAATGACATGATAGACATCAAAAAAAATTGTACATAGGTTAATGATTAGGGGACATCGGTCCAAGCACGTAGCTAACTTGACCTATATGTTGTGGATGTCATGTCAAAATGAACCTCCATGTTGAGGACAGTTACTTCACACGTGTTTTTCTTTCTTCCTGCTATAAAGAGCTTCAGACAAACACACCAACTAAAACACACAACACTGTTTCCCAGCCTACCTGGGATTCTAACGCATGACAACGCTACCAAAGTCAGAAGCGACAGTACATCAGGTCGGCAGTGGCAAAGCTAACTTGGCCATCTGCTACACACGTACTCATGTACACAGCGCCATCACCCACTACACACACACCGAGGAAGCTACGGCGTTCACGTTTCTCAGTGCTCCAGGGCTACTCTTTTAATTCACTCTGTGACTGCTGTGGAGTGCCATCCATATCAGGGTGACGCATGGTCAGCTCATCGCCTCTCAGCCTCCCTCAAGGCCCTACCATTTTCACTGCTCTCCGGGAATAGACACCCACAGGGAGGGCTGACCAGAGTTTAGGAACCACTGGAAATAATATATTTTAACATTTGCTTGAATTATAGACTAATTGGGTTATTTCAGACGGCGCTATTCATGTTCTGCAACACAAGTGCGGTAATACACTTCACATCATCCAGATGAATCAAATCACCAAAATTATATCCTCATTGCCCTTCGTCATAAACTCATAAGTCACTCTCCTACCACCATGTTAGTGCTGTATACAGTGAGATCAAATACAGCAGACACCAGGAGCCACCATTCAGTCTATTCTACTGAGGAGCACTGTGTGTGTCATAATGAAATCTCTCATTGCCAAGGAGGCCATACAACTCATACTCCATCTCGGTGGCTGGGGGTCAATACCAGAAATCAATGGAATTCATTTCCTGGCTTCATAGTTCAGGAGCTGAAATTGACCAGGCTCATTGGAGACACTATTAGAATTTGATTAAAATCTAATCAAGGGGAAATGGCCCCAGATATGAGGCAAATGTGTGCTAAGAATAGCCTGCCGCCAATGCGTAAAACTTAGCAACAGAAAATAATGCACACAAATGCACAAATACTAAACTTTGGATATTACATGTACACTGAACAAACATAAATGCAACAAGCGACAATGGGCCTCAAGATCTCGTCACTGTATCTGTGCAATCAAATTGCCATCGATAAAATGCAATTATGTTCATTGTCTGTAGCTTATGCCTGTCCATACCATAACCCCACCGTCACCATGGAGCACTCTGTTCACATCGTCAACATCAGCAAACCGCTCAGCCCCCATGATGCCATATACGTGGTCTGCGGATGTGAGGCCGGTTGGACGTACTGCCAAATTCTCTAAAACAACGTTGGAGGCGGCTTATGGTAGAGAAATGAACATTCAATTATCTGGCAACAGCTCTGGTGGACATTCCTTGCCAATTGCAAGCTCCCTCAAAACTTGACATTTGTGGCATTGCGTTGTGTGGCAAAACACATTTTATTGTCCCCAGCACAAGGTGCACCTGTGTAATGATCATGCTGTTTAATCAGCTTCTTGATATGCTACACCTGTCAGATGGATGGATTATCTTGGCAAAGGAGAAATGCTCACTAACAGGGATATGAACACATTTCTGCACAAAAAAAAAGAGAGAAATAAGCTTTTTGTTTGTATGGACAATTTCTGGGATCTTTTATTTCAGCTCATGAAACATGGGACCAACACATTACATGTTGTGTTTATATTGATGTTCAGTGTAGTTCACATGAACTTCAATTATTGGGAGAGATCCATTTTCCATCCAGTGTTCCTTAATATAATTTGGTAGTGCTCTTCAGTTGAAGAAAATATAATTTCTCTCAGTCCCTACAAAATGCTTTAACTGTGCTATTAAGCCGGGTCCAGAACGTACAGTAATATTCACATCCTGACATGTACTGAATTAATAATGCGAAAGAAGCCGAGTGCCTTTCAGACATACATTGAAACCCTCCTCGTGTATGTTGACATTACATTGCCCTCAAGTTATAAAATGCCACATCTGGGGCTGAAATAACCATGAGAATAAAGATGTGAATACAGTAGTGTTTACAGTGAAGTTGATGGGTGTTTCTATGCACACATCAAAACATAGGCTCTGAACAAGACATTAGTTAGCGGCACTTCCTATTGGAGAAAGTTTAAACATTTTCCTAAACTTAAAAATCATATTGAATATGAATATTTCAAAATAGAAAATATCTGAGTAGACATTAGCACGGTAAGAAATCTTCAATATTAAGTGAATGAAATGAAAACTACGGTGTACTCATTGAAATGTAAAAATATAGATTTAAACTGTAGACATTGTTTCCCAAACATGAATGCCAGAACTTTGGCTGCTGTAGCTCAAGAGTAACTCATAAAATATGGGCAGCAGTCTAGCCAACAACTGAAGCAATTCTATCAATTAGTCGTCATGGCAGAAGTTTAAATGATGCATTTCGGCCACAAAGCTTGTCAACACTATTGTCAAAACACAAGTGGCCCTGTCAACATGATACAAATCTACGTACCAGCCCTTTTATAACAATGACCGGTACCACATAACATTGATATGGCAACCAGTGTGACCATCTGCTATGGAAACAACTTCTCAGACTCACACCGCTTCTTGATGTTAGTATGAGGTGAGTGCACGCACCCCCCCCCCCCCCCCTGACGTACACGCAGACAAACACGGGGCTACAAATGACCAAATACAGCTTCTACCACCAGGTCATCAGACTGTTGAACAACTAACCCTCGCCATCCACCTGCTCAGACCAGCACATTAAGAGACTATTTGCACCTCAGACTGTCAGTAAAAGA
Source organism: Oncorhynchus mykiss (assembly GCF_057628025.1). Taxonomy (NCBI): domain Eukaryota; kingdom Metazoa; phylum Chordata; class Actinopteri; order Salmoniformes; family Salmonidae; genus Oncorhynchus; species Oncorhynchus mykiss. The sequence goes on from NC_143030.1 coordinate 26,039,564, forward strand.
CTCTCCACACACAGTCAACTCTGCTGTTCTATAATTAAGCAATAAGGCCTGAGGTGGTTTGGTATATGGCCAATATACCATGGCTAAGGGCTGTTCTTATGCACGATGCATAAGAGCAGCCCTTAGCGGTGGTTTATTGGTCATATACCACAAATCCCTGAGGTGCCTTATTGCTATTATAAACTGGTTACCAACGTAATTAGCGCAGTAAAAATACATGTTTTGTCATACCCATTGTATATGGTCTGATATAGCACGGCCGTCAGCCAATCAGCATTCAGGGCGCGAACCACTCAATTTATAATATACTATTAATTCAACTGTGCGACCAAGACACTATCCACTTGTTAACGTGACATAGCACATTCATCATTTATACTGTATATCCTATTGTGTACATAGTTTCATTACGATGCTACCTTTCCTCTAAATATATCTCTTTTTTTACTTGATTATTATTGATATTGTGCTGTAAACTGTACATGACTAATACAATTTCATGCACAAAACAGACACACACAACAGACACAAAACACATGGCTACAAAAGGGGCTAAGACACACACACACACCACCCCCATCACCCCAACTCATCCTTCACTTTGATTGCCTATTATGTCACACAGATGAAGTTCTCAGACTTTTAAAGCAGAGACCCGCTGCATCACCATGGGTTATTATTTCAATACAGGAGTCATAAAACTCTTGTGGAAGGCAATTAAAGAGGCCAACACGTGAGGTGCCTGCATATAGAGCGATCAAGGCCACAAACTTAAGCGTCTGTCGTGTCTTTACTATCCTTAATGTGATGGCATGCTATTTTATCAAATTGATTACCTAACGTTTAATTGACTACGTGATTGAATTAAACCATGCAACAATTAAACCATTAACAACCTGGGGCACCACGGCAGCATTCATTTATATATACAGCGGTTATCTCCCGAATCCACTCTCAAAGATCTGAAGATCTGTTATATCAATAGCAGTCAATTATTAATGACCTTCTATCAGTCTCATCTGAACGTATTAAAATTATTAAAATCTGCACAGACCCAAGTTTCCATAACGAATCAGCGATATACAAATTGGCTTCATTATTTATTTACTAACTAAATAATAACAGAAATACAAACAGTAGATATTGGTTACTAACAATGATAGGAAAATCCCTAGTGGGCTAAGTCGATATAACAGCTTGGTAGAGAAAAGGAAAGGGGTGGGACTGAGAAAGAGTGGGGAAGACAAATGGATTCATTACACACACACACAGTCTATATTTATATTAATTGAAATGCTAATTCTTTGCACATGAACGGCCGCTCATTTGAGAATAATTGCACTGTATATATATTTATGTATGTCATTGTTGTCTTTTCTGCTGGAATCCTCGATCGTCCTGCAGGGTTCAGAGTCTCTGGTTAACTTTCATTGAAATCAAAGTATTGTGGTTGTAGGTGGTTAGAATGAATATTTCAGAGTACCATTCAGAAATGTTCTCATAAAATAAATGCTTCGGCGGTTGTTGGTATTCTTGTCCTAGGCTTACGTAATTTCTAGCTGCAGTCAAGTAATTTGTGTCGTCTAGAATTTCTCACTTCTTCTGTAGTGAATCAATAGTCTCCGAGTTGAACCATTTCCAGCCGTGTAGCCAATGCTCCACGTGGTATAGTCTTGTCCTTTAGTAGAGCCGTAGTTTAAACCACTTCACACACCAGCGTCACATGGCATGTTTTGGTCTTAGAAATGCAATCAGTTGCAACCTTAGCTTACACAGGCGTTTGCGTGGTCTGGTGTGAATTTCATCAGGAGTGGGTTTTAAACGTTTCAGTAGTAAAGGGCGGTCCATGACGCCTAGTGTGATGTCTGGGCTCACAGGGGTGTGGCCACTGACTAGTTAATCTTCATATGAAAATCCATACTCTCATTTAGAAGGTTAATATCACATTACATATTTTCACAAATAGTTTTATGTTTAATCACATACGTTTCACAATACCTAGATGTAAACCTGACAGCTGGGAAAGAGATACCGTTGCGTTTCCTGTCCTTCATGAGATCACCAAATGAAACACACTCGTCATAACTGTCCCTTAAGTTTCAACAGACTATTCCCACATCTCAAACGTAGCAATATTATTTAAATTCTCCCATTTGGGGGATTTAGGAGTTTGGCCAAGTAAAGTCCTTTGTTCTCTATGTGCTCTCTCCCTCTCTTTTTGCATGACCAGGGGGAGAGAGTCTCTGCCAGGAATTTATGACCTGAGAAAACAAACCTGGGTTTAGGAGAGAGAGTGAGAGAGGGGGGAACCACGATCTACATCCAGAAAGGGCCACGTCATGACACGTCTACAGCAGCTACTCTACAGGCGGACCGAGGTCCGGCTCCGAACACAGAACGGGGTCAAAACAGACCGCTGTTCCAATTTTCATTTTTTAGGAACTCAGTAGTGCTTTCAATTTAATGTGATTGAGAGTTGTAATAGAACACACAAGGTATAATTTTGAAACTTGGTAGTGCATGGGCAGTTTCCCTCTCATGTCATTCACTGACAGACCTTAGAGAGCTATTTATTACCTGTCAAAAATGTCCAGCTGATCAACTAGCCCATTTTAGCGAGATAGCTGGTACCCTAACATACGGAAAATATTCAGACCGCTTCAATTTTTCCACTTTGTTATGTTACAGCCAAATTCTAAAATGTATTGAATTGTTTTTTTCCCCTCATCAATCTACACACAATGCCCCATAATGACAAAGCAAAAATAGGTTTTAGAAGTTTTTTGCAAATGTATTACAACTAAAAACCTTAAATATCACATTTACATAGCGCTCTGCAGCAGGTTTTCATCAAGGATCTCTCTGTACTTTGCTCCCTTCATCTTTCCCTCAATCCTGACAAATCTCCCAGTCACTGCCGCTGAAAAACATCCCCACAGCATGATACCGCCACCATCCCCATGCTTCACCATAGGAATGGTGTCAGGTTTCTTCCAGACGTGAATCTTCGCATTCAGGCCAGAGTTCAATCTTGGTTTCATCAGACCAGAGAATCCTGTTTCCCATGGTCAGAGTCCTTTAGGTGCCTTTTGGCAAATTAAGCGGGCTGTCGTGCCTTTTACTGAGGAGTGGCTTCCGTCACCTCCCTGACCAAGACCCTTCACCCCCGATTGCTCAGTTTGGCAAGCTCTAGAAAGAGTCTTGGTGGTTCCAAACTTCTTCCATTTAAGAATGATGGAGGCCACTGTGTTCTTGGTGACCTTTAATGCTGCAGAAATGTTTTGGTACCGTTCCCCAGATCTGTGCCTCGACACAATTCTGTCTCAGAGCACTACGGACAACTCCTTTGACCTGACCTTCTCAAATAGCAGTTAAGTACCCCTGGTTTATTGCCTTCTAAAGCCAGCGTGTGATGACATCCGAATATGGACACCGTAGGAGTGACTTTCCTTCTTAGGGGATAAAGCCGCCCTAATATAGACACCGTAGCAGTGACTATCAAAGGGATTCATAATATGGACACTGTACCAGACTTTCGTGTATATCAGAAATTGGTCACACATAGCCTAGTGGTTAAGAGCGTTGGGCCAGTAACTGAAAGGTCGCTGGTTCGAATCCCTAAGCCGCCTAGGTTAAAAATCTGTCTGTGTGCTCGAGCAAGGCACTTAATCCCAATTGCTCCTGTAAATCGCTCTGGATAAAGCTTCTGCCAAAATGACTCAAATATAAGTAGTCTGGACAGTTCATGTGTAGGTGCTGAACAGATAGTTTGTTAATAGTATGACCGACCATCTGTTGATAAGCAACTGCTTCCTCAGGTTAGGTTTAGAATAAGGGCTAGGGTTAAGTAGATAGTCGAAATGTTTGTCGAGCATCTACAGATGGACTATCCAAATAAAGTGTTACCCAGAGCTTTGAGCCTTTTTTATTAGGCCCGTTTTGGCGCCACTGTCCTGGGAGTTCGATGCGAAGGATCGGCCCATCGTTGCCAAGCAGATCGATCGCTTTGTTAAGGGACAAGTAATTCACAAATAATTCTCAACTTACCTCTGGGCTGCTTCAAGAGCAATTTCTCTGGGCATCACTCGGCCTGGGGGCTCCAGCATAGAGGGGGAAGACTGAGGGGGGATGCTGATGGTAATGTGATCTCCTCATGATGTGTAGTGAGCTCTGACTGGTCTCCCTCCTTGTCTATCTGTTTTGGGTGTACTGGGAAACGCAACACTGACGATCGATTAGGAGCATAGCGCTCTGGTCGAGGGTAAGTGAGGAAGGCAGCTGGAGGTCTTGGGTACTCCAGTATTGCTGATCCACTTTCCCTCCCCAGTTTAACAGCGGCGAGATAAGCTTGGTTTTCTGATGCTAACATTCAAGAGGAGCTTGTAGCCATTTCATTTGCTGTTATGAGATGTTTTAGCCTAGGCTAGTGTTGCACGGTATACTGAAACTTTGGTACTATTTTGATACTAGAACATGAAAAACTGTTCAGTACTACAATTTTTGTTACTTTCAGTACTTTATCAAGGTGTCTCACTTCGTCGACTGCTTGAGAGAGGATCAAGTCTATATCAATGCAGCTGATGTCCCATTCTAGCGTGAGAGCACCGTGCCCACTTACACGTTGCTAGCTCTGTCCTGAGGAACCACTCCACTGGGATTCTGGGTTGCATCATGTTAGCTCCCCACTCACGCTGCACAGGCATTAACACACTTGCAAAATTCAACACGGCATGTAGAAACGGTGCAACTGTAATTACTGTTCGCAAAAATGTCCATTACAGGCTAGAACACTTTACAATGCAAGAAGATACTGGTTGAGCCCAGTTTTGTAGGCTCTTTCCTTAGCTTACAGCTGAAGCTAACATCAATTCACCACCAAAGTACTTTGCGATACCATAATGCAAAATATGCTGATTGTTACCAAAAACCAGTCATTGCCAAAAACTTTTCATTCACTTTGTCTCCCTCTCTCTCACTGTGTGTACGACATTCATAGGTCTTAAAATAGATTGCTTCTTCTATGCAAATGTTGATCAGTACAATAGGATAAGTCCCATAGGATCAGCCAAAACAAGCTCAATAACAATGCATGCACACACTCCTATTGAATACAGATTCAACTGTATTGTGAATAGGCTACATCTTGATTTAAAGAGATTACCATTCAAATAAATTATTCTGAACATTATGTTATATAGTTAGATTGGTAAATACACGGTTAAATTGATTGTATACTGAACAAAAATAAAACGCAACATGCAACAAATTCAAAGATTTGATTGGGTTACAGTTCATGAGGAAATCAAGTCAATTGAAATAAATTAATTAGGCCCTAATCTATGGATTTCACATGACTGGGAATACAGACGCATCTGTTGGTCACAGATACCTCACAATGGGCCTCAGGATCTCGTCACTGTATTTTTGTACTTTCAAAATGCCAACCAATAAAATGCAATTGTGTTAGTTGTCCATAGCTTACTCCTGCCCATACAATAACCCCACCGCACACCATGGGGGTAGTCTGTTCACAACGTTGACATCAGCAAACCGCTCAGCCCCATACACGTGGTCTGCGGTTGTGTCACTGAGTGAACGTACTGCCAAATTCTCTAAAACAACGTTGGAGGTAACTTATGGTAGATAAATGAGCATTACATTCTCTGGCAAGCTCCCTCAAATCTTGACACCTGTGGCCTTGTGTTGTGTGACAAAACTGCACATTTTAGAATGGCCTTTTATTGTCCCCCGCACAAGGTGCACCTGTGCAATGATCATGCTGTTTAATCAGCTTCTTGATATGCCACACTTGTCAGGTGGATGGATTACATTGGCAAAGGAGAAATGCTCACTAACAAATCTATTTTTATTAGTCACATGCGCCGAATACAACATGTGTAGACCTTACAGTGAAATGCTTAACTTACAGGCCCAAAACCAACAATGCAGTTTAAAAAAAAATACAGATAAGAATAAGAAATAAAAGTAACAAGTAACTAAAGAGCAGCAGTAAAATAACAATAGAGACTATATACAGGGGGGTACCGGTACAGAGCCAATGTGCAGGGGCACCAGTTAGTTGAGGTAATATGTACATGAAGGTTATTAAAGTGACTATGCATAGATGATAACAACAGAGTAGAAGGGGTGTAAAAGAGGAGGAGAGGGCAATGCAAATAGTCTGGGTAGCCATTTGATTAGGTGATCGTGAGTCTTATGGATTGAGGGTAAAAGCTGTTTAGAAACCTCTTAGCCCTCTAATAGGGATGGCCCTCTAACAGGGATGTAAAGAAATTTGTGTACAAGATTTTAGAGAAATAAGTTTTTTGTGTGTATGGAGCATTTCTGGGATCTTTTATTTCAGCTCTTGAAACATGGGACCAACACTTTACATGTTGCGTTCATATTTTTGTCCAGTGTATAATTGACTCAACGATGCATACGTGGCTATTTCTGAAAAATGTACAACAAACAATGATATTGAACTCAAAACATCAGTCAGGATCAAGTGCCATTCTGTGACCTTCGCTAATATGCCTTTTTTTTGCTCTGGTATCATTTCTATATTGAGTATCATGATAGTATCGAGTATTGTGTTACTAAACCTGGTATCGAAGTCAAAATGCTGGTATCGCTACAACAATAGCCTAGCGAACAGCCTAAAACAACAGACAGTACAGCTCGAGCTCTGCAGTGCCAAGTAAACGCAACATTAGAAAGGCTTCTAAAAACAAAATGGTGCCACTTCCTGACAAGTGTCACTTTCAACTAGGAGAGCACCCTATGAACATGTCTGCTGGCACCTCGCTTGACTAAAGTCCATGTAGTCATGCACTTGGCCCTCCAAAATTACATCAAAGTGAAGGTGCCAGTACCATCCTCTCCTATTTGAATTTATGATGGGTAGACGACATAAACCAGCGTAACGAGGCCTTCGGTGCAGATAACAGCACCGCTTAGCAGTCACATACTATTGATAGCCATCTCACTAAAACAAAATATACACATCGTTAATGTATTCTCTGGTGTTTGTTCGTCACCTGTGGACTGAAAGCTATCCTCATCCCATAGGAGCGCATCAAACGCATATCCGATACCGCATTCAGTCAGATTACCTTCATCATCGCTCATGTGAGTATCATCCCTCTTTATGGAGTTTCATTGCGGTGCTGTGGGCTCTAGATTTAGCCACCCATTATCATGCGAGGGACATTTTTCATGTCTAATGGTTTCCTTCATTAAAGAGGAACCTGGAGGTATGGTAATTTAGCCTGCTGTCATTAAGCCGAGACCAAAAGATGCTTCTGGAGATACGCTCTTTGAGCTCAGTGTCTCATGATAAAAGGTTCAAGATGGGAAAAATATACTTTATCTGAAAGGTTAGACAGGATAAATAGACATCAACTGAAATATTATCCATAAAATACACTTTTTCATAGCCTCTCAGACCCATTGTTAAAAGATGATTGGGTGGAATTAGGACGCTAATTTAAAGCAGGGATGGGCAACTTTTTTTAAAATTCAGTCAGGGTCTCAATTTATTGTTGAGAGTTAAAATAGTAGAATACACAACGTGCATTTGGTTGTACATCAGCAGTTTCTCGTCAGTCACTGACAGTCACTCAGTGGAAATTGATCATGTCAGCTAATATTTTTTAGATTGGTAAATTAATCTAGCCAGCTCAGTGGCGATTTCAGCAAGTAAATATTGGTGGGGGGGGAGAGAAAAAAAGTGGGCTGCATGGCAGCAAGGCCACTACACAACACTAAACAATACATGAATTGCACTATAACGGTGCCCACACCCTGTTAGAGCCTACATAACGCTGTCCCAACAGCAGTCCCAACACCTTACCACTGCTACACCTGTGTCGTGTCTTTGGCATCGTTAAAGGTGAAGACTGTTATTTTATCAAATCAGTTCTCTGTAATTATTATTACGTGATTAAACTAATCATGTAAAGTCAGGGCACCAAGGAAAATCTGCAGATTACAAAGTTATAATTTTCCGAATATAACGCTTCAGATATTTTAATATCTGATCAATTAGTCTTCTATTAATTCATTATTCTTTACCTCACGTCAGTCTCATTCCAAACGTCGTAAATTGTTGGTTATCTGCACAAACCCAGCCTAAACTATGAATCATCCATACACCAATTGGCTTAATCATTTATTTACTAACTAACTAAATAATAACAGAAATGCATAAACAAACTAACAGTAGATATTGGTTACTAACAATGACAGGGAAGATTTTCTAGTGTGCTCAACAAAACAGTTTGGTTATAACACGAAAGATTCAGAGAAGAGAAGGGGTTTTGGAAGGAAGGCTAAGGAACATTGGTCTTTATCGGACCTAGGAAGCTATTCTCACATAAATACATATGCCACTAACGATCGCTCATTTATAAAAGCAATGCATTGTATTTACGTGAAGCTGGTTATGAGGCTCTGGTTTGTCCTGTCCTTTGTGGAATCTTCCGGGTCATCGTGTCACGTGGTCTGAGAGGTTCATCTCACTCTGGAGAATATTAGATTTGCTACCTTTCCAGCTGCAGTCTGTTAGGCTGTCATCTAGGACACTTCTTCTTGGGTGATCAATAGTTCAGAGTTCATACCATTTCACGTGTAGTGCAAGCTCTCACGTTTCCTGGCCTGTAGGGTTGAAATTAGAATTAGCCCTTTTAAAACGTGAGGACAAGACCTCCCCTTATTTGGAACTTAGGTGACTTTGGGTCACGGGGTCTTTTATAGAAATGTAGAAAAGGGGTTGGTTCATAATTTCCAACCAATGCCTATTCACTTGGGTGTGGCTCCTGACAGTTAAGCTTTACAATGAAGGCCAATTCTCTAATTTTAAAAAGGTTAACATCACATTACATCATTTCGCAAATAGTTTCATCTCTATTCATTCATTTATTACAATAATTAGATGCAAGCCTCATAACTGAGGAACCTGTATAAACAGAGTTAGGATAATGTGGCTGTATTGTCTTTCATGAGGTCACAAACTTGAAACAAAACGGACCTGGTCGTAGCTGGCTTCTCCACCCACCGTTTACACATTCTCCAAAATATGGATATTGTTCAATTCTCAAACTCTGGAACGTAGTAGAATTTGGTGGGAGTTCCTTTGTTCTACTGTGAAACCCTCTCTCTCCATACTGCATGGCCAGGGAGAGTCTCTTTAAATAATTTACGACGTGGGGGTTAAGTTGTAAAACTGCCCCCCTCCCTAACTGGAGAGGGAGGATGTTTACATCTCTGCTAGCCATTTCACTGTTAGGGTTAGCGTAATGACACCTGGCTTTCAGCGGAGCCTTGTCAGGCAGCGAAACAGTTCATTCAGCCTCATTTACTGCCCTTTAAAATAACATGGCTGACTTGCTTAATCAAATGTGGTTTCTACTGACAATTGAGATGTTCAAACTCTGGCATAAGGGAGAACAAGTGGATAAGAGGCAATTTATAATTTCGATTAAGACAATGAGCGAGCGACGACGGAAGTAGTCAATATAACTATTTGTTCAGCACTTTTGAAGTACAGCGACAGAATTCAAAACATGGGCCGTTCTTACAGTGTACTCCCTGTACAAGTCAGAACTGTAGGATAAATAAATGGGGCATATAGACAGACAATGAAAGCGCATACAATATTTGATGATTATATTTGTCTAAAAACAGGTTATAGGCTACATGTGCACAACAGTAGGTGAAATTAAGAGGAGAAAATAGACCAAATTATTAGGGTGAGGCACATTGAACGCCATTAGGGTCTTTACTTGTCAAAAAGATGCACGTCTTAGAAGACTATTTGATGCGTCAAATAATACCATTCTAATATAGAATGTGTGTGCTGAATTTGCACGTGCAAGCCAGGTGCCACTACTACCATCAGTAGCACTGTCAAAGCTGTACAAAACAAGCCTACACCGCTCCTTCCAAACGACTATTGTTGAATTTGCGATTTCATGTCCAATGGCCGATGAGCACCGATACATTTTATGTATTATTTCTCTGCATATGAGAAGGATTGAAAAATATTTGCTTGTAGATTATCGACTTGATTCAATGTGAAAGTAAGATGTTGACATGATCAGTCCAATCAAAGCTACTGTACATAAGTGATTTGACGTCATTTTATCTGCGGCCAATGACCTTCAGCCTTCTTGGAAGAGCACTTGTAATATTACTATGGCAGGTCCTAAACGGCTGAAATGTTGGATGTCTACCTATACTAAGGACTTACTAAGCGACAGAACACTGAGCCAATCACGGCGCAATGCTCCTATTTTCTGCTGGCTCGCCCCACTATCACAGAAAGCACTGAGCGAGACTGAAACACCTGCATTTTGGAGCTGCCTTAATCAAGAAAACAAAAAAGAGACCATGTGTGTATTAGCTTTATTAACTGAATTACATGTATTTATTTATTTGACATTGCATGCAAACTGATGTGACACATATTAATGCCAAAATAACATGCAAAACAGGCAAGCCCCCCAAAAAATGTGGGGCTCACCTGCCCTGAATGACGGGATGCCACTGAGCCAGCTATCTAAACTTATAGTAAATCATGGACGAATTACCGACAGGGGGGCCACCATTGATTTTGTTAATCACTCACTTAGACATTACAAACTGTAAAGATCTCTCTCCACTCTATGGCAAAATTTGTATAATTGCAGGAAATTAGCTGTAAAACTGCACATTTCTCTCTCCACCCCATGGCAAAATGAAAAATGGAATGAATTATAAATTGCAACATTTCTACACCACATGGCAAAATGTGTAGAAATGAACTAAAACATACATTTTTCTCTCTGCTGTCAAGAGGTGGGCTGCTAAAATGTTTTGATCGCAAGGTGGGGTACCCCCCCCAACTAAATTTAACTTATGGCCGGATCTGACTGCATGTGTGGGTCAGGATGTGGATATGCAGGCCCGCAAGCCACTGCAGCACCACATGATGAGTTCAGATTTTTATGGCCCCCACCTCCATCAGTTTCCCATCCTTGATTTAAAGTATAGGCCTATGTGTTGGCAAATTTATACTACTGATTATGATATACTGCTTGTACACGGTGTAAAAAAAAAAACTCTTCATAATTTCTAGCATTAGAACTGCTTATTGATAAAATGGCAATTTCATATGTCAATCAATACTTTGAAAAAGGTTGACAAGAACTGTGCTTCAGGCATCCCTTTTGGACTATCCATAGGGTCAAAGCTTGTCACACGGTGACGTCAACCAAGCTGATCACAAAGGAAGGACCTTATAGGGGAGCACCTTGTCACCAAACCAATTAACGTAAAGCCTCAACTTAAATCATACGACCAAAAAGTAGAGAAGGTCCTAAGCTCATACCAAGATGGCATAGCAGTCAGACGTCCTTTGTCCTCATCTTGTCATGTCTTGTGTGTGTGTGTGTGTGTGTGTGTGTGTGTGTGTGTGTGTGTGTGTGTGTGTGTGTGTGTGTGTGTGTTAGATATATATATATATACACAGTGCCTTGCGAAAGTATTCGGCCCCCTTGAACTTTGCGACCTTTTGCCACATTTCAGGCTTCAAACATAAAGATATAAAACTGTATTTTTTTGTGAAGAATCAACAACAAGTAGGACACAATCATGACGTGGAACGACATTTATTGGATATTTCAAACTTTTTTAACAAATCAAAAACTGAAAAATTGGGCGTGCAAAATTATTCAGCCCCCTTAAGTTAATACTTTGTAGCGCCACCTTTTGCTGCGATTACAGCTGTAAGTCGCTTGGGGTATGTCTCTATCAGTTTTGCACATCGAGAGACTGACATTTTTTCCCATTCCTCCTTGCAAAACAGCTCGAGCTCAGTGAGGTTGGATGGAGAGCATTTGTGAACAGCAGTTTTCAGTTCTTTCCACAGATTCTCGATTGGATTCAGGTCTGGACTTTGACTTGGCCATTCTTACACCTGGATATGTTTATTTTTGAACCATTCCATTGTAGATTTTGCTTTATGTTTTGGATCATTGTCTTTTTGGAAGACAAATCTCCGTCCCAGTCTCAGGTCTTTTGCAGACTCCATCAGGTTTTCTTCCAGAATGGTCCTGTATTTGGCTCCATCCATCTTCCCATCAATTTTAACCATCTTCCCTGTCCCTGCTGAAGAAAAACAGGTCCAAACCATGATGCTGCCACCACCATGTTTGACAGTGGGGATGGTGTGTTCAGCTGTGTTGCTTTTACGCCAAACATAACGTTTTGCATTGTTGCCAAAAAGTTCAAATTTTGGTTTCATCTGACCAGAGCACCTTCTTCCACATGTTTGGTGTGTCTCCCAGGTGGCTTGTGGCAAACTTTAAACGACACTTTTTATGGATATCTTTAAGAAATGGCTTTCTTCTTGCCACTCTTCCATAAAGGCCAGATTTGTGCAATATACGACTAATTGTTGTCCTATGGACAGAGTCTCCCACCTCAGCTGTAGATCTCTGCAGTTCATCCAGAGTGATCATGGGCCTCTTGGCTGCATCTCTGATCAGTCTTCTCCTTGTATGAGCTGAAAGTTTAGAGGGACGGCCAGGTCTTGGTAGATTTGCAGTGGTCTGATACTCCTTCCATTTCAATATTATCGCTTGCACAGTGCTCCTTGGGATGTTTAAAGCTTGTGAAATCTTTTTGTATCCAAATCCGGCTTTAAACTTCTTCACAACAGTATCTCGGACCTGCCTGGTGTGTTCCTTGTTCTTCATGATGCTCTCTGCGCTTTTAACGGACCTCTGAGACTATCACAGTGCAGGTGCATTTATACGGAGACTTGATTACACACAGGTGGATTGTATTTATCATCATTAGTCATTTAGGTCAACATTGGATCATTCAGAGATCCTCACTGAACTTCTGGAGAGAGTTTGCTGCACTGAAAGTAAAGGGGCTGAATAATTTTGCACGCCCAATTTTTCAGTTTTTGATTTGTTAAAAAAGTTTGAAATATCCAATAAATGTCGTTCCACTTCATGATTGTGTCCCACTTGTTGTTGATTCTTCACAAAAAAAATACAGTTTTATATCTTTATGTTTGAAGCCTGAAATGTGGCAAAAGGTCGCAAAGTTCAAGGGGGCCGAATACTTTCGCAAGGCACTGTGTATATATATATATATATATATATATATACACACACACACACATCTTTCTTCGCATATCTTTTAATATATTTTCCAAAAAACTCAACTTCAAAACACTCTCCTGCAACCCGCCTCACCAATTAAAATAAAAAATAAAAAGTATTATTTACCTCAAATCTGAAATCCACAATAAAAGCTAGCCAGAAGCTAACCAGAATCTAGCCAGTTTACTGGCTAACGTTTGTATTCAGCTAACCACGGTTTGTGGTCATCAGCTATCCTTTAGCTCGAAAAGCTATCGTCAGTTTTGTACAACGCGACTCAGACCAGAACATACCGGACCTATTTTTCTCTCCATATCCCCGGATTTCAACCGGAAGCTCTGGACATTTACACCTGGATCTCACAGCCAGCTAGCTGCTATCCGTGTGACTATTGGCTTACGTCGATCCCGGAGCAAACATCAATTATTCCAGAGCTAGCCAGCTGAAGAGTTTCAGCCGCCACTCCTGGGCTACAATCACCTATCTGGACCCGTCTTACTGCCGAAGCGGAGCCCCACCAGGCCTTCACGACTGGACTACCGACGTTATCTGCCCGAGGGAGTTATCCAACTGGCCAACCCGTCACGACGTTATCTGAACGCCCATCTGCGGCCCGCTAATCGTTAGCTGTCTTATCGGCTGCTATCTGAATAGGTATATCGGACAATGTTTCTTGGGTCACTATAACTATATCTATTTTGCCAATTGGATTGATCCCCTCTACCACACGGAACCCCACTAATCTACCGGCTAGCTGTCTGAATCGCGGTGAACCCAACCAACCTCACTACTCATTGGACACTTATGACCACTCAAGTAAGCATGCCTCTCCTTAATGTCAATATGCCTTGTCCATTGCTGTTCTGGTTAGTGTTTATTGGCGTATTTCACTGTAGAGCCTCTAGCCCTGCTCATTATATCTTATCCAACCTCTCAGGTCCACCACCTACACATGCGATGACATCACCTGAAATTATGTTTCTAGAGAAAATATCTCTCTCATCATCACTCAATACCTAGGTTTACCTCCACTGTATTAAAATCCTACCATACCTTTATCTGAACATTAGACCTTGAAGCTATTTTATCGCCCCCAGAAACCTCCTTTAACTCTCTGTCCGGACGTTCTAGATGACCAATTCTCATAGCTTTTAGCCGTACCCTTATCCTACTCCTCCTCTGTTCCTCTGGTGATGTAGAGGCGACCAAAACTGAATGTTTCTTCAAGTGCAGTCGCAAAAACCATCAAGCGCTATGATGTAACTGGCTCTTCTGAGGACCGCCACAGGAAAGGAAGACCCAGAGTTACCTTTTCTGCAGAGAATAAGTTAATGAGAATTAACTGCACCTCAGATTGCAGCCCAAATAAAGAAACACGAGCAATGGACATTAGACCGGTGGAATTCTGTCCTTTTGGTCTGATGAGTCCAAATTTGAGATTTTTGGTTGCAACCGCCGTGTCTTTGTGAGACGCAGAGTAGGTGAACAGATGATCTCTGCATGTGTGGTTCCCACCGTGAAGCATGGAGGGGGAGGTGTGATGGTGCTTTGCTGGTGACACTGTCAGTGATTTATTTAGAATTGAAGGCACACTAAACCAGCATGGCTACCACAGCATTCTGCAGCGATACACCATCCCATCTGGTTTGCACTTAGTCCCACTATCACTTGTTTTTCAAGAGGACAATGACCCAACACACCTCCATGCTGTCTACGGGCCATTTGACTGAGAAGGAGAGTGATGGAGTGCGGCATCAGATGACCTGGCCTCCACAATCACCCGACTTCAACCCAATTGAGATGGTTTGGGATGTGTTGGACCACAGAGTAAAGGAAAAGCAGCCAACAAGTGCTCAGTTTGTTGGAACTCCTTCAAGACTGTTGGAAAATCATTCCAGGTGAAGCTGGTTGAGAGAATGCCAAGAGTGTGCAAAGCTGTCATCAAGGCAAAGGGTGGCTACTTTGAAGAATCTAAAATATATTTTGCTTTAACACTTTTTTGGTTACTACATGATTCCATATGTGTTGTTTCATAGTTTTGATGTCTTCACTATTATTCTACAATGTAAAAATAAAGAAAACCCCTTCAATGAGTAGGTGTGTCCAAACTTTTGACTGGTACTGTATGTGCGATATGTGTACCATATTTAAGAACATGTTGTCAGAGGTTAAATTTCATGACTGGATTATGTAACATATGTTTGTGCATGGTAGTATTTAATTGGTTCATGGCCATTCTCTGCATGTCAGGTTGAGATCTGCTTTAATGTACTATAGGCTACAATATCTCTATTATAACTTAATGAGGGGTGGCACGTTTATGTACGAATTCGTTTCACCAACGTGTTAGTGACGTTGACATGGACTCCTTTTGCCTTTGGAATGTCCACTTTGCATTTCTATTTGAGTTTCCATTTAAATCTATCTCCTCCAGTATAGCTGGGAGAGGAGTTGAGACTCCATAACCACAGGACAATGTGTGAGTGCGTCAAACTGAGCTCCCTGACTGCAATTGAAGAATGTTCAAAAGTACAGTGCTATCAACCCCAAGGTTTTTTGATGTGAGGGTCGTAAAGTGGTAGTCAATTCCACAGGAGGTGTGGTTTGAAGTTTCAAACTAGGAGGAAAAGCATATTCCTGCAGCACATTTGATACAAACGCTGTAACCTGTAATGGTATTCCAGAGGGTGTTGTTAAGATACTACGTACACAAACATTGTTTCACCTTAATGCCTTTCCTTTGGTAATGTTTTGCAGACTGCTTCTGACTTCTGATAAGTACAACAATGGATATTTCCATGTTTTACTTTCCTGATGTTCTACATGTAGGCTGTGCAGTTATCAGGAACTATCATGAAATGGCTTGTCATTTATAATTCATATTAACAACATGATTAAAATCTGAAAGTATGGCTTATTCTTCATGGGTGACTAATGAAATTAAGAGAATATACTACACCAGAGCATATCTAAACCAGGGGAAATACTGTCATTTTATTGGACCTAGATCCAATTGTCATGTTATTTTTATATATGTATTTTATTCCACCTTTATTTAACCAGGTAGGCAAGTTGAGAACAAGTTCTCATTTACAATTGTGACCTGGCCAAGATAAAGCAAAGCAGTTTGACACATACAACAACACAGAGTTACACATGGAGTAAAACAAACATACAGTCAATAATACAGTAGAAAAATAAGTCTATATACAATGTGAGCTATATACAAAATGAGGTCAGATAAGGGAGGTAAAGGCAAAAAAAGGCCTTGGTGTCGAAGTAAATACAATATAGCAAGTAAAACACTGGAATGGTAGATTTGCAGTGGAAGAATGTGCAAAGTAGAAATAGAAATAATGGTGTGCAAAGGAGCAAAATAAATAAATACAGTATGGGGAGAGCTAGTTGTTTGGGCTAAATTATAGATGGGCTATGTACAGGTGCAGTAATCTGTGAGCTGCTCTGACAGCTGGTGCTTAAAACTTGTGAGGGAGAAGTCTTTCCAGTTTCAGAGATTTTTGTAGTTCGTTCCAGTCATTGGCAGCCGAGAACTGGAAGGAGAGGCAGCCAAAGGAAGAATTGGTTTTGGGGGTGACCAGAGAGATATACCTGCTGGAGCGAGTGCTACAAGTGGGTGCTGCTATGGTGACCAGCGAGCTGAGATAAGGGGGGACTGTACCTCCAGATGACCTGGAGCCAGTGGGTTTGGCGACGAGTATGAAGCAAAGGCCAGTCAACGACAGCGTACAGGTCGCAGTGGTGGGTAGTATATGGGGCTTTGGTGACAAAACAGATGGCATAGACTGCATCCAATTTATTGAGTAGGGTATTGGAGGCTATTTTGTAAATGACATCGCCGAAGTCGAGGATTGGTAGGATGGTCAGTTTTACAAGGGTGTGTTTGGCAGCAGGAGTGAAGGATGCTTTGTTGTGAAATAGGAAGCCAATTCTAGATTTAACTTTGGATTGGAGATGTTTGATGTGAATCTGGAAGGAGAGTTTACAGTCTAACCAGACACCTAGGTATTTGTAGTTGTCCACATATTCTAAGTCAGAACCGTCCAGAGTAGTGATGTTGGACGGGCGAAGGAGAGTTGTATGACATTGAAGCTCATCTGGAGGGTTGTTAACACAGTGTCCAAAGAAGGGCCAGAAGTATACAGAATGGTTTCGTCTTCGTAGAGGTGGATCAGAGACTCACCAGCAGCAAGAGCGACATCATTGATGTATACAGAGAAGAGAGTCGGTCCAAGAATTGAACCCTGTGGCACCCCCATAGAGACTGCCAGACGCCCGGACAACAGCCCCTCCGATTTGACACACTGAACTCTATCATGACCAGCTCTGAAACCAGATTGCATAGCGGAGAAGGTATGGTGAGATTCAAATTGGTCGGTAATCTGTTTGTTGACTTGGCTTTCGAAGACCTTAGAAAGGCAGGATAGGATAGATGTAGGTCTGTAGCAGTTTGGGTCAAGAGTGTACCCCCCTTTGAAGAGGGGGATGATCGCAGCTGCTTTTCAATCTTTGGGAATTTCAGACGACACGAAAGAGAGGTTGAACAGGCTAGTAATAGGGGTTGCAACAATTTCGGCAGATCATTTTAGAAGGAAAGGGTCCAGATTGTCTAGCCCGGCTGATTTGTAGGGGTCCAGATTTTGCAGCTCTTTCAGAACATCAGCTGACTGGATTTGGGAGAAGGAGAAATGGGGAAGGCTGTGTCGAGTTGCTGTGGGGGGTGCAGTGCTGTTGACCGGGGTAGGGGTAGCCAGCCATAGAAAAATGTTTATTGAAATTCTCAATTATAGTGGATTTATCGGTGGTGACAGTGTTTCCTATCCTCAGTGCAGTGGGCAGCTGGGAGGAGGTGTTCTTATTCTCCATGGACTTTACAGTGTCCCAGAACTTTTTTGAGTTTGTTGCAGGAAGCAAATTTCTGCTTGAAAAAGATAGCCTTGGCCTTTCTAACTGCCTGTGTATATTGGTTTCTAGCTTCCCTGAAAAGTTGTATCTCACGGGGGCTGTTCGATGCTAATGCAGAACGCCATAGGATGTTTTTGTGTTGTTTAAGAGCAG
Organism: Oncorhynchus mykiss; assembly: GCF_057628025.1. Classification (NCBI taxonomy): domain Eukaryota; kingdom Metazoa; phylum Chordata; class Actinopteri; order Salmoniformes; family Salmonidae; genus Oncorhynchus; species Oncorhynchus mykiss. The sequence continues at coordinate 26,057,797 of NC_143030.1, forward strand.
TCAGGTCTGGAGAGAACCAAGGGCTGTATCTGTTCCTGGTTCTAAATTTTTGAATGGGGCATGCTTATTTAAGATGGTGAGGAAGGCATTTAAAAAAAAATAACCAGGCATCCTCTACTGACGGGATGAGAGGTGTTAAGCATGTTTCAAAGATCTTAACATTTTCCAGATAGACAGACCATGACTTAAAGTAATGATGGACTGTTGTAATATGGATTGTCTTTTACCAAATAGGGATGTCTTCTGTATACCACCCATACCTTGTCACCATACAACTGATTGTCTCAAACTCATTGAGAAAAGAAATTCCACAAATTAACTTTTAAGAAGGCACAAATGTTAATTTAAATGCATTCCAGGTGAGTACCTCATGAAGCTGGTTCAGAGAATGTCAATAATGTGCAATGCTGTCATCAAGACAAAGAGTGGCTATTTTGAAGAATCTCAACTATAAAATATATTTGGATTTGTTTAACACTGTTTTGGTTACTACATGATTCCTTCTGTGTCATTTCGTAGTTTTAACATCTTCACTAATATTCTACAATTTAGAAAAAGAAAGAAAAAGAAAAACCCTGGAATGAGTAGTTGTGTCCAAACTTTTGACTGGTACTGTAAATTAAATGTAACCTCAAGGACAGAGAACTGTATTGTTGCAATAATTAGCATACTACAGAAGAACCCCCTCATACTGTGAAAGGGAGGGTAATGAGAAGTGCACCAGTGCTGATAAAAGCATTTAGCTTCTCCTTAGTTTGAAGTCCCTTGACTGGAGCTCCGTTCAAATGTATTTTTAATAGCCCCTTTAATGGCAGTGCGTTAAGTAGCGAACGCCATGCTGCTCACTCAAGAGAGTTGAAGCTGCAGCAACTCCCTCTCTCTTTGTCACATATACACAGTGTACAAAACAGGTGAAAGCTATGATCCCTTATTGATGTCAAATCCACTTCAGTGTAGAAGAAGGGGAGGAGACAGGCTAAAAAATGATTTTTAAGCCTGGAGACAATTGAGACATAGATTGCGTATGTGTGCCACTCAGAGGGTAAAGAGGCAAGACAAAATATTTAAATGTCTTTGAACGGGGTATGGTAGTAGGTGCCAGGTGCACCGGTTTGTGTCAAGAACTGCAACACTGATGTTTTTTTCTTTCTAGTTCGTGTGTATCCAGAATGGTCCAAAGGACATCCAACCAACTTGACACGACTGTGGGAAGCATTGGAGTCAACATGGGCCAGCATCCCTGTGGAACGCTTGACACCTTGTAGAGTGCTTGCCCCTACAAATTTAGGCTGTTCTGAGGGAAAAAGGGGTTGCAACTTAATATTATGAAGGTGTCCTTAATGTTTGGTTTACTCAGTGTATACTAATGAGGACACACATACAAATAGATCTGTGCACCGCCAAAATGTCCATGAAGCACAGCAGACAGACATAAACGTTCCACTACACATGTGACATTAACCTGGGTAAGGTTTCTCTGGACACAAGACAGTGAAGGGTCTTGGGCAGAAATACGATACGCATATTCCATTGACAAATGCAATAAATCGGGATGAACCCGGATATTAGCAGTCACGTCACACAGAACAATCACCATTTTCCCCCATAGAGAAACATTTAGGATACAAATATTACATGCATGCAATATGAAAACCAGATGCCAAAGTCACTCAGTTGTGTCTCTAGTGGGACAGTCACGTTTATTTCATGTGTGGCTTTTGGCGAGACGCTCTCATCCCTTTGCTAGCAGGCACTGAAAGTTAGGATGGGAGAGGGAGGAGAGATAAAGAAATCCCATTCGGAGGGCTCTATATGCTGTTCTGCATCTGTCATGGAGATCTATGGCTGTAATTCTCATTATTAAGCTGTCAAGCAGGGGCACCGATTGCCTGCCTGCACCGAACGTCGCTGATCGCAACAGTGATTTATTCCCGCAGATCCCCGGAGATAGATTCCGGTGTGTCAACGCTAGGGGTGATAATGATGTTTCGCCCCCTGTTGATGTTTCATTTGTGGCTTGTAAGATCCAGCGGGTCTGAGGACAGGGCCTGGTTCAAACCGGGTTTGGCTCGCTTTCGTCTGTATGTTGCAAGGTGCATTTTTAACATTAGGGTAAAAAAAAAACATTTCCTTAGTATGTCTCGATCTCAAACACACACGCACACAGATACCTATAAACCTCTTGGCTCCCTTGCCACACACTGTAGCCTACAAAGTGGGTATCTCCAGTAGTACTGTTCCACTGATAAAGGAAGGGCCTCTGGTGGTGATGTATGACACCTCCAGCAGTAACAGCAGACAACCCTGTCAGGTGCCATTAGTCAATAGCCTGAGCTACACAACAAGAAAAAAAAAAACACTGCACCATCCTGGATTACAGGCTCTATCCACATTTCATTCATTAGTTCACTGGAACGGAGGACAAAAAAGAAGACAGGGAACACCATCATATACTCCATGTCGCTGCACATCAAGATGAGATGTTCTGTGTTGAGCTCTGGTGTAAAAACCCTGCATTTCCTCAGGACATAGTTTAATGACAGACAACTAAAGCAAAAACAGGATGGACGGACCTTAGAGTAGATATAAGAGAAGGGGGTGATCTATCCTTATTGTGTACAAATCTAAATGTATCTAGTAACAGACCGCACTGAATTTATTTTTTTTGCTATACAGTGTAGTGTAAGAGATACAGTTGAAGTCGGAAGTTTACATACACGTTGGACTCATTTTTCAGCCACTCCACAAATTTCCTGTTAAAAAACTATAGTTTTGGCAAGCCGGTTAGGATACCTACTTTGCGCATGACAAGTGATTTTTCCAACAATTGTTGGACCGATTATTTCACTGTATCACAAATCCAGTGGGTCAGAAGTAACACATTCACTAAGTTGAATGTGCCTTTAAACAGCTTGGAAAATTCCAGAAAATGATGGCATGGCTATAGAAGCTTCTGATAGGCTAATTGATATCATCCGAGGTGTACCTGTGGATGTATTTCAAGGCCTACCTTCAAACGCAATGCCTCTATGCTTGACATCATGGGAAAATCAAAAGAAATCAGCCAAGACCTGGTTCATCCTTGAGAGCAATTTCCAAACGCTTGAAGGTACCACGTTCATCTGTACAAACAATAGTATGCAAGTATAAACACCATGGGACCACGCAGCCGTCATACCACTCAGGAAGGAGACGCGTTCTGTCTCCTAGAGATGAACGTACTTTGGTGCAGAAAGTGCAAATCAATCCCAGAACAACAGCAAAAGGACCTTGTGAAGATGCTGGAGGAAACAGGTACAAAAGTATCTATATCTACAGTAAAACGAGTCCTATATCAACATAAACTGAATGCCCGCTCAGCAAGGAAGAAGCCACTGCTCCAAAACCACCATAAAAAAGCCAGATTACATTTTGCAACTGCACATGGAGAAATGTCCTCTGGTCTGATGAAACAAAAATAAAACTGTTTGGCCTTAATGACCATCATTAAGTTTGGAGGAAAAAGGGGAACGCTTGCAAGCCTGAAGAACACCATCCCAACCGTGAAGCACGGGGGTGGCAGCATCATGTGCTTCTACACCTGCATTGCTTGCTGTTTGGGGTTTTAGGCTGGGTTTCTGTACAGCACTTTGAGATATCAGCTGATGTACGAAGGGCTATATAAATAAATTATCATCATGAGAGCGGAAAATTCTGTGGATATATTGAAGCAACATCTCAAGACATCAGTCAGGAACTTAAAGCTTGGTCACAAATGGGTCTTCCGAATGGACAATGACCCCAAGCATACTTCCAAAGTTGTGGCAAAATGGTTTAAGGACAACAAAGTCAAGGTATTGGAGTGGCCATCATAAAACCCTGACCTCAATCCCATAGAAAATTTGTGGGCAGAACTGAAAAAGTGTGTGCGAGCAAGGAGGCCTACAAACCTGACTCAGTTACACCAGCTCTGTCAGGAGGAATGGGACAAAATTCTCCTAACTTATTGTGGGAAGCTTGTGGAAGGCTACCCGAAACGTTTGACCCAAGTTAAACAATTTAAAGGCAATCATACCAAATACTAATTGAGTGTATGTAAACTGGGAATGTAATGAAAATAAATAAAAGCTGAAATAAATAATTATCTTTACTATTATTCTGACATTTCACTTTCTTAAAATAAAGTGTTGATCCTAACTGACCTAAGACAAGGAATTCTTACAAGGATTAAATGTCAGGAATTGTGAAAAACTGAGTTTAAATATATTTGGCTAAGGTGTATGTAAACTTCTGACTTCAACTGTACCTACTCCGGATGGCCCAGCTCATTGATTGCAGCGGACCAAACCAACCCTAAACACTTTACATTTTTTAAATGTTGCTTTGCATTTAAATAGAATATTAAGCAGTCGCAATGGTCCGTGGAAAGAAGAATTTCCTAAATGTTCCCGGGTCCTTGAGGCCAATGTCCAAAATCTTTCCTCCTAACTGCTCTACAGTGCGTACGCACACACACACACACACACAACTGCGTGGTCCATGACAGGATCTACGACAGGATCCACGAGAGAGAGAGTGGCGGATCGTCTGGATCTAGAGAAGGGGTTTCTGGCTAGGATTACTTGTGTCAGAGCGGTAACTAAAGCCCCCGTTGACCACTAGTCTTAGGTTGCAGTGTCCGTCACATCCTGCTGGTTAAGACAAGGTCACAGTCGGAGTGCTCCCTGCACGCACACATGCTCACTCACACACATACTTACGCACATCCCCAAACCTGCACAGTCTATACGTGCAGACATTGCATACCAAAGACAACTATACACCCCAGATAGACTCACACATAGCATCCCAAAGGAGAGCAGACCACACATGGGCCCAGTTCTCCCAAATGAAGTAAATAACATCCCTAAACTAGGGTAATTTAAACAGCCCGGTTTCTGGAGCAGCTGTGCCACTTGGACAGAATGAGTCTGCTCAGATCCAAGAGTAGAAAATGCACCAAAAAAAGAAGCGTAATATTCCTATGTAAATCTATTACCTTCTCAGATGGGACTTCATCCTCGACCTGTTGATATGTATAGCCTACCGGCCTTCCTTAAATTAAAACATTAAATAAAATGCTGTACAACATTTGGCAACATACATTTTATCACACTCCCAATCTATTTGTTTAAGGCTATAATCAAAACTGTATGGTGCAGACGTTATGATTGAGATAAGATAATATATTTCTCGTCAAGATCAGATTAAAAAGGGGCTGTGGGCATCAGGGCTATCTTCTCTATTTACTCACTATTCGCAATAGCAAAACATAGGAAGGCTAAAAGGTTATGGCAACAGGCAGACTGAACATCCATTGCCTTGAATTCACAGCGGGTTTCTCTCAAACACTTGCCAAGGCTGGTGGATTTTGTCATGATAATGTCATTGGATTGGAAAGTCTCAAGGGCGAGGTGACTAAAGGGGTTCGTTCACATGCTTCCCAGCCAAAACAGTTCGGTAGAGTTGGTGAAATATGACATTTTGTGATGTTTTTATTAGTTTTGGACTTGGGTTTTTCCCAGCTGTTCAGGCACACACATTTTTTTTCTGGAGGCAAGCCAAAGTTAGGTGATTGGTCAACAGTAGGGATTCTTCAATAAAATCTGTTATTATAGTAGAGATTAGTGGTTTTCAGGCAAAAAAATGTATTTGAAAAATACTGCAAACATCTTAGATGTAAAATTGCGCAATTAAGATATCTTCTGCAAAAACATCAAAATGAATGACAGACTTAATCTAAGATAACTCAAGAAATCTAACTATTTTGAGGAAGTGTATACTGGCTATCGAATCTCAAAATGGACAAACAGTACCATCGCCGCTTTCTTCATCATTTTTCAAGCAAAGGTCTTTTAAGGAAGTATGCCAGTAAATTCGTTTGGTTCATCTAGGTGCCAGCCAAACTGAAGCACACTGACGCCTTTAGACTAGAGGGGGAATTCTATCTGCACCCGAAGGCAATACTAAGATGTGCACAGCAGGTCTGGCTGGGTGTATTTTGCTGGACGTTATAGAAAGCTGACCTGTAACTACGCTGGACAAAAATATAAACGCAACATGTAAAGTGTTGGTCCCATGTTTTGTGAGTTGAAAAAATTACTCAGAAAAATCCATATGTACAAAAAGAGTATTACTCTCCAATTTTGTGAACAAATTAGTTTACATCCCTGTTAGTGAGCATTTTTCCTTTGCCAAGAAAGTCCATCCACCTGACCGGTGTGGCATATCAGGAAACTGGTTAAACAGCATGATAATTACACAGGTGCACCTTGTGCTTGGGACAATAAAAGACCACTCAAAAAATTGCTGTTTTTTCACATAACACAATGCCACAGATGTCTCAAGTTTTGAGGGAGTACGCAATTGGCATGTTGACTGCAGGAATATCCACCAGAGCTGTGCCAGATTAATGTTCATTTGTATGGCATTGTGTGGGCGAGCGGTTTGCTGCTGTCAAAATTGTGAACAGAGTACCCCATGGTGGCGTTGGGGTTATCATTATCATCTCTCAGCATGATAATGCATGGCCCCATGTCGCAAGAATCTGTACACAATTTCTAGACGCTGAAAATGTCTCAGTTCTTCCATGTCCTGCATACTCAGACATGTCACACATTGAGCATGTTTGGGATGCCCTGGATCAACGTGTACGACATCGTGTTCCAGTTCCCACCAAAATCCAGCAATTTCACACAGCCATCAAAGAGGAGTGGGACAACATTCCGCAGGCCACAATCAACAGCCTGATCAACTCTATGCGAAGGAGATGTGTCGCGCAGCGTGAGGCAAATGGTGGTCACACCAGATACCGACTGGTTTTCTGACCCCCGACCCTACCTTTTTATTAAGGTATCTGTGACCAACAGATACATATCTGTAAACCCAGTCAAGTGACAGCCATAGATTAGGGACTAATGAATGGATTTCCAATGACAGATTTCTACATACGAACTGTAACTCAGTAAAATCTTTGAAATGGTAGCACATTGCACTTATATTTTTGTTCAGTGTAGATGAGCCTTCAGCCACGCCAAGGACCGTAAAAACGGATTTAAAAAAAAATTATCCTCCTTCATAAATCTCTCCGTGTGTGTGTGTGTGTGATATATATATATATATATATATATATGTGTGTGGACTGCATTTGAAGCCAGCTGGGGATGAATCTTGCTCAATGACGCACCAAATGAGAGAAAATAACATTAGACTGTTAGACAATTACAAAGGTAACAGAGGGTGTAATTACAAAACAACAGTGTTTCAACATTTATGCTTACCCTCATGTTTCCCATAGTACAGTGCACACCATAACAAGGATCACTGAGAAAAAAAAAAAACTACAACTACTGAGATTACATAGTCTCTGCATACAATTACTGCTGTGCCATCTCAAACAGCGGCTGGCCACGAATGCGAGCGACAATGTATGATTTGAAACATCATGCGATAATGATTCTACATATGTTGCCTACCACCTGCCTACAGATGAATCTGGCAGTTGATTGATGGGCTTTGTCCCTGACAAATAAATCAAATTAAATAAAATGGAGAGAAAAAGTTAGTGCAAACAGTCACACATTAATCCAGAAATGAGAGTTACATCTAATTCAATATTGCCTACAGGCAGCTCTCTGTAAGTACAGGAAGATTCCACCTCTGTCACCAACGGTGAAGTAAAGCTGACTAACAGAACCCTCCAAGATATGATGGCACAGGTGCAATAGCACATATGTACAGTGAAGCTTCCTGATCATGCTCTCCATGTTAGTCAGAGTTCATATGGGAAGAGAATTGAACCCAGGTCACACGCATGACAGTGGTGATGTTATTAAAGAGGCATGTCTCAGAAAGGAACATCCAAATGTCATTCAATATGCACTGCCTCAATGGCAGTGTCAGTGGAATTCCACAGGGCATGCATTCATTTGACATTTTAGTCATTTAGCAGACGCTCTTATCCACAGCGAATTACTGTATTGAGTGCATACATTTTTGTATTGGTTCCCTGTGGGAATTGAACCCACAACCCAGGCATGGCATTGCAAGCACCGTGCTCTACTAACTGAGCCACACGGGACCTCACTCAAAAAGGGCTCTTCTATTCTGTCCATCTCTCCATTGCCCATTTATTTGAAATCCTGGACATCGTCATTCATATTTTATGGATTTAAATGAACAGGGTCGTTCCATTACAGAATTCAATTTAGCGCAAATCTAAGACTTGAAAGCATTTCCAGGAAATGGCTACATTCAAATCAGTGTAATGGGGTGTTGCTTTTTGTGTTTCTCAAGCACAGGCCAAACAAATGCAACATTTAAAATCAATAATTTAAATAATAAAATAACTATACATGAGAAGGTGCCTCGACGTTCACATTACTGAAACCCCATTCCTACCCAACCCAGCGTAGAAAACTTCTGATGAAACATTCCATTATCTTAAGGCCTTAGTGCTATACTAAAGTTCTTCCAGTTTCCAAGGGACTCTGTTCCATTCTCTCTCCCATCAGGGTGTATTGATTCCCCTTTGTTGCAGGAAGAGGCAGAGGACTTCAGTGTTGGTAATTGGGAGTTAATCGTGCAGGCAGGACAACGTCTCTCCTGTCACAAGCTGTCTTGGGCAAGAGGATTCATTTCTGGAACACCAACCACGTTTCCATCCACAGTTCTCATGCGAATAAAGTCATATGTATAAAACAGAATTTGTTAATTCAACATGGTGGGATCCTTGTGTGTCAGTAAAATGTTTTTATGTGCAAATAGATATAATAGGGAGTTCCGTTTTAGCATGTGAATGGAGATGAAGCTCGTGGATGAGGCTCCTACGGATTAGTTAATTTGACCAAATGTGTACTTTGCATTCCGCTTTCTTACATATCATATTTGATTGGTGAGTTTGTAAACTACCTTTTTGATTCAAATGTCACACAACCTGAGGAGCTGAAGACCTGTAATTAACGTTTCAACCGCAATGGCTTCTTCTTCTTCTTCAGAACCTCAGTACGGTTCTAGTCTCAGGAAATTACAGCTATCATTGCCACTCAGCTCAAAACTGCCATCGATGCTGCTCTGGCCCCCTTCTCTGCCGTCCTGTATGGTGTCTGAGCCGCTGAGGATGAACAAGGCTGCCGAATTGACGGCTTTGAACATGACCTGTGTGACTACAGCGACCGCATAGTAACACTGGAGGAAACGGTCACCCATCTGAGCTCCGAAAAACAAAAGCTGATTGACAAGACCGATGACCTGGAATCCCGTTCTTGCCGTTGCAATCTTTGTGTTGTTGGTATACCAGAGAAACGTGAAAGAGGGGACTCCGTTAAGTTCATGTCAGAATTCTTCACGTATGTGCTAGGTCCGGCCATCGTTCCATCACCCCCGAAGCTGGATAGAGCCCACCATATTGGCCCCTCCCCAGCAGGCGGAGACGACAACTCCAAGCCTAGTGTTTATCGTCCGACAAGGAGTGCATCCTCCAGAGGCAGGGCGGAGACCAGCTACACTTCTGCAGACGCAAGGTGTTCATCTTTCCTGACCTCAGCTCGAATGGCGCCAAAAAAAGAGCTATAAATTCCTCGATGTGAAACGCAAACTTCATGAGAATTGAAATTCTCACGCCGCTACCCTGCTCGTCTGCACATTGAACATGCCGGGGGTAAGCTACAGTTCGACTCCCACGAGGACGCCCAGTGTTGGTTCGACAGTCACTTCTGAGCCGTATCTTGGATCTATAACCTACTCTTTTGCCAGGTAGCATGCATATAGCCTAGCCTCTAAGTCGAAGGTATGTTTGACTTTTACGGCAGGGCATTTTCTTCCCGTTGCCATTCCCTTTCTACTCGGCAGAAACACTAACGTTATTGGACCCTGATAAAAAAATAACTAATACTGTCTTGTGTGGTTGTCATTTAAGCTACACATTTGGGAGCTCCTTTTAATTTGGCTAGATGGCTAGCGTAGTAATGCACGGCTACAATTCCAAGCTTTTGCAGAGCTTTTCTTTGTTTTCTTCCTTTTCATTTAGATACTTACTGAAGGTCTTTTCACCACTTGATAACGCCCTATTGATCATTCGTACATGTACAGACACTCGGCCCCTTTTCTTTTTTGGTAACAGGGTAACATACTGTGGGACACTTATTTGGCCATCCTTAAGACACATTGTACGTTTTGCACTGATTGAAGAATCTCTGACTCAGGACAGTTCAGTTTCACTGTTATGGGGTGTAAGACCTAGTTATGGGGTGTCGACCTAATCACCTTTTTGTGAATGCTTTTTCAAATGTATTTCACCACCGAGTTAGGACAAGAAGGTTTCTGTTTATATGCACCGAAGCCTCACAAACTTCAACCTGCTGTCTCCATTCACTGGAGAAGGAGACGAGGAGTGACCTTTTTTGGTCCTATTTTTTATTTGTTGCTTTTTTCATCAGTTCTCTGTTATCTTTGCAAATTATATTAATAGTATTATGGGAATAGGTAGGCCTAATCTTATAAAGTTTCTATATTGGAATACTAAGGCAATGAGCAATCCTGTCAAGAGGCCTAGGATCTTCTCTCATTTGAAAAAGCTAAAAGTAGATATTTTTTTACACGAGACCCATTTACCCATTTATGCATTTCAGATCACTCAAGGCTACAAAACTCCACGTTTAGTCAGGTTTTCCTTCCAGACTTTAACTCCCAAGCCAGTGGGGTTGCAATTATGGTTAGTAAAATAATACATTTCTCTACTACTAATGTTATTTCAGACAGTAATGAGAGATATTTCATCATAACTGGCACCATTTGACACACACCTGTAGTCTTGGTCAATGTATATGCTCCCATTTTTGATGATGTTGAATTTGCCAACGGGTTGCTGGGGAAAATCCCTTCTCTGAACACCCATCTTTTGATATTTGGCGGGGATCTGAATTGTGTTACTAGCCCGGCTTAAGACTGCTTCAACCCCAGAACTATGTCTCCTTCTGTTATGTCAAAGACCTTCTCAGATTTTATGGTTCAGAACGGGTATACAGATCTCTAGAGTTTTCAGAATCCCCAGGCAAGAGAGAATTCTTTATTTTCACGCGTACACCATTCTTTTTCTCGTCTTGACCATTTCTTTATTGAACATAAGTTACTTGCAAAATGTCACCTCTTCTGAATATTTACCCGGTGTAATTTCTGACCATGGACCTTTAGCCCTAGCCATAGTCCTATCAGGACAAACTCATACTCCTCTCTGGAGATTCAATTCTCTTCTCCTGCCTGATTGCAGACTTCTGTGATGTTATCTCCACTTCCATTGATAATTTTCTTATTTCAAATCAGACAAACTCAACCTCTCATTCTCGCTTATGGGAATCACTTAAGGCCTATCTTAGAGGATAAATTATTTCTTATTATTCTCATTTAAACAAAACTCGGAAAGCTAAACTAGAAGAACTGACTAAAGTCATCCTTGACTTAGACCATCAATATGCCCTGATTCCATCTCCAGAGCTATTTAAGCAACGCTTTAACTTACAATCTGAATTAAATCTCTTCTCCACTACAGATGCAGAACGTTTACTATTGCATTCACGTGGTAACTACTATGAACATGGTGACAGAGCAAGTCATCTGCTCGCACACCAATTAAAACGCAGTGCTGCTACCCGTCTGATTCCCCAAATTAAAGATTCCTCTCATAGATTGAATTCTGACCCTACGGAGATCAATGACACCTGCAAATCCTTCTATTCGCCTAAATTTCCATCAGATACTGCCAATATGACTACGTTTTTGGGTGAACTGGAGACTCCCACAGTTGAGGCTGAAACTGCAGATGACCTTGATTTCCCTCTCAGCCTTGAAGGTATTCAGTCTATCAAGTCGATGCAGAGCAGTAAGGCTCCAGGGCCTGATGGGTTTCCAGCTGAGGTCTTCAAGAAATTCTATACCAAGTTAGCCCCTTTACTTTTATCTATGTATAATGAATCCCTTGAACATGGCTTGATGCCACCTACCCTAACACAGGCGTCAAATGCGCTTCTCCTTAAGGGTAAAGACCACACTTCCTGTTCTTCACTTAGGCCCCAAAGTCTCCTTAATGTGGATGTAAAGGTGCTGGTGAAGGTGATAGCGAGGCGTCTGGAAGTAGTCTTAGCTGGAATCATATCACAGGAACAAACCGGCTTTATAAAAAGGACAGATATTAAATTTTTAAACATTCGGACGGTGTTTAACATGATTTATTCTAAACAATTCTCCAACTCCCCTGAGGTTGTCATCTCCCTAGAGACAGAAAAGGCATTTGACAGAATTGAGTGGGAGTACCGCTGCATCTACTATGAGTCCTATTGATAAGAATCACTTATTCCCCGCTTCTCTAATAGATAATGCTTTCTCTTACTGGACAAGGAAAGGTATTAAGTCCTTCAAAGACTTATATGTAAATATAATTTTTTTCTAGTTTTCCCAACCTGGCCTCTAAAATACTCTGCCTCCATTTCACTTTTTCCGTTACCTTCAAATTAGGCATTGGGTCCCCTCCCAATTCTCTGCTCCACCCTTTTGCCAACCCTGGTATGGCAATTGACTCTATTACCTCAACAGAACGCAGTCATTTCTCAGATCTGTGTATTTTGTCATTGGACAAACACTCCACCAACAAAATGAAATCTGCTTGGGAATTTACAAGGAGTGGTGGGATGAGGCGATTGATAGAGTGTGCTCCACTACATCTTGTGTTCGTCTTAGTCTCATACAATCAAGGTTTCACATAGGGTGCATAATTTTTCCAAATCGGCATATATTCAAATGTAAATGTTAGGTGTGATAGTCATATGTTAATTCTATGCTCTAAACTACTAAATTACTGGGATTCCACTTTTAAAACATTATCTAAGGTGCATGAAATTAACCTGCAGCCTTGTCCCTTGATAGCGGTTTTCAGTATTCCGGAATACTTATTCTCCTTGGACCCCAAACCATACCCATATTGTTGTTTTTACATCCTTATTAGACTTCTCCAGTGGAAGTCTGCTCAGCCCCCCTCTACTTCAATGGCTCAACGATGTAATGTTCATCCTAAAGCTTGAGAAAATAAAGTATTCTTAGGGGTTCCAACGATACATTTGTTAGAAAATGGCAACCATTTATATTACACTTTAATGGCTTGCAGAGGCTCACCTCTGATGAGATGCTTTAAAGTTTAAGGCATTACCAGTAGTCATTACATGATAGGTACAGTCATCAATATAATGCTATCCAGCCCAAGCAAGTTTGTCTAAGGTTTACTGATCATTTATTTATTTCTGTTTGTATTTTGAATCTGTATTAAGTTTTTTTTGTATGTATGTATGTATGTATGTATGTATGTATGTATGTATGTATGTATGTATGTATGTATGTATGTATGTATGTATGTATGTATGTATGTATGTATATGTATATATATATATATATATATATATATATATATATATATATATATATATATATATATATATATACACATACATACATACACACACACTCTGTAGAATGTGTTTTCTAGGACCAAATTGAGGGAGGGTGTGGGATGGGTTGCCTATACGGGGTGATCAGGGTGGGTGGTTGGAAGAGGGTTTGGAGGGAGGGAATCGAGGAGGGTGGACTGAGGTAGGGAAGGGACTAGGGGGGTTGGGTGGATGTGTTGTATGGAGGGAAGGTGGGTGGTTGGAATACAGTAAAATCTTTGTAATTACCTTGATGTACATTCTGTAAAACTTGAATAAAAATATATACTACCGTTCAAAAGTTTGGGGTCACTTAGAAATGTCCTTGTTTTTGAAAGAAAACCTATTTTTTTGTCCATTAAAATAACATCAAATTGGTCAGAAATACAGAATAGACATTCACTAGAAAACCTTTTTGCAATTATGTTAGCACAGCTGAAACCTGTTGTGCTCATTAAAGAAGCAATACCACTGGCCTTCTTTAGACTAGTTGAGTATCTGGAACCTCAGCATTTGTGGGTTTGATTAGAGGCTCAAAATGGCCAGAAACAAATAACTTTCTTCTGAAACTCTTCAGTCTATTCTTGTTCTGAGAAATGAAGGCTATTCCATGCGAGAAATTACCAAGAAAATGAAGATCTCGTACAACACTGTGTAATACTCCCTTCACATATCAGCACAAACAGTCTCTAACCAGAATAGAAAGAGGAGTGGGAGGCCCCGGTGCACAACTGAGCAAGAGGACAAGTACATTAGTGTGTCTAGTTTGAGAAACAGACACCTCACAAGTCCTCAACTGGCAGCTTCATTAAATAGTACCAGCAAAACACCAGTCTCAACGTCAACAGTGAAGAGGCGACTCCGGGATGCAGGACATCTAGGCAGAGCTCCTCTGTCCAGTGTCTGTGTTCTTTTGCCCATCTTAATCTTTTCTTTTTATTGGTCAGTCAGATATGGCTTTTCCTTTGCAACTCTGCCTAGAAAGCCAGCATCCCGGAGTCACCTCTTCACTGTTGATGTTGAGACTGGTGCTATCCATAATAATCTCATCCTGTAGACTACCTACCCACACTACACACATTTGCCATTTAACGCAACAGTTTGTGACAAAACTATCAATAGGGTTGAAAATGCAATCGAAAGTTTGTGATTCTATTTTTTTCCAGTACATTAAAACTTGAGTGAAAACTTACATTGTGTGTGTGCACTATGTCATCACTCACCGATTTTTCAGCGGTGGTGTTTCTGCCAAGTCCGTTTGGTGGAAACACCACTGGAGGGAAAATGCTCATATTTGTGGATTTTAGATATTCACATGAAAATCTGTTGGGAATTAGATGGAAACCTAGCTACTGACAAGATCGACAGAGAGAGAAGGACAGAGGTGGAACTTAGAGAGCCCAAGAAAGTGGTTTCCACAAGTACATAGAGTAGCCAGCCAAACAGAAACAGTAGCCAGCCAGGTTTCCAAGGACATCTATTGTGGATGGCCTCTGGTACATTTTAATACCTCGATTCCATCTGAAATATACAGCAAAATGATTTAATAATTTAAAGAGTTTACCTCCCAGATTGAAAAAATTACAATTTGAATGACTGAAAATGTATGATTTCAATGTATTGTTAGTTGTTTTGGATATTGTCTAGGCATACACGATTCAGGACTATTTTCTAAGTCAGAGAACATTAAACCACATCAGCAGACCACTTTTGAGGTCCGGGAAACATCTGAGAAATGTAGATTGAGGTGTAGTTACCCTTTAATTAAAGTGAGCACCTAGCAAGAGGCTGTTTAGCTGTGCTTTTGTAGCACACGTGATGGTAGAGTTTGCAAAACAAATACCCACTGGATTGATGAAAATAATCATAATATCATTCTGCCAGGTAAGCATAGGCTACTTTAAAGTTAGTCTTTCCCAAAAACATTAAATTAAGGTTATCTACCAGAGGACTGTTTTCATTAGCATTATCGCTAACAGCTACACAAAGTGGTAGACGTGCGCATCACACACAGAGGCAGGGGCATTCTCGTTGCCTCTTCAGAAAGTTGCAGTAAAGACTAATCACTGATGCATTCCGTTCATGTCTTAAGATAAACTTGGGCAAATTACATTTTCAATACATTTACAGTAGTTGATTGCTGACTAAGGTCAATAAAAAAAAATATATTGTTGAACTCAGTTTTACTGTCTGGATTCCATGAGGGCACTAATTATCATATTTCCTCCCCCAATTGTTCCTGCAGTGATGATTCACCATATTCATTGAATGTTTTCATAATTTATAAGCAGATAATCACCAAAAAGCCTAGGCCTAACAGTAGCCTATGCAAATTAGTGATCCAAATGAACAACTCTCACCTATGTGATTCAGTCGGCTACACTGACTGACAAGGGTCACTCACTTTAGAGTCACTGTCTGGCAAGCCCCAACATCCTACGAGATCCTTTGGTTTAGTTGTCCCTTTGCGATATGGACAACCACGTTGCATGATTGGTTTATAGGATATTGACTTTATTCAGTCAGTTTGACACCTTTTATAAACTAGTCAACACTTTACATTTCAGATGTCAATCAAAGCACTAAAAAGCGCAAAATAAAATGGTGTCAAATAACAATAATTAGTCGAAGTCGTGGATTTTGACTCATCGTCACTTTTATTACATGGGACGTGCAAATTCAGCAACCAGAAATCTATATCGACTAGATGCTCATGTCTCCAACCTATTAATGGGAGTTGTTGTCCCAAAGGCGGGAAGGCAGGCGACAAGCGTAGGTCCATAAAAATCCCATAGAAACACATTGGGCTCATTTTGGACAGATTTCGGCAACAGTGAAATCTCACATCGCCTTCCTCTGCTGTGTTTCCCTGCCATCGCTCACTTTGTGACTGACAGTCGCCTATCCTAGCAATAGATCGCTAGAAAATGCATATCATTCAGTCTAGCGGGAGAGGTTTCACCGCACTAGAAAATTATTATTTATGGTTGCACCGATATTACATTTTTGGCCGATACCGATATCCAATACTTCCCTTAACAAAAAAACTAAAATATTTAGCAGCCTTTTAAGCATTCTAGTACAGTTAAATAGTTAAAACACACACACACAAAAAAAAGTTATTTTGTTGGAATTTACATATGTCCCTATTACCAGCAAAACATAATCAAAACCTATTTCTTTCACTTACTTGCTGTGCTGTTTCGTTGTTCATTCTTTTCATTCTCAACCAGTAGTGTGTACCGGGGCTCGAGGTGCTCGACCAGTCGGCAAAAGCCAACATCATCCACGACAGAGAACGGTTGATTGTCAAGGGCAACGAATTCCATTATCTTGGCGTTAATGGATTTCGTCCTTGAGCTAAAAATTTTGCAGAAATGTTCTTACTCTTTCAAATGACTGCTCGACTTGAACTTGTTTAGTTGTTGGAAGTGTGCACTTAGAACAAAAGCAGAAAAAAACTAAAGTAGTCCAACGTCTGGGGGTGATGCACTTTCAAATTATTAATTAGGTTTGTGATAAGAAACTATTTCACTTTCTCCCCTCGGGAAATAATAGCAGCACAAACGTTGCATACAGGCCTACAGGTATTGTTATCTTCCTTTGAAACGTCAAAATAGATCCACACAGAGGACATTGTGTGCCAGGTTATGAATGCTAGGTTGCACGTGTAGCGCTGTATTTTTAGTGGCTTCATTACGTCATCTACCTACATTATATAGGAATGCAAGTCAGCTTTGACATTGGTTTTGCACATCTGCATTAAGCTAGACATCGGGCCGATGCCGATGTCGACATTTTTAACTAATATCGTCCGATTCCGATATGCTTACAGATATCCTGCATCCCTATTATTATGACATTTTTTAGACCACTGCGCCACTCGGGAGGCCCGCAAAATATAAACTTTTAGTTGAAAAGTAGCCTAGTTAAATATGAGGTGGAAAGTGTAACCGGCTGAAAATGATTAGCAGACAGCCGACGCTAACGTAAAACACTGACGAAAGAGTGGGAGGGAAAAGGTACATGAGATTGAGAGAAGGCGTCAGAAGACCAGAAAAAGAGGAGTGAGAACTGGGGGAGAGAAAGAGAAGTAGAGAGAAAGGAAGAGTGAGAATAAGCAGGGTTGACAGAGGGGGAGGGAAAGAGAAAGATGATAGAGAACAAGATGGATTAAGTGCGCAAGCAACAGGGCAGGGGAGAAGGGGGTTGGAGAATTTAGTCATCTAAATTTAAATCTAAGTTTCCAACAGTTATGATGACTTGAGGGAACACCAAAACACAAAAAGGTGCTGAGGTATTGGAATAAGTCGCTGACGTGATAAAACATGAGGAGCCAATAACACAAATCAACACCAAACAAATTAAGATCCCTGTGTTGATCTAAAAGGGCAAAGCCTTTGTTGGCTGTTCAATGTCCTTGGGCTCCGGTCCGACGGCCCTGCCTCTTCTTCACATCATTATCTAATAATGAAGCAGGGCCATATCGCTGCAGGTTTTCAATTTGGCTCCACTCCTGCAGCAGCAGCGCTACCCAGGCATCTGTGGTCTGTGGGTCCCCAGGAGGCATCAAAAGTACAGAGGGATCCAATACACAGAGCTCAGCGCTCGACCATGCCCTCCAACGCTGCTGCTAAAAATACCCTGGCCATTCTTTCTAGTGAAAGGGACTCTCATTTACAAACATTAGTGCAAATGGTAAAATTGATTACATTTTCTATAGGGGCTAGATTGGAATGGACTGCAGGCTAGTATCACTAGGAGCAGTAGACCAATGTACATCGCAGAAAAACAATGACTTCTTGGTATCCAGAGGGACTGGTGAATTCTCTGATTGTATTGCGGTCGCCACGGGCACAGACTACTAAAAAACAACCTAAGCAAATGTAAATGTCACTGACTTTTGCCGTGTTTCCTTTACTGAAAATATTGTATTTATTCGGGGAAAACCCATCGAGATCAGGGGCTCATTCCCAAGGGTGCCCTGATCACAGTAATACAACAATCAAATACAATAACACAAAACAGCAAATCAATACAAAACACAGTAAGAAAAAGTTCCATTCCTCGGCTACTACGTCCTCAATCAACACCATAAACTGCCCGAGCTGCACCAGAACATCCAACATGTAAACATCAATTCTCCAGTTTGTGGACAATTTATGAATCTAAAACAAATCAAAAGTCAACCCTAGGGTGTCGGTCATTCAAAAGTTCTTACTTGATCAAACTTGTTTCATATAAATAACTAAATCTTAAATGCTGCCGACATACAACACAGATCATACTAATTTGTACAGTGCATGTATACAGTGAATTACATATTTACACATTAACAAAGGAGTAACTAGAATTAAGCAATAAGGTCCGGGGGGGTGTGGTATATGGCCAACATACCATGGCTAAGGGCTGTTCTTATGCACGACGCAACGCGAAGTGCCTGGATACAGCCCTTAGCTGTGGTATATTGGCCATATACCACAAACCCCTGAGGTGCCTTATTGCTATTATAAACTGGTTACCAACGTAATTAGAGCAGTACAAATAAAATGTTTCGTCATACCCGTGGTATACGCTCTGACAGCCAATCAGCATTAAGGGCTTGAACCACCCAGTTTATAAATTGTGGTAGACCAGGGGTGTGGGGGCGTACACACAATAACTCCAGCTCTCGTCCCTGGAGACGGGGTGCTGTAATCACTCCTCTCAACCCTGAGGGTGACATTCATTTGACAAGCTCATCATTATCTAATTACTCATTGTAAGTCCAATTAATAACAGGCTACTCACCGATGGGGGTTCTAGCTCTACAGCGACTACTAGAAGGCTGAGCCATCCATATCCACTAGTGTGTATGTGAGCTATGTGCTCACATCATAACGCACTCGTGAGGGTTTTTCGGAGAAGTTGGAGCCAAACACACACATAATCAAAGTCAGAATAACAGCTGGTTCCCTTAACTTCTGGTTTTTAACGGGGTGGAGGATTGCTGAAGACATTAATCTTTTTTTTCTTCTTTTAACCAGCATAATTATTTTTTGGCTTAGAAACCTGGCGGAAGACAACCGAGTAGCCAAATGAAAGACAAATTGATCATGCCCATCCTCTCCATCCTCTCTTTAAGATGAGAGTGAGCTGGATTACTTTACTACATCCATCCCAGCCCGAGGGATGAGTTGTGTGGACTATCCCTCGCATTGTGTCCGCAGGCAAGCAGTGCCAACTTCGGTCCAGGAAGCCATGCCAGTCTGACGGCAACAAAGCAGCGGTACCTCTGGGGACAAGGGGCCAGTGAATCAGACGTGGTAAGAGAGCTGACCTCTTCCTGGTCCGTGCTAAAAGGCAGTGAACTGTGGGAAAGGGGTTGCGATGAAAGGTCAATATTCATTGGACATGGGCCAACATGCTACTGAGATGGATACCGTCTTGAGTTTTAGCCATTTTTGTTCAATTATGTGTAGCAGCTTGATAAGACATTACTAATGCCCTTGTCAGACATTCCTTGGCTTATGTCACCTGGTGTCATGTCAACTGGGCCTGGTTACCTGTCTAAATGAAGGATGAATTAAACTAAATGCCTTTGATCTCTAAGATCAGCTGAAGGGGGTTTGGGGACGTTCGGTCACAGAGGTAGAATAAATAGCTCTCGCCTCTGATAGAGGTAATTCAATTGTCCTACTTTACTTTCTTGGCTCCGTCTGCAGCTAGGAGGGGGGAGGCGGGGGGGGGGGGGTTGTCTGAACATTTTCAGTCTAAATTAAATCTAATTATGATGCTGCTTGTACTGTGTAGCTGCTTTGTGATATTTTGGCTTCAGAATGTCTTTGATGAGCCATGCCGGCTCCATGGACTGCAAATTCAAGAAAGACAATTGCAGAGTCATTGCTGTATCATTATGAGACAAACATAAGCATACTGCAAGCAACAGAATATCCTAGAGAGACTTAATGGGCCGGTTCCCCTGTAAGAGAACGACTAGGCTTAATCTGTCGAGACTTTAGTACGTTTTCACTATAAAATATGGACCAACACTTATCTTGAGAAGAGTAGCTCTATCGGAAATAATTAGCAAATTTGCAAAGTAATGAGTCACATCAGATCTTGATTCTCTGCACACAACTCGAATATTGGTAAAAGGGTGTGTCTCAGATTCTCCAGCAGATGCCATATCAGTTCACTGGAGGTGAAAGGCAACATTATGAAACGTTCGTCAACCATCTGTCATTGTTGTATCTAAATGAAATGTGGAGTTGGGCTGCATGGACTGTATACAACAAAAAGGTCTGAAAGGTGTGTATCGGTTCAATCAATATTGTCATTGCTTCGCTTTTCCTTCCGATAGGCTGGGTGGAATTTTAGCCACATTGCTTAGACGTATACAATTGTTTCAGATCTACAGTGCCTAGCTGGTAAAGACTAGGGGTTGATTTGGGTTTCACTTAGCGCACAGAGTTCAACAGTGAGCCTTCTCTGGTTACAGAACAGGTAGACTATGTACTGTGAGGGCCAACAACATGCCAACGCAATCTGCAATTCGGTATTAAATATTCAGTGTTTGGTCTGGGACTACGGGCTTTGAGAGCGCAGTCTCCAGAGGACAGGTGGAACATAAAGCGAGGGAAAGAAGTACAACTGGTCATCACGGGGCAGGGAAAGCCTTCGCAAGCTCAGTCACATGTGCATGCTCCAGTTACAGACACGCTTGAGGGCACATCCACACAAAGACAAAAAAATAAACATACTAGGAAAATGGTGACGGTCCCGTGAATGCAGATCTTTGCTCATATCTAAACACACACTGATGCACACTCAAACACAAACAACCTCCAAACAGACCCTACTTTGTAACAGACATGAGACGACGAGTGGGTCTCAGTAATGTCCTAAGCTTAGGGCTGGATCCAAACACTTGCAATGTTTATGCAAATCCCTCCCTACAAGCAACTTCCCATGAACACATCTTCTGCTGAATCGACAGAATTCAGCCCCGACGGTACAACATTTCTCAATAAGGAAGGACGGGAAAATATTAGTCTCGACAGAATTCAAAGTAATTTAGTTGACAAGCTAAATTAAATTACTTAAATCAATGAGGGACCACTGAACCGCTTCCAAGAGAATCTAGAAGCCTGTACACCTCTACTTTGACAGGGAGGGAGAGAAGTTGTTGCAGTCCGTTGTATGGGAACTTTCCCCAGGTAAGTGATTCAAAAACAAACAAAACAGAAGGGAAATAGGAGGTAATGTTCCAGAATGAGCACCAGGTATCTGAGCCTGTCCGGCTGAAAATGATGTATTACAGGAGCCGCCTCCGGGTGAAATCTGAATGCTAAGGGGGCCATCCGACCGGAGAGGGAAAAAATAAAATGGAAAATGTCTGATCTCTGACTTGGAGCAAATGGCAGATTTACCGCACGCCGTCTGTAGCGCAGGCAGGGGCAACGGCGGCATAGAAAAGAAGAGGCAGGCCTAATGTACAGGGGAGACTTGGAACACTTGTGCAGAGTCTTTGCGCAAAGTCTGGGGGGATATTGACAAGCAAGGATTGACTCGGAAATTAGGCCGCTTAGGCGTAAACACGTAACACGTACGTACTGGTTTAAAACTTCTAATACACTTGATTAATACTTCGGTGATTAGTCCCTCTTTCTTCCTCCCTCTCAATCAGTGAAAGTGACTACATAAAAGGGAAATGTGTTTCCCTCAGTGCTCAGGTAAATCGTTGCGGTTTTTAATGTATTGAGTGCTGATAGGAATGTTTTGTTTTATGGCTTAAGAACCTGTACAATTTTGATTTGCCCCCCCCCACCCCTTTACTCTCAGAGGCAGACCACTGCTGAAACATTTAAGGATCTGCTCTGTGAAAGTGTTATCATAGAATGTGTGCCATGAATACAAATTCAACTGGAGGCCTGACTCTAGCCATTGTACTCGTCATAACCTTATGCGCTGGACATAATAATTGCTCCTCATCCACACAAATAAACCGGAGCGTCACATTCATATGATAGTTGGCAGTAAAATAACCAAATTTATATACAGTCCGGTGCAACATATTAAGTCACACAAACTGCACTGTAGGCCTATGCATAAAGACACAATCTTAGTGACTATTTGTAACAGAAAGAGCATGCATGAACTGTAAGTACTTTACTGTAAGTAAAGTCTTCAATGTCCGTGGAGCCAATTCTAGAACAATGAACATCTCAATTAAAATCTTATGGTCCAGAAATTTGCAGAATCAATCATTCTCCTACTAGATCATCACAGTGATGCGGCCATCGCTCGCTCTGGTCAAAAAAACCATATGAATCACGTCAGGTTCTATAAAATAATTGGCCGGTGCAGATTTTTCAACAATGGGTTAACTGAGGTGGAAATGCTATTCTGGCTCTAATGGTTGAATTATTAATGGTTGATATAATCATGTGGGTTTTATCTACATCACAGGTATGACTGTTCTTCTTGTTGCATTGCATCATATTCATTGGCCATTGGCAGTTACACCCCTCAGCATATGTTTCAAGACAAAATACAAATGAGCAGTAGCATTGGTGGTTTACAACACATTAAGTCACTCTCGAAGAGCATCTTCTCATTCTCCCATAAGAAAAGGCTCAAATATATCAAATTGAGTAGGGCTAGACTATATTAAATAACTGATTAGAGATGGGGGACATAAGCCTAGTTTAGTGGCAACCGCTCTACACCAAATGTGCAAATGACTGGCAGAGACGGCCACGTTGCATTATGTGGATTTTGTCGTTTCAGATAAAAGCACCACAGCAAAAGTGCAACACCTCCATATCAAACCATTAGGCTTCTTACAAATCCATACTAGTATTGATCAAAACTTACATACTGTATTTAAATTGTACACTTTTCTGTGTCAGAATCTAATTTGATGCCACCAACGGGTATCGGAGGTTTAGAGAAAGAGACAACGCACACTTAGAACAGCTCAACTGGCTTTAAGTGGCCTATAACATTTTGGTTTTCCTAATTCAGCGAGCTTACAGGAATTGGGCTTCCTCCAATGGGAATTATAGCTTCTCTATTTATCCATTGTTATTAATAATTAATATGTTAGGCTTTAGCTGTCAAACAGAGAACTGACAGAAAAGACGATACCTAAGCAAAATATACTAAGTAGATTCAGCTTTCCTTTTATAAAAAGCATGTTAGTCTGGTGCATCCGCAGACCTGGAATAAGTCAGCCTCTGAAGTTTCCAGACACAAATGACTGACAAAAATGTACTTAATTTGGGCCTATATTATCCCCCAATTTGTAAAACGAAAGGCCAGAATAATGCTACTTTGAAAAAACAATATCTATGTTTCAATGAACAAATGCATAAACATGTTCTGATGAAGCAAGGGAGAACGACAATCTCCTGTAGGTATGGAAACCAACATCTCATTTGGTGGAGAGATGGTACTCTCCTTGCTCCGTACCACCAATGGTGATCACATCAACGATTGGTGTAATTGAGTGGAAAAGACCCTCCTACACTCTGCCAGATTGGTGGAGCAATCTACCAAAAACCACCAAGGACGAACCTGTGGACTGTTGTCGTTTACCATGTCTACAACCAGATATCATATCCAACTAAATCCAGTCAGGTACTGAACCGCTAACTTCCCCAATGCTGTGAATACAGTGCATTCGAAAAGTATTCAGACCCCTTCCCATATTGTTAAATTACAGCCTTATTCTTAAATGGATTAAATAACATGTTTTCCTCCTCAATCTACACACAACACCCCATAATGACAAAGTGAACAGGTTTTTAGAAATGTATTATAAATATAAAATAAATAACTTATTTACATTAGTACTCAGACCCTTTGCTATGAGTCTCGAAATTGAGCTCAGGTGCATCCTTTTTCCATTGATCATCCTTGAGATGTTTCTACAACTTGGAGTCTACCTGTGGTAAATTCAATTGATTGGACATTGATTTGGAGAGGCACACACCTGTCTACAGGAGGTCCCAGTGCATGTCAGAGCAAAACCAAGCCATGAGGTCGAAGGAATTGTCTGTAAAGCACAGAGACCGGATTGTGTTGAGGCACAGATCTGGGGAAGGGTACCAAAACATTTCTGCAGCATTGAAGATCCTCAAGAACACAGTGACCTCCAACATACTTAAATTGAAATAGTTTGGAACCACCAAGACTCTTCCTAGAGCTAACCTCTGGCCAAACTGAGCAATCAGGGAGAAGGGCCTTGGTCAGGGAGGTGACCAAAAACCCAATGGTCACTCTGACAGAGCTCCAGAGTTCCTCTGTGGAGATGGGAGAAACTTCCAGCACTCCACCAATCAGGCCTTTATGGTTAGACGGAAGCCACTCCTCAGTAAAAGGCATATGACAACCCGCTAGGAGTTTGCCAAAAGGCACCTAAAGGACACTCAGACCATGAGAAGCAAGATTCTCTGGTTTGATGAAACCAAGATTAACTCTTCGGCTTGAATGCCA
The DNA here is from genome assembly GCF_057628025.1 of Oncorhynchus mykiss. Classification (NCBI taxonomy): domain Eukaryota; kingdom Metazoa; phylum Chordata; class Actinopteri; order Salmoniformes; family Salmonidae; genus Oncorhynchus; species Oncorhynchus mykiss. The sequence goes on from NC_143030.1 coordinate 26,082,765, forward strand.
AGCATCACATCTGGAGGAAACCTGACACCACTCATCACCTTGCCAATATCATCCCTAAGGTGAAGCATGATGGTGACAGCATCATGCTGTGGGGATGTTTATCAGCAGCAGGGACAGGGAGAGTAGTCAGGTTTGAGGGAAAAATGAACAGAGCAAAGTAGAGAGATCCTTGATGAAAACCTGCTCCAGAGCTTAGACTGGGGTGAAGGTTCACCTTCCAACAGGACAACAACCCTGAGCACACAGCCCAGACAACGTAGGAGTGGCTTCGGGACAAGTCTCTGAATGTCCTTGAGTGGCCCAGCCAGAGCCCGGACTTGAACCCTAACGCTAACATCTCTGGAGAGACCTGAACATAGCTGTGCAGCGACACTTTCCATCCAATCTGACAGAGCTTGAGAGAATCTGCAGAGAAGAATGGAAGAAACTCCCCAAATACAGGTGTGCCAAGCTTCCAGCGTCATACCTGAGAAGACAAGGCTGTCATCGCTGCCAAAGGTGTTTCAACAAATACTGAGTAATTTACAGAATACTCATATAAATGATCAGTTTTCAATTTTGAATACATGTGCAAAAAAAACAACCAAAAAACTGTTTTTGCTTTATCATTATGGGGTAGAGAGTGTAGATTGATGAGGGGAAAAGTGCACTGTACATGTATTACAGGGGTGTCCACTAGTTACCACAGCCACAAAGTCAAAATTGTCTATAATCGTTAACTTAATGAAAACAAATGTTTATTGATCTTAATTTAAGGTTAGGCATAAGGTTAGCAGTGTGGTTAGGTTAAATATTTTAAGAAGAGAAATTGTAGAAATAGGACCCGTTTTTTGTCCCGTTTTTGACTTTGTGGCAGCATTATAGGCATGCGTGCACTAATTAATGTCCATATGCAATGAGTATGGAGCAGCTATTCATGAAGTACATTCAGTCCCACATACCACTTCATAAGGTGCACAATTGCCTCTGCCAGTCATTAGCATTTTCATTTAGCACCTCTCAGAGGCTTCGGGCCACCTCATACACATAGGGAGATAATCAACCAGCCCTTCTGCTAGACAGCCAAATGAATGTACTAACAAGACAGGGACATGATGTCTACTAGCCTAAGGAGACCACACAGAGATGACAATGTACTCTGGTGATGACAAACGCCAGTGTCTTCATTATACATGAACATCATCTGAATGAGAGCGAGAAGGATAAGCAAACACTGATTAAATTAATAATGTATACATGTGAGTTATATAAATACTGCATGCATACAGTATCTATAGAACATGTTCTCCCCACCTGCTACTATAAGTGACCTTTGTTCTGTATTGAACGTAATCTAATATGTAATCTCGTTCAATCTCATTTGTTCATTACCAGTCCCATCGCCAAAACTCAGACGTGGGAGTTAAGCTGGTGCAGAAGTTACAATACATCTGTTAATATAGGCATACTTGGGATGAGTTTTATAATGACTCCTAAATCATGCAAACAAGGCAGTGACTATAGAAATTATTTTAGATATATTTTTTTCTGATGCAGTATGGCTGTATAATTGACCTGTCAAGAGGTTCGCTGAGGAGCAAGCAACACGCTGACCAAGGTAACTTTGCCAACTGATTGATACTTCGTCACTTTCGATGACAAAGAACACACTTTGTCCATGAATACACTGGAACCAACAGCCTTATGAGTAAATGTTCAGGAAACTGATTAGTTTATAACCTTTAATATGCAGTATATTTTATGTTTAAGTAAAATGCAGTATTCTATAAATCAATTGTGGCCAGGTATGAAAGACTGTTGGATTGTCAGCCATAATGATTCTCAGATTGATCTATGACAAAACCATAAAATACAACACATTATGGGCTTCTTTGATGAAGCTGTGTAAATGGTTCTCAGTGACTACGTCACATTTTGTGTACTGTAGCTCAGGCATGCTGGAAGGGTTGTACACTACTAGCGATCAGTGACATATATTCAGGCACCTGTCCAAGGTGGAGATGGTGGTGACTTCTTTTTCAGTCCCTCCCACACTCCTCCTTACCAATCTCTCGCTCTGACACACACACACACACACAATGACCTGGCGCATGTAATAAAGCACACTCCAACTCCAGTATTTTTCACTGTACTCCAACTTGTCATGACCGTATACATGAGCTAGACACCACAAGGCACGGCAAGCATTAAAGTGTGCTTGCTCTGTGTGGAAGTTTTATGCTTCTGTGGAAGCTGTGCTCTGCTTTGCACCGTGAAGTAAGTGACCATAAATGAACACGTTTAGGAGAAGCTTCCAAAAGTACGACAACTTAACTTCCAAGATAACAAATGTTAGGCTACAGCCCATCTCAGCAGGACTGAAAGCAAGAGAGTTACTGTACACACAAAACACAGTAGCAGACAAGGGATGGCACAAAGCCCTTCAGAAACTTTACCTGCATGAAGCGTGCCCGTGACAAGTCTATACAGGTACTGAGCGAACTTAAACATCTCCCTCTTGCACCTCTTCCTGCAGCTGCTCATGTTGGCACAGGGGTCAGGGGTCGCGAGGGGAATGGACTCTTCTTCAGGGTGTAATCCTTCTTGTTCCGCTCTCCGGGCTCTCCTCTTCTGTCCTCCAGTCCACTGTGTGGCTACGTTCCCCGGCGTGCCCCTGGTCTAAGTGTGAGAGTGGTTGTGTTGGTGGCGGGAGCGCTTTGTGGAGAGCACCCCAGGGCTGCTCTTAATGTGACACCTTTCTCAGGGCTTCTCCGGCGCCTAGGCTCCGATCACCAGTGGGACGCTGCACAGTGAGCGCTGTAAGGGTCATTAATATTTCCTCACCGGCAGTTTACCTCAGGGTCCCCACGGTGCTGCTCTGCATCACTTGCACTCCCTCTTTTTCTCTGTACAGTGACCCTCCCTCGCTTTCGCTCTCTCTCATTGAAGCTTATTTTACAGAAGAGGCTATTCTCTCTCCACCCTTCTTTTTTCTTCCCTGTACAGTGGCTCTCCACCTCTCGCTCCCCTACTACGCCAGCTGCTTACTCTACTCAGCACCATCTGAGAATGTTTTGCCCTCGATGACTGTTACCAAAGGGGGAGGGGCCTGTTTGGCCCTAGGGAGGAGGAGAGATAGAGCAAAAGGAGGAGAGAAGGAAACAAGGGGAAAGTAGTAAGGGGAAAATGTCTAACTCAATGAATGAGCGATGACCGCAGATTACGGGCCTGTCACATCACGCTGCTCTATAGACCATTACTGACAGTGATAATGCAATGGAATCAGTTTCCCAGGAGAGAAAGCAAGAGGTAAGATTGAACAGGTACTTTTTTTTAATGTATTTCTTTATTTACCTAGGCAAGTCAGTTATGAACAAATTCTTATTTACAATGACAGCCTAGGAACAGTGGGAGAACGACAGATTTTTACCTTGTCAGCTCGGGGATTCGATCTAGCAACCTTCCGGTTACTGGCCCAACACTAACCACTAGGCTACATCCCGCCCGATTTGAAACTGAACTGAATGAATATTGTATTTTGAAATAATCTTTCAGTTCAATATTTATATATTCAGTTTCAATAGTGTAGATATTTAAAACATTGTCTATCAAGTTTGCAAACTATAATTTAAAGTTGATCAAAGTTTCATATATCCAACTTCTCAAATGCATTCAGATTCAGTTTTCAAAAACACCGTTCCCGGGCCTCCCGGGTGGCGCAGTGGCTAAGGGCGCTGTACTGCAGCGCCAGCTGTGCCATCAGAGTCCCTGGGTTCGCGCCCAGGCTCTGTCGTAACCGGCCGCGACCGGGAGGTCCGTGGGGCGACGCACAATTGGCCTAGCGTCGTCCGGGTTAGGGAGGGCTTGGTCGGTAGGGATGTCCTTGTCTCATCGCGCACCAGCGACTCCTGTGGCGGGTCGGGCGCAGTGCGCGCTAACCAAGGTTGCCAGGTGCACGGTGTAGCCTCCGACACATTGGTGCGGCTGGCTTCCGGGTTGGATGTGCGCTGTGTTAAGAAGCAGTGCGGCTGGTTGGGTTGTGTATCGGAGGACGCATTCAACCTTCGTCTCTCCCGAGCCCGTACGGGAGTTGTAGCGATGAGACAAGATAGTAGCTACTACAACAATTGGATACCACGAAATTGGGGGGTAAAAAAGAAAGAAAGAAAAAAAAAAAAAAAAACACACCGTTCCCCAAATTCTGATTCAAAACCAGACAACATCCTGGTAGTTTGCCAGGTATGAAAGTTAGTGAACAGATAATCAAATTCTCACTGTGGTAAACAGAAAAGCTTCTGGTAGTTTCTGAAGCCAATGTGGCATGTTGAATGTATTTTATTTATTTTCTTCCAATTATTTTGCTCTAGCATTTGAACCGTTTTGGCTATGCGTTATGTCCCCATCCCTGAAAGCTAAGACTCTAGCAAGAATTTGCCTTCTGTTCCCAGTCTATGATGATCACAGGCCTCGTTAGAAGGGAGTCATAAAAGCCGCTATTTAGCCACCATAAAAATGTTGAACAGCTCCGTCGCAGCCCTTTTATGGATTGCCTTTCTACTCCCTATTTAATCTTGCTCTTGTGACTGACTGGGTTCGAACTAGGTCTCCTGCATGTCACAAGACTGTTAGCCCACTAATACTGAACAAAAATATAAAACTCAACATGCAACAATTTCAAAAGTTTGCCAGGTCCAGAAAATCAATGAGTTTTATTACAGATGAATTCCTCAGCACCCCCCTCTCCAGGCGATCCCACTGGTGAAGAAGCCGGATGAGGCCGGTTGGACGTACTGCCACATTCGCTAAGACGACATTGGAGACAGCTTATGGTAGAGAAATTAACATTACATTTTCTGGCAACAGCTCCGATGACACATCTGTGGCATTGTGTTGTGTACCAAAGCACAAGGTGCACCTGTATAATCAGGTGCCACACTGGTCAGCTTCTTGATATGCCACACTGGTCAGGTGGATGGATTATCTTGGCAAAGGAGAAATGCTCACTAACATGGATGTAAACATTTGTGCACAACATTTTAGAGAAATAAGCTTTTGTGCTTATAACTGATTGGGTTAAAAATCAGGCCATCTGCACAACAAGAATGTGACAGATCGAAGCGGAAGGACCTGTGAACCCCATTTAATGAGAGTGCAGCAGAGGTGGCGATTGTGGAATACAGGAAACGGAGGGCAGAGCACTCCACACATTCGCATCGACAGGGCTGTAATGGAGCAGGTCGAGAGCTTCAAGTTTCTCAGTGTCCACATCACTAAGGACCAATCATGGTCCAAACAGTGGTGAAGATGGCACAAAAACACCTCTTCCTCCTCAGGAGGCTGAAAATAATTTGGCATGGACTCTCAGATCATCAAAAAGTTGTACAGCTGCACCAGTGAGAGCATATTGACTAAATGCTTGCTATGGCAACTGCTTGGCATCTGACCAAAAGGCGCTACAGAGGGTAGTGTTTACGGCCTAGTACATCACTGAGGCCAAGCTCCCAACCATCCAGGACCCCTTTGTGCCCAATAATGTTTGTACCATGTTTTGTGCTGCTGCCATGTTATGTTGCTACCATACTGTGTTGTCATGTTGTGCTCCCTTGCTATGTTGTCATCTTAGGTCTCTCTTTATGTAGTGTTGTCTCGTGTTTTGTCCTATATTTTTTAATCCCAGCCCCCAGTCCAAGCAGGAGTCCTTTTGATACACCGTCAGTGTAAATAAGAATGTGTTAACTGACTTGCCTAGTTAAAGGTTAAATAAATACAAATACCAGGCGGTGTCAGAAGGAGGCCCTAAAAATTATTAGACTCCAGCCATCCAAGTCATAGACTGATCTCTCTACTACCGCATGGCAGAAATACTTGAGCGCCAAGTCTGGGACCAAAAAAAGCTCCTGAACAGCTTCTACACCCAAGACATAAGACTGCTGAACAATTAATCAAATGGCTACCTTGACTATTTGCATTGGCTCTCTTGCACCGGCTCTATGTACTCATTGGACTCTACCCACAGACTCACACATACTACACTGACACTAACACAGACTACATACAGTGGTTGCTCCACTAAAAGTTTGGCGATTATGCTGCGGACTTAGAGGTAATTTGTGTTTTAGTACGGTACCCTGCGTCACTACTTCATTGCTCCAGACAAGCGCAAGGGGAAGTTAGAGCACTGATTATGCTTTTGGATCCCAAGGAGCTACTGTGTCTCTGTAGTACTGTAGCCTACTCCCGACCAGTCACGTTGTACAGCGCCTTAGTGAGGCAGCGGACAGCAGTGCAAGCTGTGTTGCTACAGATGTGATTCAATACCCGTATCGGCCTTGACTGGGAGATCCATGAGATGAATGTGGATTTTTGGTTTCTCTTCCTCTAAAAACATAAATAATTCAAAATAAAAAAATGGCTTTATTTACAAATTTGTGACAATGTCTCACCCCATGTTCAAGAATGGCCTTCTTCTTCGCTCATTTTACGTTATTTGAAAACAAAATATATATATATTTAAACAAAGCGATTATTATTATTATTACATAAAAGCCCCTTGGATATTCTCACAGATATATTATTAAACCTGTTATTAGCCATATTGGTTATGGCTCCTGATTGGCACACAATGGGATTGCCTTGCAGTTCTCCAGCTGTATCCACTGAAATAACGGCATGGGCCGCAGAGCTGCGCACAGAAGTCGGACAGGACAATAGACTCTTTATAGCCCGGGTACTGTAGGTGTGAAAGTCACAATAACATCCATAATAACATCGATAATGGAATAAAGGTTCAATAAAAATGTAATAAATAAAAATGATTGTATACTAAAAACGTGAATGTGTTTTTGCAGCGCATACAACCATGCCGACAACCATCCGTGAAGATCAGTGAACAAAGGGCTGGACAACGGGCCGCAACGAAAAAACGCATGGTTGCCAAGAAAGCAGTTAGTTTTGCTAGATTCTTAAAATGTGTACGCAGCATGTGTGTTGGAGTCAAATTAAGAATTAAATGTATCTACCGTTTCTATCATAGGCCACTGTAATCGATGGGGGCTCTGGGCGGTACCATTCTGCTCATCAGATGAAGGTGTACATGGATCAGATTCAAACTTTAAAGACCGAGATCGAGTCATTGAAGGCAGACCAGCAGAAAGAAACATTATCTGAGTGCAGCGATACGGGCGACAGCTGATTCATTGGTCCAGAGCCAGGCGGCATTGGCGGAGAGTCAGGCGGAGAATGACACGTTGAAGAGGGCCAGGCACATCTGTGAGCTCTGGAACTCCACCTCCGACAGGAAGAGTCAACATACCTGGCGGGTTCATCAGGTCGTCGGTTCACCCTGAAAGTTCCATTCCTCTTCTGACAACAGAACTTGACCAACTACTCACCAGGCACATCAAGGGCCGTCTGGACCGTTATGCTGTTCTGCTATAGCCTAATAAGCAAATGCAGGTGGTTTATCTTCAAAATATTTTATTATCCAAATGTAAAGGCATATACTGTACAGTATTGTATTTCATCACCAGCATCTTTATGCTTTCGTTAAATGGTGACTGTCAGCAGTGATTTGAATATAGAATAGTTTGGAGGTGTGTGTGTGTGTGTGTGTGTGTGTGTGTGTGTGTGTGTGTGGCCAATTTCGGAGGAACAAATATCTCAATGTTTTACGAGACCTACTCTGCATTTATTCATTGCACAATTAAGATAATTCAGTCCAAATGTACCTCAAGGTTTAGTGAGAATTTTGTCAAAAAAGTACAGACATTTGTATTAAAAATTCAGTTTAATTTGTGAATGCCATAATGTACAATGGACTAAAATATAAAGCAACATGTAAAGTGTTGAAAAATAGAAATGCAACATGTAGTTTTGGTCCAATGTTTCATTATTTATTATATATTTATTTTCTTCCACCTTTATTTAACTAGGTAGGCCAGTTGAGAACAGGTTCTCATTTACAACTGCGACCTTGCCAAGATGAAGCAAAGCAGTGCGACAAAAACAACAGAGTTAAACGTACTGTCAATAACACAATAGAAAAATCTATGTACAGTGTGTGCAAATGTAGAAGATTAGGGAGGTAAGGCAATAAAATAGGCCATAGACGTGAAATAATTACAATTTAGCATTAACACTGGAGTGATAGATGTGCAGATGATGATGTGCAAGTAGAGATACTGGGGTGCAAAAGAGCAAGAAGATAAATAACAATATGGGGATGAGGTAGTTGGGTGTGCTATTTACAGATTGGCTGTGTACAGGTACAGTGATCGGTAAACTGTTCTGACAGCTGATGCTTCGTTAGAGAGGGAGAAATAAAAGATCCCATAAATGTTCCGTACGTACAAAGGTTCTCTTAAATGTGTTACACAAATAAGTTTGCATCCCTGTTAGTGAGTATTTCTCCTTGCCAAGATAATCCAGCAATATGGACATTTTCTGGCATCTTTTATTTCAGCTCATGAAACATGGGACCAAAACTTTACATGTTGCATTTCTATTTTTCTTTAGTGTATATTTAAATGGACTGATTTCCTTATGAACAGTAATTCAGTAAAATATTTCAAATTGTTGCGGGTTGATTTTTGTTCAGTATATTTATTTTGTTAGATACATCTCCCGATTAATGGCAATCATATTTTTTTCATTTTTTAAAGCCATATTAGCTGTCACGCTAGCTGTTCACTCTGAATAGATTCACAAATTCATAGGAATTTGTCACGTAATGCAGACGTCGACTCCCTCTGAGGCACGTTGCTCGGCAACCCCCCTGCACTTTCCAGGGCAGGCCTGCTCCCTCGTTGTCTAAAGCCAGTGTGAGAAATATTGTGAGAACAAAAGTGAACTTCAACCTGGATCGTTTTATTGGAATTTTTAGGCTGTTTAAGTAATGAATCAACATTGGTAGAATGTGTTTTCTGAATACTGAAATGGGTCTCTTAGAGAGGTCACAAGAGGTGACAGCAATCTCTCTCTTGAGTTGTACTAATTCAATATCCCACACTGCTTCTACATCTGCATTGCTTGCCGTTTGTGGTTTTAGGCTGGGTTTCTGTACAGCACTTTGATAGATCAGCTGATGTAAGAAGGGCTTTATAAATACATTTGATTATTAGACATTCCCACACAAAGGACCTCCAAAAAAAGCACATCTCATGAGATGACATTGCACTTCGAGGGTATGGAAATGAATACTCCACATTTGTCTAAAAATTGAATGCTCAATTAAACACTGTGGATTGGAACGCTTATTGACATCTCACTTGAAAGCCCCATGTGGTTGTTTCACCCCTCCCATAGTTGAACGCACTTATTGAAAATCGCTTTGAATAAGAGCAACTGCAAAATGACTCAAGCAAATGTAAGATTGGTCACAAGACATGGGAAAAGCATTGGTGGTATATTTATACTACATATTCAATGGGCATTTATATTGTGCTACCGATGGGAAGGTTTAATGTTGGCTAAACTAGCCACCTGAAGTCAATCATACTTGTTCAGTTTTGACAGTTAATTGTCTCATCTAGTCTCCACCTGGACACCATTGGTGTGGTATCTGTTCAGTAATTTGCGGTGTAGTGCAGCATCCTGTAACCCACCATAGTAGAAACAGTTGTACTACAGTAAATCTGGGGCAGCAGCGTGGCCTAGTGGTTAGAGCGTTGGTCTAGTAACCGACTGGTTGCAAGATCAAATCCCCGAGCTGACAAGGTAAAAAAAAAATGTTGTTCTGCCCCTGAACAAGGCCACTCTTCCTAGACCATCATTAAAAATAAGAATTTGTTCTTAACTGACTTGTCTAGTTAAATACAAAAATGGCTTTCCTTACTCTGATTTATCCCCCATTATATATATATGCATTATCATATATATATATATCCTCTCAGTGGAAAATAATCACCCTCCCTCTTAGGGTTAGCCTCTGTGGCACTATTTGTCAGGAAACCAAAAGTGACCTTGTACTGGATGTTCTGTTTAGTTTAGATCCAGATTTAGGACACTGACTCAGGCAGTTCAGGCTTACTCTCCCGGTTACTAGACCAACATGATTTAGGCCTATTACAGATAAATTCAATGTTTAACTGGTTCCTTGTGAAATAGTTTTTGAATACAGAGTATGTCCATGGAATATAATTGGTCCAGCACGTCCATTACCAAGGTACTCTCCCTGAAAGCCACTGCCTTTAACTAGGCAAGTCAGTTAAGAACAAATTCTTATTTACAATGAAGGCCTAGGAAGAGTGGCCTTGTTCAGGGGCGGAACAACAGTTTTTTTCCCTCTTGGCACTTCAGGGATTTGATCTAGCAACCTTTCTGTTACTGACCCAGCGCTCTAACCACTAGGCTACCTTCCTTACCCTGCTAATGTCTACTTCCTCCCACATAGAGTGAGATGGATGGTGTACATTATGAGCGTAGAGGGGCATCATATTTAAAGATGTTGCTGGCCTGAGGGATTGTAGGGGAAGGAGATGGGGAGGGTTCAGGCTCTATGGAAGTTTTAGTTTTTGCTCAGGCAAAATGACAGTTGAGCTCTCACTCCATCAAAGAGTGATAGATAGGAGGAATGGTCGTCATTATTTTCCCCATCTCTGAGGTCTTCATTGCTCTCCATTTGTCTTTCTCTCCTTCACTTCTCTTTCACCCTCCGTGTCTCTTACACCTGGACCCTCCGACTGCTCCTTAACTCATTTGTCAGTCGGACCCAGCAGACTAGGAGACAGTCGTCACCAGTGATGTCATTATTCCGACTGTCTCTGAGGCCTTTCAGGTTTTTTGTTTTTCCTTTTGCAGCTCCCTACACTATAACAAGGTCTAGAAGAGATGGGTTCATATGAGAAATGATCAGTCTCTTCAAAATATTTCAGACACATTTGGATTTCTGATTTTGTTCCGTAAACACTTTGACTGGCTCTAGACTTAACTTTTGCTTCTCCTCTGTCTGTACCTCTGTGTAATTTGGCAGGCTGACTGCTCGGTGGACAGTAACTGAAGCGAGTTTTGGCCTTTGGGATGTTTTTAGGCAGCTGTAGCTCAGCATGTAGAGCACATTTGAGACATCTGCTTTGATGGCACTCCTCCCTGCTTAAGAATGCAGTGGTTTAGAAGTGTCTCGTGTTAAAGATAATGTCTACAATGGTAATCATAATAATTGTTGCATTGTCACACACACCAGATAGGTGCAGTGAAATGTGTTGCTTTACAGGGTCAGGCACAGGGTCAGGTACAGGTACACTGCCCCGGAGCAAATTATGATTAAGTGCCTTGCTCTAGGACATATCAAAATGTTTTTACTTTGTCAGCTTGGGTATTCGAAACCAGCGGCATTTCGGTTACTGGCCAAACGCGCTAACCGGTAGGCTTACCTGCCTCCAGTAGTGAGTCATTGTTCACCACTGAGGTTGATATGATAATGCATTATTCCTTCATTCTTAACCATGTGGCATGAGTCATTGTAGATTCTATCAGCACTTACTACTTGCTTAGAGGTGACTCAAGTGAGTATCTACACATTAATCCACATTGGAAACATAAGTGCCCTTCTTACGTTTCCAGTGTCAGGCTTCAGGCGCTTCACGCTATACTTTAAAGCCCACAGATTTACCACACCCACATATGGCCGTGCATTATATGGTTTCCTGCCTTCTGTGCGATCTCTACATTTGAACACAAGGCTCCAAGTTGATTGGCCGGAGCAGGCGACCTTGCCCATAATCAGTGGGCTAAATGGAAGAAGGTAGAGAGCGGAAATTATGATACCCTGTCAGAGGTGAAGGCCCCCATTAAAAGGCAGTACAGGGAAAACAACAATGATTCACACGAGAGAAGAGTCAATGGACATTAACAGACGAAAAGACCAACAATCCCACAAAGAATAGACGAGAATGCTTTTACCAACACAAAAACAATTAGAAAGGAGAGGCAGGACAAAAAGCATTTATCTCCGTAGTGGATGCTGGAGCCATGCCAAGAACTGTCCTTCTTTTGTTTTGAGTCAGACAACTTTTCCAGAGCTAAAGATTTCCAAAGGTAAGAGTTGTTCATTACAGCCTCTTTGCAGCATTGGGCTTTGCAAATGGACAAAGAAAGCAGAGTCTGCACTTAGTTAACTCTTAATCTTGCAGAATGGCTCCTGCAGGTGCTGCGTTAAAGAACTCGTCAGGATGTCCGAAGCATAATGACACAGATATACCCTGTTCCCACAAGGATAAAGGGATTTATTGGCTGCAAGTTTTTTGGTAAATCTTAAGTACCCAATCAGCAAGTTTTGTACTATTGAGGATTGTATCAATATTCTGTGATAGAATAACCATTTGCAAAGGAGCTAGGCGATTCTGATGATAATTCAAATGATCATCCGTATGGTTCAGTATTGCCTAGTTATAGGTCAACATACTGTCAAATCCTTGAGTGGATACAGAACCATCCCAAATTCTAATTAGCACAAGGATGCACACCATATGCCTTCTCCTCAATGCCCTAAGGGAGCAGGAGAGCTAACATTAGCACACTGATGTCATAGCAGTTTAGCGCACTAGGAGAATACTAGGCCTGGCTCATTTCTGAAAAGGCTCGGTGCATTAAATTCCAACCATCACTGATGACACCGTTCTGCCTTGAGCTCGCCGTTACTTTTGTTACCTTCTGAGCCACCGTAGCCCAACAGCTCTCCTTCCAAGACAGTTTGATGTGCTCTTTTTATTGTTTTGGTCTCTGAAAATGTTTAATTTAGATTTTATTTTTCCCTTACCCATAGCAGCACGCCCCAGGGGTTATGGAGTGTAGGGGGTTAAAGCCACGCCATAATGAATGATACCTCAGGTGATGTTGAACGATCTGCTCCGAGTGTAATGGTGCCGTGATTGTTACCCTTTTGATGAAATCTGCTCTAATGGAAACCGTTTATTGGTTGGAAAGGCATGTTTGTCACAGGGTTTTATGGCCTTGTGACTTTAACACCTACAGTATAAAGACGGGACACCTTTTAAAGTGTACCCAAGTGTAACGTTTTGTTCTCGTCAATGTTATTTTGGTTTTAGAATTGGACAAAAAAAAAAAGGCGTGAATTACAACAAGTTGGGAGCTTGAAGGTCCAATCAGCTTTTTTTAAATCTAAATATCAAATCATTTCTGGGTAACAATTAAGAACCTTACTGTGATTGTTTTCAATGAAAAGGGTCATAAAGAAACAATAGCTTCTTAGCAAAGGGCAATTCCTCAAACAAGAATTTAGCTAGGGCTGTCTGGGAGTCATGCCCCCCTCCATCCTTGACTTCTCCTCAGTCAGTGTTTAGAATCTTAATATCACAAACAGAACTGGCACTATAACCAGTTTTAGGAGGGCATGTTTTTTTAATGGTTTCCTCCGTTGCTCCTCCTTAATCCAACAGTAGGGCCTGCTCCACTGATCCTTCAGACAGTTGAAAGTGGTGTCCAGCTGATAATCAAATTGATAATTGCCTCAACTGAACCTAAACTATACTGAAACAAATTTCACACACATAGTAGATTAAATAAGTAAAGTGCGATAAGGGAGAATGGGTGAGTTGATGAGCAAGTGGAAGCGAACAATGGCTAATTACGTTATCGACAATTGTGAATGAACAGGGCGGACTATTCTATTGATCCACTCTAATTATCATACAATGGTATGTACCCTATATCAGTCCACCGAATCAAAGCAGTCTTATCAGTCTACTCTGGCATACTTGGGAGTAGGCTACACAGTGAAAGCGTGCGTAATTGTATATGCTGAACGGTTTTCAATATCTGTGAAACTATCCACATCTGGGCAGCAAGTAAGCGAGTGTCGGAGAATGTAGGGATGAGGCTTGTGGAACCTTAGGTTGGCAAGGGGTGAAATGTCACCATGGACAATTTGACTGTAGTTGGCAAACAAGTTCCCAGCAAGGAAAACATGTCTGGCCGGCACCATGAACAAAGTGCGATGGGAGCTCCCTTCCCTCTGTGAAAAATAAGGCACCTGCACAGCCATTGCAACAGTGCTGAAGAATGACAAGATGACTGGGACTCATTAATGGGAGAACCAGAGACTTATGCACTACAAATCCCATACACATGGTTAACAGATGTTAATGTGAGTGAAGCGAAATGCAACCAACCAAAAGGTATGTTAGTGTGTCAAGCAAGTGAAAGTTACAAATTGTCAACCTTTATGGCAAGGGATAAAATATAAAGGCAACATGCAACCATTTCAAAGGTGTTACCGAGTTACAGTTCATATAAATAAATTGGTCAATTGAAATAAATAAATTAAGCCCTAATCTATGGATTTCACATAACTGAAAATACAGATATACATCTGTTGTTCACAGATACCTTAACAAAAAAGGTAGGGGCGTGGATCAGAAAACCAGTCATTACCTGGTGTGATCACCATTTGCCTCATGTGATTTGCTGATGATGTCAACTTTGTGAACAGTGTCCCATTGTGGGGTTATGGTATGGGCAGGCATAAGCTGTGGACAACAAATACAATTGCATTTTGAATGCACAGAGATACCGTGACGAGATCCTGAGGCCCATTGTAGTAACATTCATCCACCTCCATCACCTCATGTTTCAGCGTGGTAATGCACGGCCCCATGTTGCAAGGATCTGTACACCATTCCTGGAAGCTGGAAATGTCCCAGTTCTTCCATGGCCTGCATACTCACCAATGTCACCCATCGAGCATGTTTGGGATTCCCTGGATCGACGTGTACGACAGAGTATTCCAGTTCCTGCCAATATCCAGCAACTTTACACAGCCATTGAAGAGGAGTGGGACAACATTCCACAGGCCAATCAACAGCCGGTTCAACTCTATGCGAAGGAGATGTGTCATGCTGCATGAGGCAAATGGTGGTCACACCAGATACTGACTGGTTTTCTGATCCACGCCCCTACCCTGTTTTTAAGGTATTGCATCTGTGACCAACAGATGCATATCTGTATTCCCAGTCATGTGAAATCCATAGATTAGGGCCTAATTTATTTATTTCATTTGACTGATTTCCTTATGAACTGTATCTCTGTAAACACTTTAGAAATTGTTGGATGTTCCATTTGTGTGTGTGTGTGTGTGTGTATGTACACTATATATACATAAGTATGTGGACACGCCAAGTTAGTGGATTCGGATACTTTATAGTTGTGGTTTGAAGGAATGTAAAAACATGTGGAAAGAGAATAGCATAGCGTAAACGAGAGCTTCAGCTTCACATGCTACAGTTAATAATTCAACTCAAAGGCTTGGCTCTGTTCCATCAATGTTTAATTGGGAAAGTTGGCACTTAATTTCATAATAGTGGAATATAAACCAGTGCACTGATGGAAAATTATGCTCTTTTAGTTTTGGGCCAACATTTGTATTTTTTTGTCCTTCAAACAGCCCTCTACTTATGCATTTCAGACAAAAGAAGCCATGTTTCCTTTTAAAGCGCTCTCGTCCCCAAGTGTGGCCTAGCTGGTGGGTGATATCACTGGTCTATCCTTAATGGGTTTCGTGTCGTTTGAGCATTGAGCTGAGCCCAACCTGATCGTTGAATCCTCTTTACTTTGACCAGCGCTCAATCACCTCGCTAATTCAGAGAATGCGGTCTCGTTCCACTAAGCTAAGAGCAGAAACGTCATTACTTACCATGGTTTTTGGGGGTGTTTATCATTGATAGCCCATGCTAGTAACAGTCCCTCTTAGAAAAGGCCATTGTTGGGTCTTTTTCCATGCACTCAAATATTGATCTGTCCTCTGCCTTAATGACCACATCAGTATGGTCTATTATCCTCAAAGGTTATCATAGCAGGCTTTATAGCCTTGGGCTGTCTTTTGAAGGAATGATGTTCATGCTCACGTTTACTGTGGCTTTATACGGTTAAGAGCCACTGATGTTTATAGTTGATTCTATACTATTTCAGTATTACTTTTTCTGTATCACATTTCTGTTTCAAGCACCTTATTCTACCAACTGAGCCACACGACTGACCTGTGCACTTTGATTCAAATGAAAGATACTGCATGAGGTGACCAGAGTTGTTTACTTTGTATGAAAGTTGTTGCTGATCTCTTCTCAGAAATGTGTCAGTTTTCCAGGGCTTTGAATGGTTTGCGAATGAGAAAAAGCTGCAGGTGGTTTAAGGATTGGCTCTGTGTATATCCATGCCCTGGCTTTTGAGTTCACTCAGAGAGAGAGAGAGAGAGAGAGAGAGGACTCGGACCAACGTGACATGAGAGAACTGCAGAGTGTTTATCTGCTCTGCGGCAGAATATATATAGATAGATATATGTATCACATTTTTATATCAGTAGGCGTAGGTCAGAAATGGGCAACTTTATGGCCCCTACCTCCATCATCATGAGGATTGGCCCGCAGGTCTGCGTACCCACATCATACCGACACATGCAGTCAGAGCCGGTCCTAGATTGTTGGGGGCCCTAAGCAACATTTAGTTGTGGGTCCCCCCCACCTTGTAAGCAAAACTATTTAGCGGGCCACCTTGACAGAGTTTTAAAAAATATATGTTTTACAGCTAAGAAGTTTTCACTTTTTTAATATGACACAGTATCTGAGTGACTAACAAAATCAAATGGGGGGCCCCCCCCAGTCAGTAATTCAACCATGATTATTACAATTTCAGATAGCCGGCTAGACTAACCTACCAATTTAAAAAATGTTAGCTGATGGGGGTGTAGCGGTACATGCATTTGTATTGAACTGTTCAGTACAGGGACCTCGGTTCGGTCCACACTGAACCCGAATGAGTACATACTAAAAAAAAACAATTTCACCATATGGTTACGTTAGTGTTCTGTGATTTTTTTATTTTATTTTATTTTCCAGTTGTGAATGAACTTTTAAAAGGA
Source organism: Oncorhynchus mykiss (assembly GCF_057628025.1). Taxonomy (NCBI): domain Eukaryota; kingdom Metazoa; phylum Chordata; class Actinopteri; order Salmoniformes; family Salmonidae; genus Oncorhynchus; species Oncorhynchus mykiss. The sequence continues at coordinate 26,099,611 of NC_143030.1, forward strand.
CTCATAGTATTTTGGGAAGTTTTAATAAGTCTTGCATGACTCGACTCTTTTCTGCAGAGGCACTTGTCATGAACTTGTCTGTGATTAAGTGTAATTTTCCACAGCAAGGATTTCCCATTTCATGTCACTGTGCACATTTGGCGACGAAACATCATATTTCCTTTCGCTGTTTGAGGCTGATGAAATTGTGCTCTCAGTAAGCGTTTCTGAGCACAGAGCCCAGACGCACTGTATAATCTGAAAATGACTACATCATCGCAGAGTCTATCACTATTGTTTCCAGTAGTTTCTCCTCATACTTTTCAAATCCACTGCAAAGCGGTATTTGTTCAGCCTCATGTCTCTGTGGATTTTCTCCTGTAAAAAGCAAGTGTGAAATTGGAGTTGTAGTCAAGGTTGACATACGTTAGCCTTTTCAATGCAGTACCTTTCAGATGCATTCACATTTGTTGTGGGTGTGTGTGCGCCATGGAAAATTGGAATGAGTTGAACTTGTTATTGACCCTCAGTTTGACATTAATGATCTAGTTATCCAATGACACCTTTGCTAATGTTAAATAATGTCCTTCCCTTCACCTGATTGACTTGAATATCAAGGAATGGATCCTTATAATTGACTTGTCATGTTTTGAATCTGTGTCACTGTTCCTAAATGACTAGTTCATTGCTTTTATTTCACTCACAAGTTTCTTTGATTTGAATTTTTACAGAATACCTTTCAGATTATTAAAAAAATAAAATTGAAACGGCATTCTATTTGGATCTAGATCAGTTTTCAAAGAGTGAAATCAACGCTTTGCCTCAGTGGCGATGGTCACAATCTCTCCCCAGGTGCTGCCTTCCATTGTTTTCAACATCAATACACCTGTCAACATATCAGAGAATGGCAGTCACCTCACATTGTCCCCATTGCCAGAAGGCTAAATGTCAAAGTTCCTGTTCCACCTGTATAAAACATCAAACAAAAAAGAAAACTCATTCAAACTGTTATGGAAAGTTGTTGAAGGTTTGTTTTGGTTGAAGAGAGGTAACGCATAGTTACATAGTTCTCTCTCCTCTCCAAGACAGTCGTAAAGAGGGCATGACAAAACCTATTCCCCCTCAAGAGACTGAAAAGGTTTTGCATGGGTCCTGAGATCCTCAAAAGGTTCTACAGCTGCACCATCGAGACCATCCTGACTGGTTGCAGCACTGCCTGGTACGGCAATTGCTCAGCCTCCGACCGCAAGGGACTTCAGAGGGTAGTGCGAACGGCCCAGTACATCACTGGGGCTAAGCTGCCAGCCTTCTAGGACATCTATGCCAGCTGTCAGACTCCAGCCACCCTAGTCATAGACTGTTCTCTCTCCTACCGCACGGCAAGCGGTACCGGAGCGCCTAGTCTAGGTCCAAGAGGTTTCAAACAGCTTCTTCCCCCAAGCCATAAGACTCCTGAACATCTAATAAAATGGCTACCCCCCCCCCCCCCCCCCCTCCCCTCTTCACCGCTGCTACTCTTATCATCTATGCATAGTCACTTGAATAACTCTACCTACATGAACATATTACCTCGACTAAATCAGTGCCCCCGCACCTTGACTCTGTACCTGCTGCTCTTTAATTACTTGTTACGGATAAGAATAAGATGTTTTTTTTTTTTTTAACTGCGTTGTTGGTTAGGGGCTCGTAAGTAAGCATTTCACTTGTATTCGGCGCATACAATTTCGATTTTGATTCCTTCACACTCTCTTCTACCCCACCCTCACGTTTTCTCTCTCCTCTACCTCATGGCAGAACATGTGGAGTCAGTCTGTCAGGTTACAGGTGCCTACTAGTTCAGGATGTGTATATTTCAGCAACAGACCTCACCAGGTCTATAGCCCATGTGGTTCTTGTTTCCTATCTCTGCTGAAGATGGTTGAAACGAGGCCGTGCTTCAGACACCAATCCCCTTCAATAGGTTCAAGGGCATAAGGGAGGAGATAGTGTCTGGGGGGAAAAAAGCAGTCTGCTCAACGTTTGCTGCTGGTGGGCTGAAAGTGATGAGCGGGCCTTGGCAAGAGACAATACAGTATTAGCCTAATTTATACAAAGTCATTCAGTACTTGCAGCATTGTGTATCTTAACAGAACTAAAAAGTCAGAAAGGAGATGTTTTTCAAAAGTTTTTTTTCCGACATACTCCTATTTGGAATACTAGTACCAGAACAGAAGCTGCCTAATACATAATCGAGCCTCACTGCAAACATCCCATGACATCATCAGGGCTTTCAAGGCGGCACGTTCCACACTAGCTCCTGTAATGATGTGAGTTATCAGCACTGTTGTAGTCATGGTAATTTTCATTAAGGCAAACACGCCTGGTCTTGAGGGAGCTGATGGTACATGTACGGGCTTGGAATGTGATGGTCATGTGTCATATACATTTTGTATTTCGTTTAACAGGAGATGCTAATTTAGTGATCTGTGAAAACCGTTACTTGCTCGTCTGATCGAAGATGAGCGATTGCAGTTTCTAGAACACTACAGTTGAAAAATATTGTTGTGTACACTAGTTGGTGTTATTTTGTTTCAAATTGGCTCAGGCTTGTGTGAAGGGAACCACTATCTCACTCTGTATTGTAAGATATAGGCCTGGACAACTCCATTGTCCTCATGCAGCTTGAAGCGTCGTCACAATGGACTGTCCTTAAAATACCCCAGCATAACAGCATTGAATCACAACTGCGAGGGAATTGGTTGTAGACTTTTAAAGGGACGCTATTTTTTTTAATGAAACACGGCTGGAATTGGAATCCAGGGGCTGGGTGACAGAGGTGACAGAGCTGCACAGATTATCAACCCAAATTCTCCCTTGGTTAAACGGTGCAGTCAGAGTAAAATACAGTACACCTTCCTTCGTAATGTCTGTCCATGTACCTTTTCAGACCTTGCTGATTGAAATGACTCTATTGAACATGCCTGAGTAGGGCTGCATAACTTCAGGTACTGACTGGGAGCCTGTGACGTGGATTCTTGAGCGGGTAGAACAGCCGTTAGAGCGAGCTTGTTTTTATGAGTTTCAAGCTGACGTTAATGTGTGTCCATGTCTGGACTCCAATGTGTTTTGTCTATTTTATTTTACAAGAAAACAAAGTAAACAATGAGCTGACATGGCACATTGATTGATTAGCCTTAGGAAAACAATACTCTGAAGCCTTGTATGGCACTAGTGGTGGTAATGTACTCTACATTTGATCAGTGGTGCTAAATGTACTATATTAGACATGCAGAAGTTGTCATTCATTATGGCATATTATAATCCAGGTAGTTTGGCTCCTGGATTCTGATTTGGCTGAAAGCTGTGGTATATCAGACAATATACCATGGGTATGAGGCAAAAATGCAAATTTACTGGTCCAATTACATTGGTAACCTGTTTATAATGGCAATAAGACACCTCTGGGATTGTGGTATATGGCCAATATACCTTGGATAAGGGCTGTGTCCAGGAAGAACTGCCATTAGCTATGGTATATTGGCCATATATCACCCCCCCCCCCGGGCCTGTTAAATTCGGCATTATTTTTATACTTATTGGAGAGACTAATTCTTAACTTTAACAACGGTGTGAATTAGAGGTCGACCGAACAATCGGAAATGGCTATTTTTGGACACTGATGTTAAAATATATATTTTTAAACACTGATGTTAAAATATATATTTTTAAACACCTTTATTTAACTAGGCATGTCAGTTAAGAACACATTCTAATTTTCAATGACGGCCTAGGAACGGTGGGTTAACTGCCTTGTTCAGGGGCAGGACGACAGATTTTTACCTTGTCAGCTCGGGGATTCAATCTCGCAGCCTTACAGTTAACTCGTCCAACGCTCTAACCACCTGCCTCTCTTTGCACTACACGAGGAGACTGCCTGTTACTCAAATGCAGTAAGAAGCCAAGCTCCTAGCTAGCATTAAACGTATCTTATAAAAACAATAAATCATAATTACTAGTTAACTACACATGGTTGATGATATTACTAGTTTATCTAGCATGTCTTGCGTTGCATATAATCGGTGCGGTGCGCATTCGCGAAAAAAAGACGATCGTTGTTTCAACATGTACCTAACCATAAACATCAATGCTTTCTTAAAATCAATACGCAAGTATTTATTTTTAAACATGCATATTTAGTTAATATTGCCTGCTATCATGAATTTCTTTTAACTAGGTAAATTGTGTCACTTCTCTTGCAACAGAGTCAGGGTATATGCAACAGTTTGGGCCGCCTGGCTCGTTGCGAACTAATTTGCCAGAATTTTACGTAATTATGACACAACATTGATGGTTGTGCAATGTAACAGCAATATTTAGACTTAGGGATGCCACCCGTTAGATAAAATACAGAACAGTTACGCATTTCACTGAAATAATAAACGTTTTGTTTTCGAAATGATCGTTTCCGGATTCGACCATATTAATGACCAAAGGCTCGTATTTCTGTGTGTTATTATGTTATAATTAAGTCTATGATTTGATATTTGATAGAGCAGTCTGACTGAGCGGTGGTAGGCAGCAGCAGGCTCGTAAGCATTCATTCAAACAGCACTTTCGTGCATTTTGCCAGCAGCTCTTCGCTGTGCTTCAAGCATGGAGCTGTTTATGACTTCAAGCCTATCAACTCCTGAGATTAGGCTGGTGTAACCGATGTGAAATGGCTAGCTAGTTAGCGGGGTGCGCGCTAATAGCGTTTCAAACGTCATTCGCTCTGAGACTTGGAGTAGTTGTACCCCTTGCTCTGCAAGGGCCGGGGATTTTGTGGAGCGATGGGTAACGATGCTTTGAGGGTGGTTGTTGTCGATATGTTCCTGGTTCGGGCCCAGGTAGGGGCGAGGAGAGGGACGAGGAGAGGCACTAAAATGCCTATAAGAACATCCAATAGTCAAAGGTATATGAAATACAAAATGGTAGAGAGAGAAATAGTCCTATAAATACTATATTAACTACATCCTAAAACCTCTTACCTTGGAATATTGAAGTCTCATGTTAAAAGGAACCACCAGCTTTTATATGTTCTCATGTTCTGTGCAAGGAACTTAAACATTAGTTTTTTTACATGGCACATATTGCACTTTTACATTCTTCTCCAACACTTTGTTTTTGCTTTATTTAAACCAAATTGAACATGTTTCATTATTTATTTGAGGCTACATTGATTTTATAGATGTATTATATTAAGTTCAAATTAATGTTCATTCAGTATGGTTGTAATTGTCATTATTACAAATTAATTTCAAACCATCCGATTAATCAGTATTGACTTTTTTTGGTCCTCCAATAATCGGTATCGGTGTTGAAAAATCATAAATCGGCCAACCTCGTGTGAATATAATCCACAGCTTTAGGTTTTGACACAAGGATGTCTACAATTTGTTCAAACACTTTTCTACGTGGTCCTCGTGCTTCTCTATCCTAAAACAATATACGTCGGTCACGCGCCGGCGAGAGCAGAGAGGTCAGAATCCTCAGACGACAACCGCACTTGCAGACATTCCTAAAATATGCCTGCCTGCTTCGTATGCACAGAATGACCTATGGAACACTAGCCTTATTTCACAGTTGGTTTCAGCCATCTCATTTCATACCTGAAAGCTCCAGCCGAACATGTTAGTCAGACGAAAAATGAATGATCAGTCAAATACTAGGCCTCACAGTACCTAGACTATCCATGGGACAGCAGGTAGCCTAGCGTTTAGAAACATTGGGCCATTAACCAAAAGGTTACTGGTTCAAATCAAGCCGACTAGGTGAAAATCTTGCCTGTGCACTTGAGCAAGGCACTTAACCCTAATGGCTGATCCCTGGCTCTGACCACACTCTCAGAAGGTGTCTTGGGTCAATTGTAAGCACCCACCTTATCTTATAAATAATACCACTGAAAAGGGATGGTTTTTAAAATTGATGGCGTGGCATGGGAGATAATAGACTGAGTTGATGGGGGTTTGAGCTAACCACAATATCTTTTGACGGGGGACCCATGGTATGCAGCGATTTCAGTGCAAGCAGATTCTATTTTAATTGTGTATTTTAATTTTGTATTAGGATATTGAATTTAATATATTTTAATGTTTAATGCGCAAAGTGAATCATTGAATTCATAAATTGAACTTGTATTTCATGATTTGAAACTGAATTGAATGAATATTGCATTCCTTTTTAAAATAAAATGTATATTTAATTGAATATTCAAATTCAACATGTCTATATTGTTTCAGTATGGTGGATAATGCATTCATTGTCTCAAGTTAATGATCAATGTTTCATACACTAAGCAAAAAAAGAAACATCCCTTTATCAGGACTCTGTCTTTGATATATAATTCGTAAAAACCCAAATAACTTCACAGATCTTCATTGTAAAGGGTTTAAACACTGTTTCCCATGCTTGTTCAATGAACCATAAACAATTAATTAACTGTCAATCTGTGGAACAGTCTTTAAGACACTAACAGCTTACAGACAGACGGTAGGCAATTAAGGTCACAGTTATGAAAACTTAGGACACTAAAGTGGCCTTTCTACTGACTGAAAAACACCAAAAGAAAGATGCCCAGGGTCCCTGCTCATCCGCATGAACATGCTTTAGGCAGGCTGCAAGGAGGCATGAGGACTGCAGATGTGGCCAGGGCAATAAATTGCAATGTCCGTACAGTGAGACACCTAAAACAGAGCTACAGGGAGACAGGACGGACAGCTGATCATCCTCGCAGTGGCAGACCAGTGAAGAGATCCGGCTCTCAATCACATTGAGCACGTCTGGGACCTGTTGGATTGGAGGGTGAGGGCTAGGGCTAGGGCCATTCCCCCCATAAATATCCGGGAACTTGCAGGTGCCTTGGTGGAAGACTGGGGTAACATCTCACAGCAAGAACTAGCAAATCTGGTACAGTCCATGAGGAGGAGATGCACTGCAGTACTTAATGCAGCTGGTGGCCACACCAGATACTGACTGTTACTTTTGATTTTGACCCCCCCTTTGTTCAGGGACACATTATTACATTTCTGTTATTCACATGTCTGATGAACTTGTTCAGTTCATGTCTGTTGTTGAATCTTATGTTCTTACAAATATTTACACATGTTAAGTTTGCTGAAAATAAACAGTTGACAGTGAGAGCACGTTTATTTTTTGCTGAGTGTATATTCCGTTTATCAAATGCATTCAGATCCAGTTTTCAAATTCAGTTGAATCACAAAATCTGAGAAAACATCCTGGTACTTTGCCAGCCGAGAAAGTTAGGGGAGAAAGAATTAAACGCGCTCTGTGGTAAAAGGACGATTCTGGCAGTTTCTGAAAACCATGTGGCATGTTGAATGTATTTTCTTATGAATTTGTCTCTAGCTTTTGAACCTCTTTGGCTATGGCTATTATATAATTCCTTAAAGCTAAGACTGGGGCATGGACGCGCTTTCTGTTCCCCTCTGATGATCACAGGCTGCGTTTAGAAGAGAATGTCCGAAATAATTCATAATTTTCCCCATAAGAATATAGTTGAAATGCCACATCATAGCCCTTCCACTCCCCATTTAATCTTGCTCTTGTGACTGATTGGGTTCAAACCAGGTCGCCTGCATGTCACAAGACTGTTAGGCCACTTAGCTAAAGCCTGTAGGGATAAGTTCAGGATTTTTTAGGTGAAGGACAACATGCTGCTTGCTTTATGAGTACCTCTTCCCCCTGATTCAGCTCATACAGAGACTCAAACTCAGGACATCTGCTTCGCAAACACAGGTCACCGCCCGCCTGAAGCTTCCCAACCATCATGCTATTAAAAAAAGCCTTAATTTGCACAAGAAGCGATACTTCAGGCTCACGAGTGAGATTCATAGATCCCCAACTTCTACATTAACTCCCTTAACTCACTTCACAGCGACCCCAGCGGTTAAACCAGCATAACTGTAGAGCCGAGTCCAGTGGCAAAATTGCAAAGGATTCAGCTCATATGGAGACATGAACTCAGGACTTCTGCCTCAAACAGGTGACCGACCTCCTGAAGACTTTCAAACCATCGTGCTATTAAAAAAGGCCTTCAAATACGAATGGGGCAACAATTCAGGCTGATGAGTGAGTTTCACAAATCCCCATGTACTACACTACTACAAGTCTACAAGATCCAGCCAAGTTACTCACATGGTTTGGTGGGCCATGCTTATGTGATGAGAACCTTGCCTGAGACCGGAAGACATGCTAGTTTGATGTGTTAGTTTGTGTTTCACATGGTCAAGTTTCAAGCAGGGGCGGACTGGCATTTCAGGCAAATGCCAGATGGGCTGGGCCATTTTTAGCCCAGTCGGCCTGTCTACCCTGTGCTTTTTTTAAATTATTATTTTTTTAAAATACAACAGTGAAATGCTTACTTGCGCACCATTTACCAACAATGCAGATTTAAAAAGTATGGAAAATGTGTTCAAGACGAACTATTAACACAATAACAAAATAGTGAGACTATAATCAAGGAGTACTGGTACCTAGTCAATGTGCAGGGGTACAGGGTAGTTGAGGTAAAATGTACATGTAGGTAGGGGTAAAAGTGACTTGGCAATCAGGATAGATAATAAACAGAGTAGCAGCAGTGTGTGTGTTTTGTGTGTGAGTGTATACTGGTTCCTCCTTTTAAAGTTGCATCATACTGCAGCGAGCTGCTGCAGAATTCTATGGCACGTTATTTCATTGTCAGCCATTTTTACCATTTAATGCAAGTTAGTGCTATTTTGACCTCCAGAGGGCATCTTTGAGAAGCATTTGATAGTCTTCAATATTGGCATTACTAGAGAATTTAAAACCTTTTTTGTAAAGACATAGTATATGGGTATATGGGATAGATTTTTAGAAATGTAGCTTAAATTGATTAATATTATGGTGTTTCTATTCAAAGAAACATGAAAAACGAAATCCTCAGGATTTCCGTTAGGGTGGAACGGAAAATATGGCGCTGTACAACACGATGGTCAGGAGTAGGCTACAGTACTAAGAGGATTTGAGGATTTAAAAATAATATAGGGGCATAACATTTCCACACCCTAATTGTAATGTAAAACGGAGATACCCAAACGGAGATTCAATGAAAATAAAAATGTAATTGATTTATCAAGATCAGTCCCCATGCTTGTTTCATAACAGCGCAAAACAATGCTGAAATAGTTATTGCTTCTAACTTCAATATGCTTTTTAAATAAATAAGGATGGAATAGAAAATATGGTGCTGTACAACGTGACCGACGAGAGTAGGCTACAGTACTGGGCTATTCAGCTAAAGAATCCGTGGGAGACCAGGGTTCAATTCCCCGGCAGGGAGGAAGGAGTAGGGTGTCCTTGTAAATAAGAATTTGTTCTTAACTGACTTGCCTAGTGAAAAAAAGGTTACACTAAAGGCATAACATTGCTACACCATAATTGTAGTCTAACCAATACCCAAACGGAGATTCAGTGAAAATAAAATGTCATTGATTTATCAAGACCAGTCTTCATTCTTGTCTCAGAGCAGTGTGAAACAGTGCTAAAATAGTTGTAGGCTATTGCTTCAAAATCCTATTGCTTCTAACTTCAATCTGCTCTTTAAATTAATAAAACCTACACCACTTAACTGCACATTAATCAACGCTAGTGAGACTCATGTCGCCTACAGTATATTGAAAAATTTGACGTGACTCTCCGCCAATAATGACATATAGAGGTTTCTAAATTAATACCAAAAGCCACGTCACAGTTCTCCCGGCACGGGTATCGAACTTGCATCTGTAGCAACGCATTTAGTACTGCGGGAGCCCCCATCCACTCTGGAGTCCCCATCAACAAAGTGTCAAAATACAGAGAGGTGTCAGGCTATTACAATACTGTAGATGGTGTCCAGGGGTCAGGATAACCAAAACATTTCTTTATTAAAGACTATCACAGAGAATGTTGGTGCTTATTTATTTTGTTCCAAAGCAATGAATGAGTGAGTCACTCAGCTTTATGTAGGTGCCGGGCTATATGACTCTGCCATCAACTTGATAATATATAATATTTTTAAGGTTATTTTGTTTTCAAAAAATAGGAAAGTGAGCGATTTGTTTTCTGAATAAAGGCCAAAACATTTTGGTTTTTTTAGAGGGAGAGCAACGCTAGGCCAATTGTGCGCCGCCCTTTCCGACTCCCAATCACGGTCGGCTGTGATGCATAATAATAACACTTTTTGTTGTACTATTTATTTAGCCTTTTCTGGTGGATTAAACTGAAATTGCAACCAATCATGGCCGGTTGTGATACAGCCAACCTAACCAAGAAATTAATTTGATGATAGAATTCTCCCTCTACCCTCCTAGGCAAGTCTATTGTCCAGCTACTGGCGCTGTACTACATGACCATGTGTGTTAGGAAGTGCAAAATAACCCATATCCCACTGTGAATTCGATAGGGTTCAAAAACTACAAACCTCAGATTTCCCACTTCCTGTTTGGTTTTTTCCTCAGGTTTTTGCCTGCCATATGAGTTCTGTTATACTCACAGACATCATTCAAACAGTTTTAGAAACTTCAGAGTGTTTTCTATACACTACTACTACTACTACTACTACTACTACTACTACTACTACTAATAATAATAATAATAATAATAATAATAATAATAATACTATGCATATATTAGCATCTGGGACTGAGTAGGAGGCACGCTAATCATCCAAAAGTGAAAATATATATATTTCCATATATAACATGTATTTTCATCAACATTTATAATGAGTATTTCTGTGAATTAATGTGGCTCACTGCAAAATCACTGCATGTTTTGGAACTACTGAACATAACACACCAACGTAAAATAAGAATCTTGGATATAAATATGAACTTTACCGAACAAAACATACATTTATTGTGTAACATGAAGTCCTATGAGTGTCATCTAAGGTTTGTGATTCATTTTATCTCTATTTGTGCTTTTTGTGACTCCTCTCTTTGGCTGGAAAAATGGCTGGGTTTCTCCTGTGAGTTGGTGGTGACCTAACAATCGTTTGTGGAGCTTTCGCTGTAAAGCGTTTTTGAAACCAGACACTGTGGCTGGATTAACAAGAATTTTATCTTTAAAATGGTGCCTAATACTTGTATGTATGAGACATTTGATTTATGAGATGTCTGTTGATTTTGTATTTGGCGCCCTGCAATTTCATTGGCTGTTGGCAAAGTCCTAGACAGGTTAATGACCAAGCCAGTTACCGTGGAAGATTTGTCCATTCCATTCTCGAGGTCTGGGGAAGCGCCATCAGGATTTATTAAATGCATTGTTAAGCAGCTCTAGTCAAGCTATCAGGGGCTATATAGATGCTACTCACACCTGACAAGTGAAGGAATCACACTAATTACAATAAACGGACACGCGCCACAACCTGCAGCCATCTTCGACACATTGCCTCCGACGCGGTCTGATTCAATTTTTTTATTGGATGCGATTTGCGTTTTATGACATCTAAGTGCCGAATGCGGTCATGCCAAAGTGTCACGAGGGAAACAAAGTAAATTAGCATTTGAAATGAAATGGCTGCTGGCTGATAAACACTCATTTACTCTGCATTTCACACAACCTTCAGCAGTTCATGCCAAACCAGTTATTACCTTAAAGTCTACAGTTTGCCAACTATGATAAAGCAATTAAGTTGAGACATGGGTCCACGTACAAAACCTATTTACTGAATGGCAGAGATATATTTGATACAGCCATGGGAATCGGACAAATTACTACAACCAACTAGCAGTACAGCACAATGATCATTAGCAATGCAACGACTGAATGTGAACCCATTGTGTTTGAAATTCATCAGTGAAAGTAGATTGCCAGTAAGCATTAAAGCATGGAGGAAAGCATTACTCAGGGGATTATGTATTGTTTTTATTTTATTTACTTTTTTGCACACCATTATCTCTACCTGCACATGTTCATCTGATCATTTATCACTCCAGTGTTAATCTGCTAAATTGTAATTATTCACTCCTATGGCCTATTTATTGCCTACCTCCTCATGCCTTTTGCACACAATGTATATAGATTTTTTTTGTTTGTTTATTGTTTACTCCATGTGTAACTCTGTTGTTGTCTGTTCACACTGCTATGCTTTATCTTGGCCAGGTCGCAGTTGCAAATGAGAACTTGTTCTCAACTAGCCTACCTGGTTTAATAAAGGTGAAAGAAATAAAAATAAAAAATGTAGCAACTAATGTCCTCCCAGTTTACAAATACACTACTCCCTTGACCAGGGGTTGCTGGAAAAGTCTCTGACCATGTGCACAGCCACATTGATCACGCATATCTGGCATTGTGTTTGGCCAATAGGACTCTGGTAGTATTCATGATATTAGGATTTCATCAAAGGAGACCCCTTTTCATAACGAGGCACAAGTTTCTTGCTGGTACAATGAACGTTTAACATTCGATTGTTTCGTTTTTTGCTTTGAGTCTCTAAAATGTGCCTTATCATACACCCTACTCCTATATAAACTAAGGTGTTATCCTTTTGCTGGTTCAAGAGGTTCAAGTAAACACACTGCGAGCGCTTATGAAGAATATGTTGGCAAAGAAAGTGTTAGTGTTCGGATGGAGTTCTGTCATAACAGAGCGTATATTGTACCACGCTAAAACGGTCTGCGGGCCAGCTGAAGCATTTTCTTTCTTTCCATGACCTCATTTCTTTAGTTGAACTCTAAAAGGACTGTAGTTCTCCGGCCTATATTCTATCCAATTCGTCGGAGTCGCCTTGAAGACTGAATCCACACACACATAACCAGTGGAGAGATGGTACTCCTCAGGGATGGTACTCCCATTTTGTCTTCAAGCATTTTGCAAATGAGATGTTCCATTTCTACTCCACCACACCGAGGCTGACCTTAATGTGTAGTTGGGAAGCGAGATAGCTAGGGGAAGGGATCACTGGTGCTGTGTGGGTGAAGAATTTACCAACCTAGTTCTGGGGTGACCATGTCAGAGACTGAGTTAATTCACCAAGGGACTAATAAGCATCCATCCATCTCTCTTTTGCAGCCCTCCTGGGGGGCCTTCATTATCACACAAAGGTTATGTGGTTGGCTTTTTCTTGGAAGCTATGACAAGACTGACGGGGAGGGAAAATGCCCTTTGGCAAGAACCGCATAACCCAGGTCAATTAAAATTCCCTGGCACATGGTTAGCAATGAATTGAGCAGATGTTTTCGAAAGCAGATTTTTTAAAATCCAATCATGCTGTGGATTGTCGAGCTCGGTGAGAGCAAGCTAACCTCATAAGTTAGCACAGCTTTTTACCCTCTCTCAACGCCACCCTCCATCTCGCCCCAAAACCCACTGCCTTACCCTCTCTGCCTACCCTTTATTGCCACGTTGACTCTCTACATCTCTTAATCCCTCTCATTCTATACCTTTCTCTCCCAGTCCAGCAATCTTTCACTCAATCCATCTTTTTACCAAGTCTCCCTGCCCCTCTCTCTAAATATTTTTCCCGCTTTCCATCATCCCAACCTTGCCCTTTCTTTTACACGTATCTTTTTCCCACCACCGTCTGTCTCCCTGTATTCCTCATCGTTTCTCCATTTCTATCCCTTAAACACAACCACTTTCCCTTTCCTCTCCAGCTCTCCTCCGACAATCTCCCCCGCTCTTGCTCTACCTCCACTTCACTCTCACAGAAGTCCCTCTCGGTCATCTGCATTGCTGGTAATGACAGGCCTTCTAACATGGTCTCCTATTGTAAGCTTTGGATAAGCCGGGTTCCCTAAAAATCACTGACACTATACCTGGGTCTTGTTCAGGAGGGCGCAACATACTGGACTTGAAGATTAAAATATCTATGTAGAACTGACATGATTAATTGCTCTACATTTCAGATGCATGTCTACACATTCTGTTCCACACAATACATTTCTATCAACAACCTAGAGCGTTGCGTTGTGCCCTGATGAACGTGGCCTATGCACCTCGTAGACCTTCACTCTCATTAATATTACATTTCCATTCAGACTGGGTGAGATGGCTGCCATCTCTTCCATTAGCCCAAGTGATAAAGACGAGGGTCTCGTAATCAAAGTGTAAACAAAGGTGACATTGCCTCAATTATTCATGGCGGTGGCACCTGGCGCCAAACAAATATGAAGGATTAAATATCAAGCCGCCAGACATTAAGGGGGGCTACAATCAGAGAGCTGTGTGGAGGACTTGGAGGGCAAAATCAGAAAGTGTACTTAAACTGGGACGTTACAAAGACATGATCTGGGTACTAAACAAACTGTCAATGGGTCAGTGTGAATCTATTTAGAGTTGCTATGGGGCAATAAAATCCAATTAGGCTTTTAAAGCAATGGAGCAGAAGTTGCATTCAGGCTATAGGTGGTTTAATAACAGGCTGTAAATTAGTTCTGCTCTGCTGCTATGAAAAGATAGGCTACTTCATCTCATCTCTGTATTGACAAAAAGTTACATTTGCCGCTAGCACCACATTGAGAAGTCAAGCTAATGTTCAAATGCCACATGTATTTGCAGAGGGAGGGGGTATACAGTAAATGTCTTCCCCCTCCCTACTCAATCACTATCAAACATATTTATAAAGCCTTTTTTTTAACATCAGCAGATATCACAAAGTGCTTCTACAGAAACCCAGCCTAAAACCCCAAAGAGCAAGCAATGCAGAGGCACAGTGGCTAGAAAAAAATCCTTAGAAAGTCAGGAACCTAAGAAGAAACCTAGACAGGAACCATGCTCCAATGGGTGGCCTGTCCTCTTCTGGCTGTGCTGGGTGGAGATTATAACAGTACATGGGCATTTAAGGCAAGATCGTTCTTTAAGATGTTAAAAATATGATGAGCAGAATCAAATACAAAACAGTGGCTATAGAGGGTGCAACAGATCAGCACCTCAGGACTAAATGTCAGTTTGCATTTCATTGCCGAGCATTCAGAGGTAGAGACGGCAGAGATATACAGTTGAAGTCGAAAGTTTACATACACTTAGGTTGGAGTCATTAAAAGTCGTTTTTCAACCACTCCACAAATTTCTTGTTAACTATATACCGATATAAGTCGGTTAGGACATCTACCTTGCATGACATTTTTCCAACAATTGTTTACACACAGATTATTTCACTGTATCACAATTCCAGTGGGTCAGAAGTTTACATACACTAAGTTGACTGTGCCTTTAAACAGCTTGGAAAATTCTAAAAAAAAATGTCATGGCTTTAGAAGCTTCTGATTGGAAAATGATGTTAATTAGCCTAACGCCTGAAGGTACCATGTTCCTCTGTACAAACAATAGTACGCAAGTATAAACACCATGGGACCAAGAAGCCGCCATACCGCTCAGGAAGGAGACGCTTTCGGTTTAAGGACAACAAAGTCAAGGTATTGGAGTGGACATCACAAAGCCCTGACCTCAATCCTATAGAAAAAGTGTGGGCAGAACTGAAAAAGCGTGTGGGAACAAGGAGGCCTACAATCCCTACTCAGTTACACCAGCTCTGTCAGGAGGAATGGGCCAAAATTCTCCCAACGTATTGTGGGAAGCTTGTGGAAGACTAACCCAAAACGTTTGACCCAAGTTAAACAATTTAAAGACAATGCTACCAAATACTAATTGCGATTTATGTACATTTCTGACCCACTGGGAATGTGATGAAAAAAATAAAAGCCGAAATTGATCACTCTACTGTTATTCTGACATTTCACATTCTTAAAATAAAGTGGTGATCCTAACTGACCTAAGACAGGGATTTTTACTAGGATTAAATGTCAGGAATTGTGAACAATTGAGTTTAAATATATTTGGCTAAAATGTAAGTAAACTTCCGACTTCAACTGTGTGTATGTAAAAATAAATACACTGCTCAAAAAAATAAAGGGAACACTTAAACAACACAATGTAACTCCAAGTCAACCACACTTCTGTGAAATCAAACTGTCCACTTAGGAAGCAACACTGATTGACAATAAATTTCACATGCTGTTGTGCAAATGGAATAGACAACAGGTGGAAATTATAGGCAATTAGCAAGACACCCCCAATAAAAGAGTGGTTCTGCAGGTGGTGACCACAGACCACTTCTCAGTTCCTATGCTTCCTGGCTGATGTTTTGATCACTTTTGAATGCTGGCGGTGCTTTCACTCTAGTGGTAGCATGAGATGGAGTCTACAACCCACACAAGTGGCTCAGGTAGTGCAGCTCATCCAGGATGGCACATCAATGCGAGCTGTGGCAAGAAGGTTTGCTGCGTCTGTCAGCGTAGTGTCCAGAGCATGGAGGCGCTACCAGGAGACAGGCCAGTACATCAGGAGACGTGGAGGAGGCCGTAGGAGGGCAACAACCCAGCAGCAGGACCGCTACCTCCGCCTTCATGCAAGGAGGAGCAGGAGGAGCACTGCCAGAGCCCTGCAAAATGACCTCCAGCAGGCCACAAATGTGCATGTGTCTGCTCAAACGGTCAGAAACAGACTCCATGAGGGTGGTGTGAGGGCCCGACATCCACAGGTGGGGGTTGTGCTTACAGCCCAACACCGTGCAGGACGTTTGGCATTTTACAGAGAACACCAAGATTGACAAATTCGCCACTGGTGCCCTGTGCTCTTCACAGATGAAAGCAGGTTCACACTGAGCACATGTGACAGAGTCTGGAGACGCCGTGGAGAACGTTCTGCTGCCTGCAACATCCTCCAGCATGACCGGTTTGGCGGTGGGTCAGTCATGGTGTGGGGTGGCATTTCTTTGGGGGGCCGCACAGCACTCCATGTGCTCGCCAGAGGTAGCCTGACTGCCATTAGGTACCGAGATGAGATCCTCAGACCCCTTGTGAGACCATATGCTGGTGCGGTTGGCCCTGGGTTCCTCCTAATGCAAGACAATGCTAGACCTCATGTGGCTGGAGTGTGTCAGCAGTTCCTGCAAGAGGAAGGCATTGATGCTATGGACTGGCCCGCCCGTTCCCCAGACCTGAATCCAATTGAGCACATCTGGGACATCATGTCTCGCACCACAGACTGTCCAGGAGTTGGCGGATGCTTAGTCCAGGTCTGGGAGGAGATCCCTCAGGAGACCATCTGCCACCTCATCAGGAGCATGCCCAGGCGTTGTAGGGAGGTCATACAGGCACGTGGAGGCCCCACACACTACTGAGCCTCATTTTGACTTGTTTTAAGGACATTACATCAAAGTTGGATCAGCCAGTAGTGTGGTTTTCCACTTTAATTTTATGTGACTCCAAATCCAGACCTCCATGGGTTGATATATTTGATTTCTGTTGATAATTTTTGTGTGATTTTGTTGTCAGCACATTCAACTATGTAAAGAAAAAAGTATTTAATAAGATTATTTCATTCATTCAGATCTAGGATGTGTTATTTTAGTGTTCCCTTTATTTTTTTGAGCAGTGTATATTAATAGTGAGTGTGTGAGAGAGATCGAAAGAGCAGGTCCGGGATAAGGTAGCACATCCGGTGAACAGGTCAGGGTCAGCAGAAACTTGATCAGCAGCATGACCAGGTAGACTGCGACAGCCAGGAGTCATCAGGCTAGGTAGTCCTGAGGAATGGTCCTAGGGATCAAGTCCTCCAGGAGAGGAGAGAGAGAGAGATGTGAAGAGAGTTTGAAAGTGAAAAATGAGACGATAAAAGCTTGAAAATACAAGTGCATCTGGGACTACATTAGCAATGGAAAGTCAACATGTTTAATTCAGGACCACTCCTTCCATTAGAGATTTGTCATGCTGTAAAATGTCCATTAAGCAACATTTTCCCTGATTGCAACCTATTGCAGAGGTTCAACCTTTTGTGGCTTAATTATGAACTGGAAGTGTACCTCCAGTTACAGGTAATTCTCCGGAACATTCTCAGTTTAAATATATCTATATCCACTACCGTTCAAAAGTTTGGGGTCATTTAGAAATGTCCTTCTTGAAAGTAAAGCACATTTTTTGTCCATTAAAATAACCTACATTTGATCAGAAATACAGTGTAGACATTGTTAATGTTGTAAATGACTACAGTAGCTGGAAACGGCAGATTTGTGATGGATATCTACACAGGCGTACAGAGGCCCATTATGAGCAACCATCACTCATGTGTTCCAATTGCACGTTGTGTTGGCCTTTTAAAGTGATAAACTTGGATTAGCTAATTGATCATTAGAAAACCCTTTTGCAATTATGTTAGCACAGATGTAACTGTTGTTCTGATTAAAGAAGCAATACATCTGGCCTTCTTTTAGACTAGTTGAGTATCTGGAGCATCAGCATTTGTGGGTTTGATTACAGGCTCAAAATGGCCAGAAACTAAGCACTTCCTTCTGAAACTCGTCAGTCTATTCTTGTTCTTAGAAATTAAGGCTATTCCATGCGAGAAATTGCCAAGAAACTGAAGATCTTGTACAATGCTGTGTTCTATTCCCTTCACAGAACAGCGTAAACTGTCTCTATCCAGAATAGAAAGAGGAGTGGGAGGCCCTGGTGCACAACTGAGCAAAAGGACAAGTACATTAGAGTGTCTACTTTGAGAAACAGACGCCTCACAAGTCCTCAACTGGCAGGTTCATTTAATAGTACCTGCAAAACACCAGCCTCAACATGAACAGTGAAGTGGAGCCTCCGGGATGCTGGCCTTCTAGGCAGAGTTGCAAAGAAAAAGCCATATCTCAGACTGGCCAATAAAAATACAATCTTAAGATGGGCAAAACAACACAGACACTGGCCAGCATCCCGGTGTCATCTCTTCACTGTTGACATTGAGAATGGTGTATCCCATGTCATCTTCATAGTGACAGCTTTTTGATCCAAGCCACCTTCGCCAATGGCAGGTTGATAAAACCACCTGTCTGGGCATTCACATGCCATGTGGTGAAAGGTTGGGACATGGAGAAGCCTAACATACAGTCGGCTGCATGACATTGCAATCCGTGTACTGACGTAGGCATCTATCAGATTCCGATTGGCATTAAGCTGCATTCCAAATTAATGCAAGTAACCATGTGTACAGTGTAAACATATACCAGCCAATACAATTACATAGTTTTAAAGGAACACTAACAATACTGGGTTCCCTGGTTTCCCTGACTTCCGGCGCCGGCAGAGATGGCCGCCTCGCTTCGCGTTCCTAGGAAACTATGCAGTTTTTTGTTTTTTTACGTGTTATTTCTTACATTAGTACCCCAGGTCATCTTAGGTTTCATTACATACAGTCGAGAAGAACTACTGAATATAAGATCAGCGTCAACTCACCATCAGTACGACCAAGAATATGTTTTTCGCGACGCGGATCCTGTGTTCTGCCTTACAAACAGGACAACGGAGTGGATTCCATGCAGCGACCCAAAAAAACGACTCCGAAAGAGAGGGAAACGAGGCGGTCTTCTGGTCAGACTCCGGAGACGGGCACACCGTGCACCACTCCCTAGCATTCTTCTTGCCAATGTCCAGTCTCTTGACAACAAGGTTGATGAAATCCGAGCAAGGGTAGCATTCCAGAGGGACATCAGAGACTGTAACGTCCTTTGCTTCACTGAAACATGGCTCACTGGAGAGACTCTATCCGAAGCGGTGCAGCCAACGGGTTTCTCCACGCATCGCGCTGACAGAAACAAACATATTTCTGGTAAGAAGAGGGGCGGGGGCGTATGCCTCATGGCCAACGTGACATGGTGTGATGAAAGAAACATACAGGAACTCAAATCATTCTGTTCACCTGATTTAGAATTCCTCACAATCAAATGTAGACCGCATTATCTACCAAGAGAATTCTCTTCGATTATAATCACAGCCGTATATATCCCCCCCCAAGCAGACACATCGATGGCTCTGAACGAACTTTATTTAACTCTCTGCAAACTGGAAACGATTTATCCGGAGGCTGCATTCATTGTAGCTGGGGATTTTAACAAGGCTAATCTGAAAACAAGACTCCCTAAATTTTATCAGCATATCGATTGCGCAACCAGGGGTGGAAAGACCTTGGATCATTGTTACTCTAACTTCCGCGACGCATATAAGGCCCTGCCCCGCCCCCCTTTCGGAAAAGCTGACCACGACTCCATTTTGTTGATCCCTGCCTACAGACAGAAACTAAAACAAGAGGCTCCCACGCTGAGGTCTGTCCAACGCTGGTCCGACCAAGCTGACTCCACACTCCAAGACTGCTTCCATCACGTGGACTGGGAGATGTTTCGTATTGCGTCAGATAACAACATTGACGAATACGCTGATTCGGTGTGCGAGTTCATTAGAACGTGCGTTGAAGATGTCGTTCCCATAGCAACGATTAAAACATTCCCTAACCAGAAACCGTGGATTGATGGCAGCATTCCTGTGAAACTGAAAGCGCGAACCACTGCTTTTAATCAGGGCAAGGTGTCTGGTAACATGACCGAGTACAAACAGTGCAGCTATTCCCTCCGCAAGGCTATCAAACAAGCTAAGCGCCAGTACAGAGACAAAGTAGAATCTCAATTCAACGGCTCAGACACAAGAGGCATGTGGCAGGGTCTACAGTCAATCACGGACTACAGGAAGAAATCCAGCCCAGTCACGGACCAGGATGTCTAGCTCCCAGGCAGACTAAATAACTTTTTTGCCCGCTTTGAGGACAATACAGTGCCACTGACACGGCCTGCAACGAAAACATGCGGTCTCTCCTTCACTGCAGCCGAGGTGAGTAAAACATTTAAACGTGTTAACCCTCGCAAGGCTGCAGGCCCAGACGGCATCCCCAGCCGCGCCCTCAGAGCATGCGCAGACCAGCTGGCCGGTGTGTTTACGGACATATTCAATCAATCCCTATGCCAGTCTGCTGTTCCCACATGCTTCAAGAGGGCCACCATTGTTCCTGTTCCCAAGAAAGCTAAGGTAACTGAGCTAAACGACTACCGCCCCGTAGCACTCACTTCCGTCATCATGAAGTGCTTTGAGAGACTAGTCAAGGACCATATCACCTCCACCCTACCTGACACCCTAGACCCACTCCAATTTGCTTACCGCCCAAATAGGTCCACAGACGATGCAATCTCAACCACACTGCACACTGCCCTAACCCATCTGGACAAGAGGAATACCTATGTGAGAATGCTGTTCATCGACTACAGCTCGGCATTCAACACCATAGTACCCTCCAAGCTCGTCATCAAGCTCGAGACCCTGGGTCTCGACCCCGCCCTGTGCAACTGGGTACTGGACTTCCTGACGGGCCGCCCCCAGGTGGTGAGGGTAGGCAACAACATCTCCTCCCCGCTGATCCTCAACACTGGGGCCCCACAAGGGTGCGTTCTGAGCCCTCTCCTGTACTCCCTGTTCACCCACGACTGCGTGGTCACGCACGCCTCCAACTCAATCATCAAGTTTGCGGACGACACAACAGTGGTAGGCTTGATTACCAACAACGACGAGACGGCCTACAGGGAGGAGGTGAGGGCCCTCGGAGTGTGGTGTCAGGAAAATAACCTCACACTCAATGTCAACAAAACTAAGGAGATGATTGTGGACTTCAGGAAACAGCAGAGGGAACACCCCCCTATCCACATCAATGGAACAGTAGTGGAGAGGGTAGCAAGTTTTAAGTTCCTCGGCATACACATCACAGACAAACTGAATTGGTCCACTCACACAGACAGCATCGTGAAGAAGGCGCAGCAGCGCCTCTTCAACCTCAGGAGGCTGAAGAAATTCGGCTTGTCACCAAAAGCCCTCACAAACTTCTACAGATGCACAATCGAGAGCATCCTGGCGGGCTGTATCACCGCCTGGTATGGCAACTGCACCGCCCTCAACCTAAAGGCTCTCCAGAGGGTAGTGAGGTCTGCACAACGCATCACCAGGGGCAAACTACCGGCCCTCCAGGACACCTACACCACCCGATGTCACAGGAAGGCCATAAAGATCATCAAGGACATCAACCACCCGAGCCACTGCCTGTTCACCCCGCTATCATCCAGAAGGCGAGGTCAGTACAGGTGCATCAAAGCTGGGACCGAGAGACTGAAAAACAGCTTCTATCGCAAGGCCATCAGACTGTTAAACAGCCACCACTAACACTGAGTGGCTGCTGCCAACACACTGACACTGACTCAACTCCAGCCACTTTAATAATGGGAATTGATGGGAAATGATGTAAATATATCACTAGCCACTTTAAACAATGCTACCTTATATAATGTTACTTACCCTACATTATTCATCTCATATGCATACGTATATACTGTACTCTATATCATCGACTGTATCCTTATGTAATACATGTATCACTAGCCACTTTAAACTATGCCACTTTGTTTACATACTCATCTCATTTGTACATACTGTACTCGATACCATCTACTGTATCTTGCCTATGCTGCTCTGTACCATCACTCATTCATATATCCTTATGTACATATTCTTTATCCCCTTACACTGTGTACAAGACAGTAGTTTTGGAATTGTTAGTTAGATTACTTGTTATTACTGCATTGTCAGAACTAGAAGCACAAGCATTTCGCTACACTCACATTAACATCTGCTAACCATGTGTATGTGACAAATAAAATTTGATTTGATTTGATTTAAATGTAGTGTATAGAAAGGACTCAAATATAACAACAAAAATATAGTTCAAATCAGGAGAACTTTGTGTGCGCAATAATGTGCTTATGTGGAACTCCCAGGCCATCTCTAAACACCTTCTGTTGCTTATCTCACTCGCTCTGCTGCGGCAACGCACCGCTGTCATTTGACAGAGGCAATACATTGGCACCGGGACAGGTGTAAAAGCAGACACAGCATGTTTCCATCCACAGAGTAAAGTCATGGCGTAAAAAAAAATGGTGCTGGAAAGTGTCGGGACAATTTTATAAACGTAAAAAACGAAAAAACATTAGACATGCAAATTTTAGTAGTCGCATGAAAATCTGTTGCCAATTGGAATGGAACCTAGCTACAGATGCATATAATGTCACTTCTGGCCACGGGAGCAGACTTTCACTGTTCCTAGTATCAATCACAGTGGCTATTTTTAGCACAGCCAGGCTGTCATGTAAAAATATTCCCAGCGTGAAGTAGTTCAGTCGTTCTGATTGTGATATCATGCTGCAAAATTTCTCCCAGCGTGAAAATGTTCCCAGTTCAATAACTACATGCGCATCTCTTTATGTGGATGGCTGAGCTTGTGCGGATGTTTCGCACACTCTCCCTCGACCTCAACTTCTGTTGATAGTACACGTATTTGCTTCACACATCTGCCAATCAAATGGTGGCTAGGATATTGACTCTGAGTGCTGCGATTTTTTGAGATTGCAAAGACTTGGGCACAACGTTTTCGATTGACAATGCATATATTTGTTTGATAGCTATACAAACAAGTTAAAACTGCACACCTCTGAGAACAAGCCATCGACCAATTTACAGCTAATAATGCTATTTAGCTGGTTAAATCAAGGCGGGTGGGGTGTGAAACATCTGCACAAACTCAGCCATCCACACAGACGTGCATGCAATTATTGACTTGGGAAAATGTTTACAACATGATGTCACAATCAGAACACAACGAATAGGAACTACTTCACGCTGGGAAGATTAAGTGACCTCTGGAATACAAACACAGCTGAAGTATGCTCGTTTATAGAGAGCGATACATATTATCTACGGCGGCCATCTTGGAAATACAGTAACAGCTGATTGATGACAGAGAAAGAATTTGCTAATGGCAGAGATGCATTTAAAGAACAACGAAAAACCACTATGAAGGAAGGTTTTCATTTGAAAGTGAAATTAAACTCTGCCTCCACTCTCTAAAAGGCTGACGGAATATTGCATATCTTGGATTAATTCTCAGTAAATTTGAGTTTGTGGCGGCCCTTGGAACAGCCTGAGAATGACCTATATCAAATATGAAAACTACTGAGATACTACTGAGTACCAATAGCAAATTTCAGTAGTTTTCATATTTGATATAGGTAATTGTCAGACAGTCCACTGAACCTACATAACAAAATACACTGCTACAGAGAATGAATGGAAAACAATGTATGTGGTTACAGATGCAGCTTTAATGATGTAGAGGTATAGAATGAACACCACCTACAGAAAGGACAGACTAGCACGGCGGGGCAAACCAACGAGTGTCACGTGCTCGCGTGGCATCTCAGTTGACGTATCCCATGACAGTTACGAGTCCTATTGTATATCACTGGGTAACTTTGAGCCGTTTTGCAGAGGGCTTCGTTAGCAGGGGTCGACCATTCTGGATGAAGCACTGGCTGTTAGCCACATTTAGCTGCTAATCCTGTTTACCATCACACAGGGTAGGGTTCTGTTGAGATAGTCTTTTACCCCACTTGGCTGGAGCCTGAGTCTCATTATGGATGAAACATTTGTAACTAATACTCAAGTGTGCGTTTCTTGGCGTTTTTGCACAACAACTACTCACACCATTGAGTAATAACACTAATTGTGTCACCCAATGTCATCATAGGGGCCTTTTGGGCCGCCATTCTCAACATTGCCATTATGAATGGTGCTAACTGCTAAAACAGCTCGTAGTTCGCCTGATCAAATAAGAAAGCGAGTGTGGCCTTTTCATTTAAATCAACACAGATGGAAAAAGTAAAGGGGTCATGACTAATATTCACTGCAGGCCAGGTGAATAATGATGACTGAAATAAAATCTATCAAAAGTAATGACTAAAAAAAAATTGTCCAGCCATCAGCATGATAATGGTAAAATTGATTTGAAACGTAAGTCTTTGGGCACATGTGGCAAGTGTTTTCTCCTCTCTAGCAATTTCTAGTCATGTGACAATGGTCCGAGGTGATGTAGAGGAAACCCCACTGTGTGCTTCCCAGCTTCGCAAATGGCACATTACAAAATATGAATCAACAAGATGAAAAAGGAAAGGGGCAAGGGACACGCAGGCACTTTTTGGGCAATTACTCTTCCTCCCCTTTCCCCAAACAGTAACTCTGCTGCTGCAAGTCTCACTTCAATCCATCAAGGCCGACACAGAGGACCCCCACTCTGGCAAAGTGGGAAGGACAAAAACAAGTCTTTAAACCAATGAAGCGTGATACAGTATGTACTCAACGACAGTAACTGATCCATAGGGGAAAAACTGTATTTGATGTAATACATTAGAAACTCACCTGTCTTGTCTGTACATGATCTGTCCACTAACAACTCCTTTGGCAGTAATTAACTGAAATGCTTGCAAGTCTGAAACATATTCACTAGTACTTAATAAAAAAAAAATGATAAGAGGGGTTTGACTGGCATTAATCCTCAAGGTGAAGAGGCCATTTCAGCAGCATCACTCAGCGCTACATCAAAACCGCTAGGCCTACATCTCCTTCTGCGACTGCACTTTTCCTCCAGCAATAAACTCAATAACAGTGCAAGTCAGACCGAATGAGTTCACCAAAGAATAGCTAAACAAAAAAATCCAATTGAGAAAATGCTTCCTTTTCATGCTCATGTAACAAGAAACTGTTTCCGAGTGCTTGCCTTGCTACCCAGGGGAATTGGAGGATACGACCCTGACATGTAATCTCATGGTGAGGGACTGCATCTGATGGAGGGATAGGCAGAGCCGTGGAGAGCATTGGTGCCCCCTGTGAGGGGGAAAAGCATAGAAGTTTAGTTGGAGCAGCCCTTTCACTCATTTAAGGTGGAAAACCTGGAGTGGTTGTGTTTTTTGTTCTGTGATTCTTAATTTAATTCGTAATTATAAAGACAACTTAAATTAAGTGGAATTCTTTGTGTGTTTTCATGTGGCATTTAAGGAATTTCATGGATCTTCGAGCCAACTGAGCATAACAAGTGAGTCAATATCCCAGCATTCACCAAAACTATGATGGTATTCCATACTAATGACTTCTTTTGAGCACACGCATTGTTGAGGCTGAAAAATGGAACAATTTGCGAGTGCTTGAGCTCACTCGAGTGCCATCTCATCAGATGAATACTAATTAGCTTCATTTCACGACTGGCCACTAATGACAGTGATATGCCACAATATATCCATATTTATGCCAGCATTATTTTATTATTCAAGTGCGGCCAAACTTCAGCAGAAAACAGACAGTTTATCGCATCAAGTGTGTCTGGGAACAAAACAATCAAAAGACTGCATGACAATGAGGATACTTGCCAACTCTAGCAAATATCTACTCAGCCTAGAGTGACTTTAGCATGTATGCTAATTTCCTAGATAGAGATTCAAGTGTAGAAAATTGGTAGTATTGCAACATAAAGCATGCTACTGACAACCTATTAGCCAGCTTGGATAGTTGTCTAATCTTATTCAAATCCATAGAGCTACAATAAAAAGGCCTAAGCTACTATATATTCAAACTGATGTTCCAACTGAAAGATATTCCAGATCGAATAACCGTACAATTATCACACACAAAATTGCCAATTTGACCTGAATATTAGCACCCTGCTGCTAACACATGGTGTAGACCATGGCCGAGATCAAGCGAGCGACAGCAAGTAAATGGTGCTACACATTCAACAACAGTAGCTGTTAATGACAAGTTATTTTACCTGCACAACCTATGGATACACCTGCCGTCCAATTTCATCTTCGACACATACGCCTGCAATATGACTCTTTGAAACATCTGAGGATGATCAAATCAAACAGCACTTGTAGAGGTTGTGGTTAAAGCAGAAATCATGATGAATATTGTAGAAATCCAAGACGTTTCAAGAGCCTAACCCTGCCTTACTATGTATATTGAGTTTGGAAATATCATATAGGAGATGGCCTATAGGCTTCATAATTATACAATATGTAACAAAGTACAGTATAACCGATCCCATTCCCAGGCACTTGTAGGGGATTTCTTATATTTTATGGGTTGTTTCCATCTTCAGGTGACAAGTATGAGATCTCTAAGATGTAAAATATATGAATCATATTTTTTTTTCGGGCTAGATCACCAAAATCAAGTTGGCCAATTTCCAAAATACTTTTTCCCCAAAAATCAAATACATGAGCAGCTAGTACAGAAGATCAATAAGGAAACAATTAATTACGGAACCTCATTAACTCAGAATTCTAAGAGCAATTAAAAACAGTAAAAAACTGTTTGCATTGTGCACTATAAACTGAAGATATCCACATTATTAGTTGGTATTAATTCACTTACAATTGGTGTTGTATACAGGACAAAAACACTGGTAATGATACATATCTTGTGCTCTTGCCCCCTCTATCGTCCAAATGTAATATTATGCTTGCTTATGCATAGTTGAGTCGTCCTGTTTTGTGGACAACATCACTGAAGCACAGAGGATTCTGACACAATTGTCAAAATAATACTTTAATAAAATATCAGTAAACTACAAATATCAAAACTAGGTAGGCCTATATGGACAAAAGGCCTGCCATTCAATTAAATCCAATAACCTCAACACATTTGACAAATCCAAAGTAGCCTAAATCACAGTATTTACGACCCATCATGGTGGGCGGCCCTCTCAAAGCTATATTGACTAGCCCTTTATTGACTAGCCCTCTAGCTCTGACTCAGGGCATGCGTATTTATTTATGCCCGATTTTAGCAAGCTTGCTCATTTGCCAGCAACTGCTCCTTGGTCCTGACGGGCCTTTTGGCACCTGGCAGGACTGTAGTGTGATTATCTAAGTAATGAAGAAGCAGTCTGTTCTCAGACTGGGGTAATACGCTTTGAGACAAAATGCAGGAGGAAGGAGGGATGGAGAGCACAAACAAATGCTCTGTCTTGGTGGGGCGGAACACCTGACACTGGCATGGCCTCAGCTGGGTGCCGTAGCTCACTGATTACAAGGTAGAGGGCTCCATAACAACTGAAGGCAGACAAACACACATTTATATTCAAAGACAGACAGACACTAACAACTCCATTGGAGGTGTTACAATGGGATCCTAATGATGGAGTCATCTACACACTGCACCTGCCACACTGAGACAAACTCCATTTGGAGAAAAAAAAATTGCAAATGAAGAGAACAGTGATATGACATGCATACATATTAGTGGCACGAGGTCAGCAGGCAGCTGGAAATACGAAGGGTAAATAAAAATGTGTTTTCATCAGTCCTAGGGTTAAGTGACAGTGACTTTTGAATGCAAAAGGTCATCCATGAGTGATATAGCATGTGTCACTTGCTAAAAGGTTATGCTTTAAGAGGTAACTTGGCAGATGCAGCTGGGCAATTTCACTGTAATAATGATGCTGAGACTCAGCCTCCCGAGTAGCGCAGCGGTCGAAGGCGCCACTACAGTATTGGTTCGATCCCAGGCTGTCACAGCCAGCCGTGACCGGGAGCTCCATGGGGCGACGCACAATTGGCCAAGGGTTGTCTGCATTAAGGGAGGGTTTGGACGAGGATTTCCTTGTCTCATTGTGCCCTAGCGACTTGTGGAGGGCCGGGAGAAAGCGTGTTAACTTCTGTCGTCAGTTGGACGGTGTTTCCTCCGACACATTTGTGCGGCTGGCTTCTAGATTAAGCGAGCGGAGTGTCAAGAAGCACGGCGGCTTGGAAAGTCATGTTTCGGAGGACACATGGCTCTCCTGAGTCTGTTGGAACGTTGCAGCAATGAGACAACCAATTGGACATCACAAATATGGGGAGAAAAAGGGGGTAAAATATATGTCAAACAAGTTTAAATAACCATACAGCTATGAACTCTGACAAATAAATGTTCAGGGGAAATTGTTAAAAGTAGTCCTTGTGCATAGAGTTGTATGTTTTGGGGAAAAAACTCCAGACCACCTTTACTCCACACAAACAGACGCGTACTAAGCTCGCCCTTCATTTGGATTTTTTTTTTATTTTCCGATCCTCCAGATTCCTGCTGACAAGCAAAAACTAAAGCAGAAAGTACCAGTGACTCAGATGATGCGGATGCTACGCTACAGGATTGTTTTGCTAGCACAGACTGGAATATGTTCCGGGATTCATCCAATGGCATTGAGGAGTATACCACCTCAGTCACAGGCTTCATCAATAAGTGCATCAACAACGACGTCCCCACAGTGACCATACGTACATATCCCAACCAGAAGCCATGGATTACAGGCAACATCTGCATTGAGCTAAAGGCTAGAGCTGCTGCTTTCAAGGAGCGGGACACTAATTAGAAATCCCTCTATGCCCTCAGACGAACCATCAAACAGAAAGCTTCAATACAGGACTAAGATTGAATCCTACTACTAATCCAACGGCTCTGATGCTTGTCGGATGTGGCAGGGCTTGCAAACTATTACAGACTACAAAGGGAAACCCAGCCGTGAGCTGCCCAGTGACGCGAGCCTACCTGAGGGGCTAAATGCCTTTTATGCTCGAGTCGAGGCAAGCAACACTGAAGCATGCATGAGAGCACCAGCTGTTCCGGACGACGCTCTCGGTAGCTGATGTGAGCAAGACCTTTAAACAGGTCAACATTCACAAGGCCGTGAGACCAGACCGATTACCAGGACGTGTACTCAGCGCATGCGCGGACCAGCTAGCAAGTGTCTTCACTGACATTTTCAACCTCTCCCTGACCGAGCCTGCAATACCTACATGTTTCAAGCAGACCACCATAGTCTCTGTGCCCAAGAAAGCGAAGGTAACCCGCCTAAATGACTACCGACCAATAGCACTCACATCAGTAGCAATGACGTGCTTTGAATGGCTGGTCATTGCTCACAACGCCATTATCCCAGAAACCCTAGACCCACTCCAATTTACATACCCTCCCAACAGATCCACAGATGACGCAATCTCAAATCGCACTCCACACTGCCCTTTCCTACCTGGACAAAAAAGGAACACTTGTGAGAATGCTGTTCATTGACAACAGCTCAGCGTTCAACACCATAGTGCCCACAAAGCTCATCACTAAACTAAGGACCCTGAGACTAAACACTTCCCTCTGTAACAGGATCCTGGACTTCCTGACGGGCTACCGCCAGGTGTTAAGGGTGGGCAACACATCTGCCACGCTGATCCTCAGCAGGGATCCCTCAGGGGTGCATGCTTATTCCCCTCCTGTACTTCCTGTTCACCCACGACCGCATGGCCAAGCACTACTCCAACACCATCATTAAGTTTGCTGATGACAACCGTGGCAGGCCTGATCACCGACAACGATGAGACAGCCTATAGTGAGGTCAGAGACCTGGCAGTGTGGTCCCAGGACAACAACCTCTCCCTCAACGTGAGCAAGACTAAGGAGATGACTGTGGACTACAGGTAAAGGAGAGCCGAACACACCCCCATTAACATTGACGGGGCTGTAGTGGAGCGGGTCGAGAGTTTCAAGTTCCTTGGTGTCCACATCACCAACAAACTATCATGGTCCAAACCAGTGGTGGGCCATCAGGGCCAGCAAGGCCTTCTCTGCTGGCCTAAACATCATCAGAATATAATTTTTATATATATATATATATAGATATATTTTAAAAAATTATCCCACAAATATGTATTAAATAATTCCCCAGAGTAAGAGTTATACTTTTCATTTCATAGCTTTCCTCTTGGTTGCACTGCTTCCAGCCCCAGGTTGAGATTTGGAGGGCTGGTCTTTATGTTAGATCTTTTATCCAATCATATTCAGCCATCATGTGTTGCCAGGGGTCTAAAATCTGCCCTCAGGCCTTCAGAATCAACAGTGCGGGCGCTTGTAGCTTAAAGTGAATGGAAATAAAAATTTAGTGTCAACCAATCAGCTTTAGAGTTGGCTATTGTACACCTGCTGGCTGGCTCCAGTGTTACACAGGAGCCAGCTAGCAGGCGTAGTGCGTGCACGTCTTTTGATTGAATTACCAATATTGAGAGGCAGGTCCTATATGGGCAGGTCTATGCAGAATCTCAGAAACTGTACTGCTGGGAATGCCTATTATTTGCAAATGATCGATTTGGTGTTTGGTGCCACACTGGCTTTGCAAACTTGAGTTGTCTAACCAAGGCAGCAACGAGACACCAAAGTACGGCTGGGCACTTACAAGCAATGGTGCTTTTGAAAACTTTTGGGGACACCCGAGTGGATCTACAGCTCAACGAACAAGCGCGCAGGGCAACGAAGCTGCACAATGAAAAGGTATTGTACTCTTCCCCTGCAATTCTCTGAATAAAAATGTCAATTTCAAGGTGACGCAACGCCTGGTTATACTGTGTTTCTGTCTAAAATGTATAGTGTCTAGAGCCATGATTACCATGATGATGGTAATAAGAGATGGATTAATTCGGGTGGGACTGTGTAGGACTTCACTGAAGGCCCAGGCCCCAGGCCCACGGCATGCTACTGGTCCAAACACACCAAGAAAGTTGTGAAGAGGGCACAATGCCTTTTCCCACTCAGGAGAATGAAAATATTTGGAATGGGTCCAAAGATCCTCAAAAAGATCAACAGCTGCACCATCAAGAGCATCCTGACCGGTTGCATCACCGCCTGGTATGGCAAATACTCGGCATCAGTGCAAACAGCCCAGTACATGTACTGGGGACCAAGCTTCATGCCATCCAGGACCTATATACTAGGCGGTGTCAGAGGAAGGCCCAAAGAAATTGTCAAAGACTCCAGTCACCCAAGCCACAGACTGTTGTCTCTGCTACCACACGGCAAGCAGTACCGGAGCGCCAAGTTTAGATCCAAAAGGCTCCTTAACAGCTTCTACCCCCAAGCCATAAGACTGCTGAACAATTAATCAAATGGCCACCCGGAATATTTGCATTAACACCCTAACCCATTTGTTTTTACACTGCTGCTACTCGCTGTTTCTTTATCTATGCATAGACACTTCATCCCTACCTACATGTATAAATCAACTCAACTAACCTGTACATCCAGGACATTGACTCGGCACCAGAACCCCCTGTATATAGCTTCATTATTGTTATTTTATTGTTTTAACCTTTAATAAATCGTGTTTATTTTCCCACTTTATTTAGTAAATATTTTCAGAACTCTTAAAACTGCATTGTTGATTAAGGGCTTGTAAGTAAGCATTTTCATGAAAATCTAAGAAAAAGGTAAATCTCCGAATAATCCAAACTAAAAGACAAAGCCTTTAGGACAAATTGAGTTGGCTAGCCAAGACTACTTCATTACTTTTTCCACCCAATGGTTAAATCTACATGATAATAAGTCCCACTGGTCCTGCTCGTTCTCTTTGAGGATATTTCCTTGGAAGATGATTTCTAGACTAAAATATACCCCTGCCAACTTAAAATTATATTTGTGCAGATATTGTCCAAGCCATATTTCCATACAAGACTGTATTGTATATTGACAGAATATAGAAATACCAAATGTTTACTTTTAAGGCCAGTTTTCTGGACACAAATTAAGCCTGGTCCAAAAAGTTATTTCATTGAAAATTCTCCATTGACAATGATTTTTATTCCATAGTCCAAGACCAGGCCTAATTTGTGCCCAGAATACTGACTCCGAAGACATATACTGTTTCTCTACCATCTATCAGTTTATGGCCAATGTCTTCTGGTCCAATTGGAGGGAGCTCTCCTATAGCAAATGCTATTCCATAATACTGTATGACCAATGTACATATACAGTCCACTGAGTAATCAATAACACTGCCGTTACACTGAAAATACATTTATCTACCGATGTCAGCTTCAGCATATGGTGCGATGAGCGCAGATCATTTTTCATTCTGACTACACCATAAATTGTGCCGTTCCTACAAAGGTGAGGACAGGGCTGATCGATATCACATTAGTGTTTTAATAGTCTTGGAAGCAGGAGATGTTTTTTGCCCCACATACAGCGAGACGGCCTGATATGAATCAGTGAACAAGGTAAAGGCTATTTCTGGGACTTGTGATCGATTACAAATTAACAGTAGACAGACCAAATCATTAGACAAAACATTTCTGCCCAAAATATCAGGGATGAAATGACTTTAATTTATTTATTTTTTTTACTCACCGGTGCAAAAAAAAATCTCTAATTAGGAACCAGCTCTTTCCTGCACATTAATTTTTAAATGTGGGAAAATGATCGGGACATTCATGGGTATATATCATCGGCTGTCATCAAACCACAAAGTGCAACACCATACGCTCATTACACAGCTGGAGTCCCTGAAGTACTGGTGACGATACCACCAAAACAAAGACATTCTGAAAAAATGTTGACAGGGGAAATCAACCTGCTAGTAAGGGTTACTCATGTTCTACAATGCAACAATTTCACTGATTTTACTGAGTTACAGTTCATGAGGAAATCTGCTTTGCGATACGGTCTTGCACAGGTGTCCTGACAAACCACATGTATCTGACATTGCATCACTTCACCCCAATGACATGCGACAGCAGATACCATGATCAAGACCCAGCACTTCTGTATACAAATCAACGTCCTGCTCTGATCGGATAACATGTTCTCTGACACTACTACAAAGCTTGATCATTGTATCCAATACATTATATAACAAAACACCAATCATTTCAATCCTGAGTCTTCAAGTCTCAGGGCAACGTGACGTCACACGTTTAACAACCATTGTTAGCATAGCTAGCGGCAAAGCTACATTATCAACCCACTCAAGTGGAGTTCCCTGTACCAGGCGATGATGCGTTGGACCAGGCAGCAGTTGAGTTCCCTGCGGAGGTTCTGCAGTTCCTTCCGCCACTGGGTCCTCTTGGTTGGGGCTGACATGCTTGTCACTCACTGCTGTGGAACACGTACAGCACGTCGTTACGTGGTACGGTCATTCCTCGTCCTACTAAACCATGTTGATCAAGTACAAAACTAAAAAACTAAAAAGTTGATCAAGTACCAAAATTGTTTTCAGAAATGCGATAAAAGCGGAGGCCAGATGCTCAATTAAATGTCACTGACACAGTACAACCTTGCACTTTCTAACAAAGATATTATCAAATCTGAACAATACTTCATATTACAGACATGAATTTATAATTATCCGTTTGGAATAGGCCTATGTAAAATGTGGCTAATTCCTGTCCTCTTATGCAAGTTATGGTATAATTTATAAGCCCCATTAACCCACCTCAAATGGAATGTTTTTTTTTTTTTTACATCTAAATGCACAGCGTTAATTACTGAGCAGCAGTGAGATGGGGATTGCGAGACTAGCTTTTAATTACTTCTCATGATATCTTTAAAGCAGATAATGTAGCTATAAAGACAGAGGGGGTGTCTGACTAAACAGACCTGGAAATACCTCCACTTCAACCCAGCAGGACAACGCACACACACCATACCTGGAGCAAGTGCTCCGATGAGTATCCAAGAGATGGTATAATATGCAGTCAAAATAAACATTTTCTACATAAGGGAACAGGTCCCACAGTTTAACTGAAAGTGACAAACAAGGTGGCACAGTTTATCCTCCCAAAGATGAATTTAATTGGATTGTATACAGAGCCCTGAGGAATGCCAAAACACGCATGGGGGTTATTGGTCGTGTGTGTAATGACACACTCTGGGTGGAACTGGTAGTTCTGCTATGCTTGATTGAGTTACACTCCCGAGACAGTCAAACATGTGGAGCAGAATGAAATGAGGAAGGAAAAGTGTGTTCGAGCCAAAGATAAACTTGGTCACTACAGAAAATGGTCTTCA
This sequence comes from Oncorhynchus mykiss, assembly GCF_057628025.1. Taxonomy (NCBI): domain Eukaryota; kingdom Metazoa; phylum Chordata; class Actinopteri; order Salmoniformes; family Salmonidae; genus Oncorhynchus; species Oncorhynchus mykiss. The sequence goes on from NC_143030.1 coordinate 26,134,170, forward strand.
AAAGCAAAGCATTGATTAACCTGTTTAGAACACTATTTAATGAATACTATAAAAAAAAAATATTCTATACAGGATTATTCAATAATGTTTATGATTTAGCCTCACCCCGTTGACTGAAAACCAAAATGTATTGCCTAATTCCTATACTTTCACTGCTGTGTGGGCGCTAAGCCTGCCTTGTGCTGTTGGTTTGGGTGAAATATAGCTTGTCGATGGATGGCTGAGAGTTGCAACCTCATTGTTCCTTGATTACATATGCATATTGATCTCCAGTCAGAAGGGAACGCCTTAACATATTCACAAAATCAATAGGCCTATAGGCTGTGCTTTACTTCACTTCACTTCACTTCACTTTTTTGTCTCGTGTTACAATGGATGACTGACTTGCTGCCAATACTACCTAAACAAGTAATTGAATCACTCGCACTGTATTTCACAAGATAGTTAACCAAATTCAATGGTCTTAGATGTCATGGGCTGACACCATATCCAAACTAAATATTCAACATACAGTGCCTTGCGAAAGTATTCGGCCCCCTTGAACTTTGCGACCTTTTGCCACATTTCAGGCTTCAAACATAAAGGTATAAAACTATTTTTTTGTGAAGAATCAACAAGTGGGACACAATCATGACGTGGAACGATATTTATTGGATATTTCAAACTTTTTTAACAAATCAAAAACTGAAAAATTGGCCGTGCAAAATTATTCAGCCCCCTTAAGTTAATACTTTGTAGCGCCACCTTTTGCTGCGATTACAGCTGTAAGTCGCTTGGGGTATGTCTCTATCAGTTTTGCACATCGAGAGACTGAATTTTTTCCCATTCCTCCTTGCAAAACAGCTCGAGCTCAGTGAGGTTGGATGGAGAGCATTTGTGAACAGCAGTTTTCAGTTCTTTCCACAGATTCTCGATTGGATTGAGGTCTGGACTTTGACTTGGCCATTCTAACACCTGGATATGTTTATTTTTGAACCATTCCATTGTAGATTTTGCTTTATGTTTTGGATCATTGTCTTGTTGGAAGACAAATCTCCGTCCCAGTCTCAGGTCTTTTGCAGACTCCATCAGGTTTTCTTCCAGAATGGTCCTGTATTTGGCTCCATCCATCTTCCCATCAATTTTAACCATCTTCCCTGTCCCTGCTGAAGAAAAGCAGGCCCAAACCATGATGCTGCCACCACCATGTTTGACAGTGGGGATGGTGTGTTCAGCTGTGTTGCTTTTACGCCAAACATAACGTTTTGCATTGTTGCCAAAAAGTTCAATTTTGGTTTCATCTGACCAGAGCACCTTCTTCCACATGTTTGGTGTGTCTCCCAGGTGGCTTGTGGCAAACTTTAAACAACACTTTTTATGGATATCTTTAAGAAATGGCTTTCTTCTTGCCACTCTTCCATAAAGGCCAGATTTGTGCAATATACGACTGATTGTTGTCCTATGGACAGAGTCTCCCACCTCAGCTGTAGATCTCTGCAGTTCATCCAGAGTGATCATGGGCCTCTTGGCTGCATCTCTGATCAGTCTTCTCCTTGTATGAGCTGAAAGTTTAGAGGGACGGCCAGGTCTTGGTAGATTTGCGGTGGTCTGATACTCCTTCCATTTCAATATTATCGCTTGCACAGTGCTCCTTGGGATGTTTAAAGCTTGGGAAATCTTTTTGTATCCAAATCCGGCTTTAAACTTCTTCACAACAGTATCTTGGACCTGCCTGGTGTGTTCATTGTTCTTCATGATGCTCTCTGCGCTTTTAACGGACCTCTGAGACTATCACAGTGCAGGTGCATTTTTACGGAGACTTGATTACACACAGGTGGATTGTATTTATCATCATTAGTCATTTAGGTCAACATTGGATCATTCAGAGATCCTCACTGAACTTCTGGAGAGAGTTTGCTGCACTGAAAGTAAAGGGGCTGAATCATTTTGCACGCCCAATTTTTCAGTTTTTGATTTGTTAAAAAAGTTTTAAATATCCAATAAATGTCGTTCCACTTCATGATTGTGTCCCACTTGTTGTTGATTCTTCACAAAAAAATACAGTTTTATATCTTTATGTTTGAAGCCTGAAATGTGGCAAAAGGTCGCAAAGTTCCAGGGGGCCGAATACTTTCGCAAGGCACTGTATTAAATTAATACTATTAGGAAATCCAGCCAAGTCACTCTTACAAAGAACCCCTTCCCCTGGCTTTCCATGCTGTGAGGGTACATTAAAAAGCATATGAACAAACCACAATCCCACACTTAACGATGATGGAACACACACACACATTCAAAACAATATGCTTGTCTATGCCCCAGCTCTGAATTTCCATAAAGCCATGTGAGGATAATGCTAGAACTTATTAGGGAGGCCATTACTGAGCGCTAAGGAGGTTGCTGTTCAAGCAGCCAAGGCTTGATGACATTAGACCAGGACTTGGCTCAGGTGCTCAAAACTCCATGACCCATATCACTTCATATGAACACTTCCTAGGTTTGTGACGCATTATTTGTGTTAATAGTGTGTTAATGGTGCCGGAAGAAATGGCAGCATCTTTACGGGCGCCCAACCAATTGTGCTATTATGTGGGCGTTTTTCACGTTATTTGTAACTTATTTTGTATATTATGTTTCTGCAACCATATCTTATGGCAAAAAATAGCTTCTGGCTATCAGGACGGCGATCACTCACCTCGAAGGATTTAACAGTTTTTTCTTCAACAAGCAGGAAGCACAGAACATTCTCCAATCACCTGACAGGGCCAACATCCCCATTATTTGCAGGAGGAGGAAACACAGGTAAAGGACACAGAGCGGGATGCCTCGTGAGGACCAGCAGGAGGCGAGTGGTAAAGCTGCTGTTACCGTCAATATTACCCGCCAACGTGCAATCATTGGACAATAAATTGGACGAGGTACGATCACGAATATCTTACCAACAAGACATAAAAAAAATGTAATATTCTATGTTTCACGGAATCGTGGCTGAATGATAACATGGAAATTCAGCTAGCGGGATATACGCTGCACCGGCAAGATAGAACAGCTGTAGTAAGACGGGGGGGGGGTGGTCTGTGCATATTTGTAAACAACCGCTGGTGCACGAAATCTAAGGAAGTCTATAGATTTTGCTCACCTGGAGTTTGTGATAAATTGCAGGCCACACTAATTGCCTAGAGAGTTTATAGCTATACTCTTCGTGGCTGTTTATTTACCACCACAGACAGATGCTGGCACTAAGACCGCACTCAGTCAGCTGTATAAGGAAATAAGCAAACAACTCACCCAGAGGCGGCGCTCCTAGTGGCCGGAGACTTTAATGCGGGGAAACTTAAATCAGTTCTAACAAATTTCTATCAACATGTTAAATGTGCAACCAGAGGGAAAAATATTATAGATCACCTGTACGCCACACACAGAGACGCGTACAAAGCTCTCCCTCACCCTCCATTTGGTAAATCCGACCACAACTATATCATTGTGATTTCTGCTTACAGGCAAAAAATAAGTGACTCGGTCTATTAAAAAAAAGTGGTCAGATGAAGCAGATGCTAAACTACAGGACTGTTTTGCGATGGCATTGAGGGGTTCACCACATTAGTCACTGGCTTTATCAATAAGTGCATCGAGGACGTCGTCCCCACAGTGACCGTACGTACATACACCAACCAGAAGCCATGGACTACAGGCAACATTCGCACTGAGCTAAAGGAAAGCTGCCGCTTTCAAGGTGCGGGACTAACCCGGAAGCTTACAAGAAATCTTGCTATGCCCTGTGACGAACCATCAAAAAGACAAAGTGTCAAAATAGGGATAAGATTGAATCGTGCTACACCAGCTCCGACACTCGTTGGATGTAGCAGGGCTTGCAAACTATTAGACTACAAAGGGATGCACAGCAGCGAGCTGCCCAGTGACACAGGTCTACCATACGAGCTAAATCACTTCTATGCAAGCTGCACCGAGGCATGCATGAGAGCATCAGCTGTTCCGGACGACTGTGATCACGCTCGCCGTAGCCAACGTGAGTAATCTTTAAACAGGTCAACATACAAGGCCGGCTGGCCAGAGGGATTACCAGGACGTGTACTCCAAGCATGTACTGACCAACTGGCAAGTGTCTACCCTGACATTTTCAACCTGTCCCTGATTGTAATACTAACATGTTTCAAGCAGACCACCATATTCACTGTGCCCAAGAACAAAGGCAACCTGCCTAAATGACTACAGACCCGTAGCACTCACGTCCGTAGCCATGAAGTGCTTTGAAAGGCTGGTAATGGCTCACATCAACACCATTATCCCAGAAACCCTAGACCCACCTAATTTGCATACCGCCCCAACAGATCCACAGATGATGCAATCCCTATTGCACTCCACACTGCCCTTTCCCACCTGGACAAAAAGGAACACTTATGTGAGAATGCTATTAATTGACTACAGCTCAGCGTTCAACACCATAGTAACCTCAAAGCTCATCACTAAGCTAAGGATTCTGGTACTAAACACCTTCCTCTGCAACTGGATCCTGGACTTCCTGACGGGCCACCCCCAGGTGGTGAGGGTAGGTAGCAACACATCTGCCATGCTGATCCTCAACACTGGAGCCCCCCAGGGGTGCATGCTCAGTCCCCTCCTGTACTCCCTGTTCACCCACGACTGCATGGACAGGCACGACTCCAACACCATCATTAAGTTTGCAGACGACACAACAGTGGTAGGCCTGATCACCGACAACGACGAGAGAGCCTATAGGGAGGTCAGAGACCTGACCGGTTGGTGCCAGAATAACAACCTATCCCTCAACATAACCAAGACAAAGGAGATGATTGTGGACTACAGGAAAAGGAGGACGGAGCATGCCCCCATTCTCATCGACGGGACTGTAGTGGAGCAGGTTGAGAGCTTCAAGTTCCTTGGTGTCCACATCAACAAACTATCATGGTCCAAACACACCAAGATGGTCGTGAAGAGGGCACGACAAAGCCTATTCCCCCAAAGGAAACTAAAAAGATTTGGCATGGCGCCTCATATCCACAAAAGTTTCTACAGCTGCAACATCGAGAGCATGGTTGCATCACTGCCTGGTACGGCAATTGCTCGGCCTCTGACCGCAAGGCACTACAGAGGGTGGTGCGTACGGCCCAGTACATCACTGGGGCTAAGCTGCCTGCCATCCAGGACCTCTGAGGAAGGCCCTAAAAGGAAGGCCTCTGAGGAAGGCCCTAAAAATTGTCAAAGACCCCAGCCATAGACTGTTCGGTAGCGGTACCGGAGTGCCAAGTCCAGGACAAAAAGGCTTCAACGGTTAATCAAATGGTTAACCGGACTATTTGCATTGAGTGCCCCCCCAGACCCTCTTTTACGCTACTGCTACTCTGTCCATCATAGTCACTTTAACCATATCTACATGTGCATACTACCTCAGTCTGACTACTTTTATAGCCTTGCTACCATATATAGCCTCGCTACTGTTATTTTTCACTGTCTTTTTACTGTTGTTTTTAAGTCTTTACTTTCCTATTGCTCACCTAAAACCCTTTTTGCACTCTTGGTTAGAGCCTGTAAGTAAGCATTTCACTGGGCAGCAGCGTAACCTAGTGGTTAGTGCGTTGGACTAGCAACCGAAAGGTTGATCAGGCCTACTCTTGTGTCGTCTGCAAGATCGAATCCCCGAGCTAACAAGGTACAAATCTGTCGTTCTGCCCCTGTTCCTAGGCAGTAATTGAAAATAAGAATTTATTCTTAACTGACTTCCCTTGAAAAATAATAAACTGTTGTATTCGGCGCACATAAACTTTGATTCAGGCCATTACATAGTGGTTTCATGACAACAATAGATCAATTTTAAACCATGATGGGTGATAGAATGGACTATAAGTATATTCATAATACACAATTCATATGTGGTTCATAGAAAGTTACCAGAGTTGTCTCCAAGAAGAGGACAGAGGAATTTCCTGACCCTCTCCTACTTAGGCATCCCCTGAACGTGAACTTCACACATCCTTGAGGAAGAGATTATCATTCTAATCGTCTCACTTAAAAATGTGTCTACTTACTGTCCCAACAAGTGTGCACAACGGAACTGATGCAATGTATGTTTGATCAACAAATGCTTGGCTTTAATAATCCTTTATCTAGAAATGCCTGTACTGAGTGTGTAAGTGCAAACTTGCCCAGTACCACAATGTCATTGTGGTCAGAAGCCCTGTGGTTTCATGAGAACAAGTCATTGGGTAACCACAGCAGGGCCAGACAGCAGAAGCACACTGCGTATCACACACACCAGGGCTATAATCTGGTCCTCCATCAAAAACAGCAGCTAAAAATAGCAAAAGGGGCATAGCAAATTGCCTCCTTAATAAAATCCCATGCGGCATTTAATGTAAAGAGGTTGAGCCCGCCAGGTATTGGATTTAGTACACCAACTGAGCTGGCCCTGTCTTTTTTACAACTAAAGTCTTTAATTTGCCAATAAAAGTATACATTGTGCCATTTTAAAACAGAACACTTCACTTCTTGAGCATCATGAATTGTTCAGCTTTTACTCATACACTACCACTCACAAGCACAAGAAATTTGATACTGTGACCTCTTGACCATATCAAGTAATATGATATACCATGGGGAAAATCCTAAGACAACAAAGCCCAGAACAAGGAAGCCAATGTCGAGGTCAGGATAAAAAAAAAAACATAAAACTGATGTGTCTGAATTCATAATGCAGTCGACTGCCTATAACTTTGTAAAAAAAACATTTTAAAAAAACATGGATGGTATCAAGAAACATGCCATGACAAGGAAAAAGAGATGACCATAAAAGACTAACTCGGCACGTTTCTTGTTTACAATAAATCCCTGCACTCACGTGGTGGCATTTCTCAATAAGGAAACAGATATTTGCCTGTTTTTTTGTACTTTGATCAATTGCTACAAGAATCACTCGTAAAAAATCTTATATCAGCAACACTAGTTAACCATTGTTAGGAATTCACTTTGTGGCCTGTACTGTATTAAAGGTGCATCTCTTTCTCCAGATGAACAGAACCCTCTAATAGGAGACTAGCGCCATGGCGAAGTTGACCATCCTCATACTTGTCTGTGCCGGCTTGGAGCTCAGCAACACAACGCCCTTAATGGAGGCCCAACTTCTTCCTCTTGAGCGTTCACTAGAGGCAAACCCAGAGCTCCCTACTTTTGAAATCTTACAGAAGATTGACGCCGAACATGTTCCTCCTATGGAGGACATGGGTGTTGAGGGAAACTACTTTGAACAGAACCCACAGAACCCACAGGTGTTTGAGGAAACAGACGCCGGACAGGGTCTCTCTCTCTCTCTCTCTCTCGAGCCATCAGAGGAGCTTGGTGTAGAGCAGTCCATGTCTCTGGAGGATGAGCAGGTGAAGACAAAAAGCAGTAGTGTATGCTCCACAGGCTGGTTCAAACATGGGCACCGCTGTTTCACATACATCCGCACCGAACGGACATGGGCCGAGTCGGAGCAGTACTGCGTGTTTCAGGGGGCCAACCTGGCATCCATCCACAGCACAGAAGAGAAGCACTTCATTCAGGAGATGATCCGCAGAGAGACACACGACTTCCCAAGAGTCTGGATCGGCGGACAGTACGCTACCCAGGAGCGCCTTTGGCTGTGGAGTGATGGGTCCAGGTTCTACTACCGCGACTGGAGCAATGTACAGCCTGATAACGCCATGGGAAATGAGAACTGTATGCATATGAACTATGGAGAAGAAAAACGCTGGAATGATTATGTCTGCAGTAGGACGTTACCTTCTGTATGTTCCATGAAACTATAAGCTCTGACGTCGCCTTAATCAAGATGTCTATTTTGTTTAGTTTTCCTATGTATTTTCATGATGACTATTAGCAAATGAGTAAGAATAAATTGCTACTTAACATGACTAACACGAAAAACCGCACTCCATTATGTGCATCATCGTTTCGATTTTTATCTCTGCATTTGTTAGTTACAGCCACCTTGTTAAGACCAAAATAAGGGCAGTTTGATCATGTTTGTCAAATGTAAATAAAGGATTAGTCCTGTATATATTCAAGTGGCTACGCATGTTATTGTAAGGACAACCTCAACTGGTTTGTGGGGCGACATGATTCTTAGACTGTATTTGTCAAGAATACAACTTAAAAGGGAAAAAAGGACAATCATTGAATATACCAATCAATAATTTTTACACTACAGTAATAATTATTCACGGATTGTAATTATTTCCCAAATGAGACTTCAGCACTTTAAAAAAAAGGGATTTAGGGAACTAGGGAAGAGCTAGGGACTAGGGAACTAGGGAAGAGGAACTAGGGAAGAGCCAACTTCGCATAATTGTAATGAATAGTGAGAGCGGCGCAGTCCATGTTTGCTTGTTCTCCGTCTCCCCCATAGCAGCCTTTTCACCTGACATTAACGGCCTGAGTAGCAAGCCACTTTATAAACACACTCAGGAGATGTGCCCTGCTCTGATGGATTGGAATGTTTCCATAAATTATTATTTAGGCAAGAGGTGCCTGCTTTTCGCAGATAACAAGTGGCTCTTTAACAGTCAGCGTGTTCCAAAGACACTGTAGAGATGCACACTGAACAAGCCACCTGGGATTCTGGCCTCTGACACTCGGCCCTTCACGGACATTGTTGCAAAGGAGCACAATACAAAAGTACTGTATCCTACATACTAGAGGTCACTATTTTTCTCAGGGGCTCTCTTTTCTCAGCTCACTAGCAAGAGGCTATTTGGGGTGAGACTTTACACCAACAGCGACAAAATGTACATCAGGAATGAATGAATGCAGCGTGTGACAGCACTGTTTGGCTCCACCACATGCTAGGCTATCTGTTGTAAATATCGATCTTAAAATTAATTGTTTTGACAGATTTTGCAATCAACAGTGCTGAGCTTAGCTAAAAACCCATTAGCATTCTGCCTGAAATACAATACCTATTTGGTAGGGGTGTAACGTAGGGCTGGTCAATCCTGTCAAACTACCAGTATTCCGGTATTCCAATATTTTTTTTAAAGTGACAGTATGACGGTATTTTATGTTCTAAATTTGCATAGGGTGGCAACACATTAAGTTATTTCAAAATGGGTCTTTCTCCATTCTGATTATTTGAACAGTATAAAACAAACTACATTTCTCAATTTCCACATTTCCTGCACTCATTTTTAAAGCCACACTGCCACGTAGGGCTGCACGATATCTAGGCCTTTACCAAATTCTGTTAATTGAAAAACACTTGAGTGAACTGTTGGAATCATGGAAAAAAATGATTATTTGAATTCTATAGTTAGAATATAATGGTGGACACTTTGAATACAGTGTGACATGACAACAAATGAAAATGCCAGGCAGGAGTTATTTTGACAGGGTAGGAACCAAAGTGTTATTCAGTGTTTCCTATGGGACACTATAATATTTGGCTACATTAAAATGTTCTTTACTTCATGTAGCCAACATACAGTGGCTGCAGTCCAAACACATAATTTTTACCCCCTCAGCCCTTGTGCTATCCGCTTTCCCTCGGGGGAATCCCCATCGAAAACAGATGCAGTTTGATTGGCATCTTAAGTGGAGGTCCAATTCACTAACGTTGCCTCCTCGCCCCCAATTTAGCACGAGGGAGCGAGTGAACAAGTTTGGTCACTTGCGGGGTTGATATGACCCACAATTCAATGCAAACTGTAGTCGCATGTCAAACTCTGGTGGCTGTGATGTGTCAAATATAATCACAAGGCTGCATTTTCGGCATGTCAGAAAAAAGTATCAAGCTAGCCTGGAAAAACATATATAAATACATATTATATATACTGATTTTATGGTTGGCAAATGGGCTTAGTCTCGTAATGAGGAGCCTATAAAACATTGATAGATTCATAAACATTTTTTTTTTAAATAAAATGACCAAACTATAAAACTAGCATGCCAGCTATGGGTAACTGTAGCGAGCTACCTGACAGGAGGGTTACCTACAGTTGAAATCGGAAGTTTACATACACCTAAGCCAAATACATTTAAACGCAGTTTCACAATTCCTGACATTTAATCCTAGTAAAAATTCTGTCTTAGGTCAGTTAGGATCACTTTATTTTAAGAATGTGAAATGTCAGAATAATAGTAGAGAGAATTATTTATTTCATCGCATTCCCAGTGGGTCAGAAGTTTACATAATCTCAATTAGTATTTGGTAGCACTGCCTTTAAAATAGTTTAAATTGGGTCAAACGTTTCGGGTAGCCTCCCACAATAAGTTTGATGAATTTTGTCCCATTCCTTCTGACAGAGATGGTGTAACTGAGTCAGGTTTGTAGGACTCCTTGCTCGCCCACGCTTTTTCAGTTCTGCCCACAAATTTTCTATAGGATTGAGGTCAGGGCTTCGTGATGTACACTCCCAATACCTTGACTTTATTGTCCTTAAGCCATTTTTCCACAACTTTGGAAGTATGCTTGGGGTCATTGTTCATTTGGAAGACCCATTTGCGACCAAGCATTAACCTCCTGACTGATGTCTTGAGATGTTGCTTCAATATATCTATGATTTTCCTCCCTGATGATGCCATCTATTTAGTGAAGCGCACCAGTCCAACCTGCTAGAATCCTGACTAGAACCAAAAAATTTGATCATATTACTCCAGTGCTAGCCTCCCTACACTGGCTTCATGTTAAGGCAATGGCTGATTAAGGTTTTACTGCTAACCTACAAAGCATTACATGGGCTTACTCCTACCTATCTCTCTGATTTGGTCTTTCGATAGATATTCCCCTAGAATAGCTCAGAGACCTAGATTGGTGACATCAGTCAGATTACTACTAAATTAGGTGATCGAGCAATGGCTTTTCTTTAATACAAACTTAAAAAGGAATACACCTGGTGTAATAGGTCAATGGTCAGATCCAGAATTGATCTGTTTCTCATTTGCACTCAGCAAAAAAAAGAAACTTCCTTTTTTCAGGACTGTCTTTGATAAATCATTCGTAAAAATCTAAATAACTTCACATATCTTTATTGTAAAGGGTTTAAACACTGTTTCCCATGCTTGTTCAATGATCCATAAACAATTAATGAACATGCACCTGTGGAACCGTTAAGACACTAACAGCTTACAGACAGTAGGCAATTAAGGTCACAGTTATGAAAATGTAGGACACTAAATAGGCCTTTCTACTGACTCTGAAAAACACCAAAAGAAAGATGCTCAGGGTCCCTGCTCATCTGCGTGAACGTGCTGCAGATGTGGCCAGGGCAATAAATTGCAATGTCCGTACTGTGAGACGCCTAAAACAGCGCTACAGGGAGAAAGGACGGACAGCTGATTGTCCTCGCAGTGGCAAACAACGTGTAACAACACTTGCACAGGATCGGTACATCGGAACATCACACCTGCGGGACAGGTACAGGATGGCAACAACTGCCCGAGTTAGACCAGGAACGCACAATCCCTCCATCAGTGCTCAGACAGAGAGGCTGGACTGAGGGCTTGTAGGCCTGTTGTAAGCTAGGTCCTCACCAGACATCACCAGCAACAACGTCGCCTATGGGCATAACCCACCACCCCTGGACAAGACACTGACGAGTCGTGATTTTGTCTCACAGGGGGGGGGAGGGGGGGGGGGGGGGGGAATGGTCGGATTCGCATTTATCATCGAAGGAATGAGTGTGACACCGAGGCCTGTACTCTGGAGCGGGATCGATTTGGAGGTGGAGGGTCCGTCATGGTCTGGGGCGGTGTGTCACAGCATCATCGGACTGAGCTTGTTGTCATTGCAGGCAATCTCAACGCTGTGCGTTACAGGGAAGACATCCTCCTCCCTCAGGTTCCCTTCCTGCAGGCTCATCCTGACATGACCCTCCAGCATGACAATGCCTCCAGCCATACTGCTCGTTCTGTGCATGATTTCCTGCAAGACAGGAATGTCAGTGTTCTGTCATGGTCAGCGAAGAGCCCGGATCTCAATCCCATTGAGCACACCTGGGACCGGTTGGATCGGAGGGTGAGGGCTAGGGCCTTTCCTCCCAGAAATGTCCGGGAACCTTCAGGTGCCTTGGTGGAAGAGTGGGGTAACATCTCACAGCAAGGACTGGCAAATTTAGTGCAGTCCATGAGGAGGAGATGCACTGCAGTACTTAATACAGCTGGTGGCCACACCAGATACTGACTGTTACTTTTGATTTTGACCTCCCACCCCCACCCCCACCCTTTGTTCAGGGACACATCTGTGGAACATGTTCAGTTTATATCTCAGTTGTTAAAGCTTATGTTCATACAAACATTTATGCATGTTAAGTTTGCTGAAAATAAAACACAGTTAACAGTGAGAGGACTTTCCTTTTTTTGCTGAATTTCAGCAAATCTCATTAGGCCAACTGTTTGCAAATGGATGAGAGCATAACAAACTGTCAGTACATAAGACTGGAGCCGTTTCTCTAGCGCCTTTCCCACGTAAAACGTTTAATAATATTTCTTCCATGACCACTAATCTGAAAGGGAATAAGAGGTGAAAGCTGCATGGCAGAAACCTATCCAGTCCTTTCATGTGTCAGTGGTGATGGACGAAAGGAGACAAGGAAACTATGCCAATCAACTAGAACATGTCATCCTGTGCTTAGTGTACTGGGATCTCATGTGTTCTTAGTCTGAAGGAATAGTTCAGTTTCACTGTACTACCACTGGATGTCAGCCTTGCACACCATTACTGCTGTTGTACCAAATAGTGTTTTCTGGGAATGGATATGCTATCCAGCTGTCCATTTCAGATATGTAACAGAAGAGATATTTTTCTTCAGAGACACATTAACAAATGTTTAACAAATATGTATGTTTGATTTCTGAAAGGGGTGAAGGGTTTACAAGAAAGACCGCATAATGTGGGTTATTGCACACATCATAGGTGTGTACATTGTGGGATAGTA